>NW_019384316.1:337071-432517 GCF_000671375.1 Centruroides sculpturatus | reverse complement strand
CTACCACTAGAGGACCAGAAGCAGTTTTAAAAGTGGATAAAAATGATAGTGTGAAGAATTTCTTTGTGTTTTTAATTGTAAAAGTGTCAGAAACCTACAGAGAAAGGCTGACACTTGATCTTTTTTAACCTTGGAATTTTTTTACCAATTTTTACCAATGTTTTAAGAAGAGTTCTTCAAAGCAAAATTTTTATAACTGTTACTTCTATGGTAGTGTATAAAGGATAATGATGGACTCAAAAGTTAATTATGACTTTTTGTAAATAGTCTAAACTTCAAATTATTATTATAGTTTTATTAATAGAATTAATCTATGAATTACATTTAATTGAAATCAACTTGCTTTATTAAGTTAAAATATATTCATACACCGTGGAAAATATTATATAAATTAGAATTCTTTTTTAAAATATATGCTCTCCACCTCAAATTAGTAGTGGCTTGCCCCTGTAAATCATACTTTTCCTTTAACAATAGAGTCGTGCAGGTAAGCTATCTATCTCCTTTCAAGGAAAAATTTTTGAATTGAAATAACGTGACTTCGTGTTTGCATCGGAAATCAGTATATTGTTAACTGGGGCCCCTTGCTCCCAATGTTTTCATATTCAGTCACGCCTTTCGTGTATCTAACTCCGTTCTCGAGATTAAGAAAAGATTGCCAGACAGATGGATGGACGACAGTGGGAATTTATAAGTCTGCAATTTTTTCAAATTACTTGTAGATGTTCTTGAATTTATACAAAAATCTTTGTGATATTTGCAAGACAATGTTGAATTGTCTAGAAGAATTTAAGATACGAATAAGAAAATCACATAAATATTTCTGTAAAAAACTAGAGTAGTTCCTTTATTTATATAAAATAGTTATAAAAATTTAAAGCAATTATACACGAATATATAAAAGAATTAACTTGAAAAAGATATAACGAATTATAAAAAAAATAATTAAGTCTAGAGTGATAATATATAATTAATGTTTTAAATATATTAACTTCTCCCTCATGTTAATTTTAATTTATAGTTTTAATCAAAATACACCGTTCGCACTATTAATCATTGCAAGTCATTATCTCTATTTTTTTTCTATTTTTCATGGAATTCATAACTTCACGAAGATAAAACATACAATGTTATTAAATGAAAATAAATTATTCCGAAATAAATTTTTTAAAAATAAACTTCTAAAAATATTTCAAAAAGAAATTGATCATGCCATTTAATATAGCGCAATGTTTCATTTTAAAATATATTAATTGTTATTCTCTCCATCTATCGTGTCAAATATGAAATACAATGCCCATTGATGACGCATAGTGATTTGTTTACGATTGTCCCCTACTTATCTGTAGTGTGCTTGATGAAAGGAAATCGGGGATTTTGATTTCATATCTTCGTTGTTTTATTAGATTTGGCTATTTTTTCTTTAATTAAGCTTGAAGAACATAACAGTAGAGTAATTTTTGCGGTTATCTTTAAATACCAATTTATTATTCTGTCATAAACCTATTTATTTACACACCATAACAGTTATTAAAACAATAGAACTGCAATAAGTGGAGCAGAAATATAAGGAAATATAATGCAAAAATGAGTTTATAAGATAAAAATATGTATTCCCTTCTTCAAAAATACGCACAGGAAGGTTTATTAACATCGATAGTAAGTAATAATTCATAGAATGACATCTGTTTATTTACTTCTATGTGCTTTGGGAATAAGCACAAAATTCCTAAGTGGAACTTATCACGAAGTAACACAATTAGGTGAATAAAATAGACTAGTCAATGTTATTACAGTGTAAAATTCTTACTCTAAGCACTGCGAAAGTTCTTATTTTTACATCTTGGTTTTTTTATTGTTCGACTAGCAAAATGTTATAAATGTGAATTTGTAAGTTAAATGATTGTTAGAAAGCTATTATTGGACTAAACAAATCTCATTATTTTTCCTGTAATTCTAATATTTTAATGAAATAAATTATTCAGATGATGATCTTATCAGTGTCATCACTCAATCATATTACTCTATACTGTTCTAAATCTCAGAAGTCCATTTATTATCTGAGAATAAATATTTAATAACTCTACCCCGAATTTAGGGGTTCGAAGCTTTTACTGATAAATGACATATGGGCTAAACGAGAGAATAAAAGACACTTCAAACTTAAGAATTTTTTAAATTGTTAAATGCTATATGATATTGGCGCCATTTTCCCTAATACTTAATAAACCTTTCCGCAAAATTTCGGAAATTTCCGACAAAAACCACAGGATTTATTAAGGTTCAAAGAGGGGTATACAAAACCGTGCCCTTCACACGCACTAACATTAATACATACAGAAAAACCCCCAGGTTTTTTGAATTTTTGAAAGTTTCAAGGTTTTCTGAATCCAAAAATGTAAGTCATAGAGGGGTGATTTTTTGACCGATTGCCATACTTTCCCTCTGTTATATATAACAGAACAGGGAAAGCAACATAAATGAGAATAGTTTATTTATATTTGCTAAATTGTAGACTTAGACTACAAATTTTATTATTTTATTATTAAAATTGAATAAAAATAAAATATAAAATAGAGAATTGGCGTGGAAATTGGTTTTATATTCAGTAAAAAAACACTCATAAAAGACATTCTTGCAATGATGTAATTTTATTGCTTCTATAGAAAATCCTACCTATTGTAGACCACAGGGTTATTTTACACATTTACTAAGTTTAAAAGGTCAGGGAAATCAATATCAATAAGATTTGTAAGAAGTAATCGGGTTGATGGAACTTTTTAATATTAACAATCCAATGAGGAGAATATGATAAACAACAAAAAGTACAGGAAAATTAATTAAATTAAACGTTTTATTTGAAGTAAAAATATGATAATCGATGTATTGATATAGAAAAATTACATGAACATTATAGTTTTTATTAATAATATCACTAATATCTACGAATTTCATTTAAATTATATACAAAAAATTGAAATAAATTTTTAATGTTAAAGGGGCAAAAATTATTGTGACATCGTTATAATGCCGGACTGTAATTTTTAATATATTTAATTTAAAATATATGCTCTTTACCTTAAATTAGTAGTGGGTTGCCCCTGTACATCATACTTTTCCTTTAACAATAGAATGATGCCGGTCATTTATCTAACACATTTCAGGGGAAAATATTTGAATTGAAATAACATGAGTTTTGGTTCACGTCAGAAGTTCATGAATCGGAGCCTCTTGGCCTGAACGTTTCCATATCTTGTCTCGTCTTTCATCTATTTATCTCCATCCTCATCCTTGAGATAAAGGGCAGACGTACGGGCGCCAGTGGGAATTTATAGGTCTACAATTTTTTTCGAATTGCAGCCTAATAAGCAGAAGATATGAATCGTCTACACTCGTTAAAAAACATAAAGTGACCAGAACTCAGTTAACTATGTTTTATTACATGTGAATATATATCCTAAACTGATTTTGAATGATCTCATTATGAATAACTTTTTTATATTAATACTTTACAGGTATTTAAATAAGACAGAAAATTGATTATGGAATTTTTGACCACCCTTTATATTTAGTGATGCATTTATCTCTGTTACATTGTACTATTTGGTATTTGGAGAAAACCCGAAAAACTCCACGTGGCCAGCCTGTCCGAGCGAGGCGCGAACCCACGACTGAACTCCGAGTATTCAGGGTACAAAAACCTCTTGGCCACTGGTGGGCCTTAATAGTTTTACATTAATAAATTAAAAATAAATAATTTGAAATTAAAACCAGATAACAATTTGTTTAAATTAGTTAAAATGTTATTAGAAATTCCTTTTTAGGACATTTTTGGGCTGCAATTTCAAAAAATTGTAGACCTATAAATTTTCTCTTGTCCACTGTCTGCTTGCCTGTCCTTAATCTCAAAAATTGTGTTAGATAGATGAAAGTCAAGACCAGATATGGAATGCTTTAGGGAAGGAGGCCTCAATTGAACAGAATCTACTGGTATACATGAGAAGGCACGTGATTTAAATTCAAATATTTTCCACAGAACGGTGTTATATAGATGACCAGCCTACACTGTTGTTATCAGGGAAAGTACGATGTACAAGAGCAAGACACTAGTAATTTCCTGATCGAGAGCATATATTTTAAATTAAGTAAATTAAAATTATGATTAAAAATTGTAGCCTGGCATTATGACGATGTCACAATGATTTACATTAATAGAAATTCCCCAAAATTATTAGTATAAAAATATAAAATTCATACAGAATATTGTTTGATTATATTTGATTTCGTACATAATATTAACCGATAAAATTGATAGATATACAAATTTAATTAAATTCTTATTCTTTTTATTTAAACAAAAATTAATTTAAATCATATTATTGCGATCTTTTCAACTTTTATAAGCTTTTTTATTTACAAGATCTGCTTATAAAGACTTGGAACCAGTGCAATCATTAGAATGGACATATCAGGCAAAGAAATAAAAATAATGTGAGAAACATAGCTGAGATTTACCTAGGAAAACGAAATATCACAATAATTTTTCTGATAAAACGATGTGCAGGAAGTCTTGAGTTATATCCCAAATATAATTGGGTGAGACATCAGAGTTACACGTGTAGTCATTTAAAAAGCGCTGTTTAACTTTCTTCAGGTTTGAAATCTGCACCTCACTTTGTGTATATCATACATTTCATTACGGGAGATTGTTATTAGTTATTATAAATGTTTAATTTCTTCTTTTTCGTTAAGAAATTTTTATTGTTGTATATTCTTTGCCGCACGCATAGTAAATGGCACACAGAGTATATACACACCCGTATCAACCATACTGTTTAACGATCAGAAAGCGGAGTATTAAGTATTTTACGTAATATGATGGTAAAGCAACCAATATATGTTTAATAAATTACGTTTTAATTACGTTTTAAGATAGTTGTTAACGACTTTTTAAAATAAGCTGACAGTGTTTTCGCACAGACCATCTAATTTTCAGAAACGGACACCAACATTAAGCATGATGCCTTTAGGCACAGAAGATTTGAGCCCCTCTACGTAATCCTCCACCTTTAATAACCAAAATTTTACTGCAACAATCTCCAAAATAGTCAAACCTCCGTGCAAAATTTCAGAAATTTTCGACATAAATCACGGGAGTTATTAAGCTTCAAATAGGGTGAAAAAATCGAATGAATATTCATACAGAAAAAAATATGTAATTTTAAATATGAAAGATAAAACGATGAAATTCTCGATTTCAAAGTACTTGAAGTAATTTCTTGATTAATTTCTAAATTTGTTGTTTATTCGTATTTGGTTTAAAAAATAAGAATAAAGAATTTAAACTGAGACACACAGAATTGAAGACGAAGCAATTATTGAAATTGCAAGGTTTCTTGCGTGACGTATCATTTGTAGCATTAAAAAAAATAGAACAGAACAATTTTTTACGTCCGAAAGTAAACTTTTTTCGAATTAAACAAAAAAAATAAAATTTCATTTAAGTTGCAATTTAATTTTTTATGAATTATCAAGTATTACAGCATAAAACATTAAATGAGTTTTGCTATAATTCAACAGATTTGCATTATAATACTTCATGCAAATTAATTATTAAAACAAAATTATCCTGTTAATACTTTTAGTATTGCTAATATTTGTAATTCTTTTAATTTCTGTGCATTTCTGATGTTATTTTTATTAACATTATAATAAGATACCTTTTAAAACACTTTCATGCTAATTAAAGTATTTAAATGTAAATGTTTAAAATATTTTATATACTTTATATTTTATATTCTAAGACTCGGTATTCTTTTTTCTATTCTTCTTTTATAAATCTACAGATGTAAATATAAAAGAATAAATAAGTTTTAAAAATACAGTATTATTTATAGCGTTCTTACAAAATTTTAATTTATAATTTAATTATGAAGTGATAAAAAAAGAGCAAAAGTTATTGCTATCATCAAAATGCTAAGCTGTAATTTTTAATCATATTGTTATTAATTTATTTAATTTAAAATATATGCTCTCCATCTCAAATCAGTAGTGGCTTGCTCCTGTACATCATACTTTTCCTTTAACATTAGAGTCTTGCAGGTCAGCTGTTAACTGCTTTTAGGGAGATGATTTTGAATTGAAATAACGCGACTTCTGGTTCAAATCTGGTCTCGAATTTCATCCACTTAACTGCATTTTCGACAGTTGAAATTTATAGGTCTAAACACTTTTTAAAATCTCAGCCCAAATAGTGATTCTAATATAAAAAATACTTTAAACATTTTTGGTTTCTAGCGTAATTTAAAAGACTATTGAAGTTATAAGCTAAAAAATGAAGCAAGAGAAGAGTTTAGAAGATAAACATTACAATCATTTGGATTGATATAGAGTATACTCTGTATTAATCCGAAAGATTGCCTTGGTTCTCTTTTTAGATCTTTTTATGCTGTACTTAGTTTTTTAGCCTCTATTTTTTCCAACTTTAGAAATCTTCAATAGACCTTTAAAGTATTCTTTATGTGCTATCTTTTTCTTTCATCTTACACTATAAGTAAACAAGAAAGATTTTCTTCTTTATATTAGCTGTACTCATATCTAACTAGCAATCAATAAAACGTTATCGCTTACTTGTCACAGTCAAAATCCGGAGAATTAACGTATATATATATTTATAATGCATTATTTTTAGGAACCATATAAAATTATATATCAATAATCGATAAATCTGGTTCAACACTCGATCTCTCTACGCGTAGGATATTGATATATCGAATTTTTTGCCTGTGAAATAAATAATAAATATTGATATAAAATCAAGTTAAAAATTTATAAAAATTTTAAATAATTTTTCAATAACTTTAGCTACAAAAAATATATAAATATAATTTTACACAATTTACATAATATTAAATACAGTAAAGTACAATCGACCCCCTATAACTGTTGATTTTTCCGTTTTATATGAATTCCGTGTTGTACGAGTCACTTAGATTTTACAAATAAGTGTGCCGGGCTGTGAACGGCTCACGTATTTGTAAAATCTAAGTGACTCGTACAACATGGAATTCATATAAAACGGAAAAATCAACAGTGTTATAGGAGGGTCGACTGTATTTAAATCTTATACATTCTTCGCATTTAAGAAAAAAATAATTTTTAGGATCAGAGTTGTGGCCGATAGTTTTGATAGGAATGAAAATAATTTTGAAGAAAATAAATAATGAACAGAGCCAGAATTTCTTAAGATAAAAACTTGAAATTTAAAAAAATAGCATTAATTTAACATTATTCTTTAAGAGAGTTAAAATTTTAAATTAAAAAAGGCAAATTCATCAATCTTGTTAATACAAAGAGTACATTTATTCACAAAATCTTTATATAAGTAAACCAGAAAATTGATTAATGTGAATTGATTTTTTAAGTTTATCGAAGAAGTTTTCCAATTTGCAGTTTCGTTTCTAAAATTATTTAAATAAATTATTATGTTTTTAGTAATATTTTTGATAAAAATAAAGATTAAAATGAAATAAAAAAGTAAATTTTATTATATTTTATTAAGCTTTAATTAAATATTTATTAATGTAAAAAATAACCTGTATGCATTAGGAGCATAACTATTAAAGTTAAAGCTGGATAGACCCGCTTATAATTGTGCCAAATAGCATAACTATGGGCATAACTATGGCAAAGGTGATCTATCAAGCTTTAAAACTTAATTTTAACTTTTTAAACTGAAATTTTCAATTTTTTTTATCTATACCATAAATAATATGTGGTTAGTGGATTTATAAAAATATATAAAATGTTTTTCTTGTTTTGAGTAGTATTTTAAAAAAATTAAGAATTTAAAATTACAAAATAATCTAATTTCATTCTTAAGCTTTAAAATGGTGTTAAGTTCTATGGAATTTTTATATTTTTAAAAAGAACTTGGCTTAGAAGAACACGAAAAAGTCTTTTGAAAATTCAACCATATTTTTTCATGTGGACTACATTTTGATAGTGAAAATATCTGAATGGAAAAATGTTTTTCTGACCTACTTATTTTCAATAGTAGAAAATGAAATTATTATTTAATACACCACGACATTGAGAAAAAAGTTAGTTTTTCTCCCTCTCTTATAATATTTCTTTACACATTTATAAACTCTCATATTTCGTTATTGATTACTGTAAAATTTTCAATTTATCATCTTCGGATCTCTCGCTTTCTTTGTTATTTCTATAGAGTTCTGGTGGTTGGATAATATTCTACTAAAAAATAAAAGTTACTAGGAGAAAATAGCAATGCTTTTATGAAAAATGATAATGGAAGCATGAAAGATAGCTTCGTGGAGAAATTTATTTAACAGGTTTTTTTAATCAAACATATATATATATATTTAAATTATTGAAAGCATCATTAAAAGTTGGTATAGAAATTATTATATGTTTAATTCGTAGCACAGAGATATTACAGAACAGATCGATATATATAAATTGGGAGTCGCCGCTTCCTCCTTTCGAGATACAGTCAGTTAAAGTTTCTTTCCTTCCTTAAATGTTTGCTATTTTGCATAGCATGCTACATAAGTAATGTAGGAAAGCCCAGCATTATTGTCTTGCAGTGAAGCAGTTTTAAAAACGTAGACAGAGGTTCGTTAGTTGTTATTTCTTTATAGATAATTCACTAGTTGCATGTCAAATTTTAAGTGAAATTAACAATAAAATTTAACACCTAAACAGTGCTCTTACAGTTGCTACAGACCCCTTTCACTGTCAAGCTTAAGCTCACAGAAACTGACTCTAATAGAGGTTTTCTTTCATTTCGAATGTAATTTTTGTAAAAATTAATTAATTAAAATGCTGTAGTAATCAAACAAAGAAAGCACTTTGAATATGTTATTCTTATATAATTAGTTGAAAATGTACTGCATACACAAGTTAAATACGTATCAATAATATAAAATAATTTATTAAAAAACATAAGGTATGAAAATTATGATATTTCTGATAACATTTCAAAATAATAATAATAGTCGACTCCCCTGTAACACTGTTGATTTTTCCGTTTTATATGAATTCCCTGTTGTTCGAGTCACTTAGATTTTACAAATACGTGAGCTGTTCACAGCCCGGCACACGTATTTGTAAAAGCTAAGTGACTCGTACAAAATGGAATTCATATAAAACGGAAAAATCAACAGTGTTATAGGGGGTCGACTGTATACTGTATAATTAAAATAAACGAAAACTTTATTCTTTTAGTCGCTGAATTCAAGATTTTGAAATTTATTTCTTAAAAAAGTAAATGTAATTTATAATATATAAAAAAATGGTATAGATAAGAAAATATAATCTATTTTTCTCTGTATTTTGATTGACACCCAGGACGATCCAATATAGCATCAAGAAAATTTTTTTCCCTGATAAGAGATGATGGAATGCTGCCAACGATATATTCTTTCACTACATTTTAATGTAGAAAAGATAAATTTACATTTGAAAAACCAAGTTTAAAATGTTAAAAACTTAGTTTATCGATAATATCCTAGTTTTAAGAATGATATATTATATATATAATATAATATGCTGTATGCCCAACACTGTATGCTCTCAAGTTGTTTAATTTAGAAACATTTATTACAAATTAATTCAGATTTTTCATGAAATTTAATACACATTTTTAGACTATTTCTCTTTTCAATTAAATAAAAGAAAAAATATAGAAAAATTATAATAATTTTTATCATTATGTTATTTATATCCTAAACAAAATTCTTTGATAAATGTTCTTCAATATCCAAATTAACTTGCAAATCTTAATGCTGGACAACGATTCGGGGATATATAAAAGAAAATGTATAAACGACTTTTTGTGTAAATTTCTAAAAAAGGGGGATTTTGAGATAATAAAATCGAATATATTCATAAGAATATTTTCCTTTTTTAAATTCTGTATATTCACTTCGTAACTTTTTGACATTCGTGAAAAAATCTAACCGGGTTTTTTAAAAAAATATAAATCAGAGATACGAATAGGAAAAATACTTAGAAATTTAAAAACGTTCCTACAGATTATGAAAATAGAAAAGTTTCAAACTGTTGGAGTAAAAAAAAAAGTATAGTTTTGGATATCTATCCCTTTCCAGTGTTGAAAAAAAAGGAAAGTTTCTACGTAATATCTTTCTATTATTAAGATGCAAAGTTAAAATTGAAGACCTATTAACTCCCATTAGTATTTGTCTGTTCGTCTGTGCATCGTTAATCTAGAACACGTTGTTAGACAAATAATAGTCAAGACTGGATATAGAATGAGAAGGAGCAATAGGTCCCAATTCCGGTCTAGAATGGAAGACACGTGGTTTCAATTCAAAATATTTTCAGAAGGAGCAGTAGGCCCCAATTCCGATCTAGAATGGAAGACACGTGGTTTCAATTCAAATATTTTTACCAAAACGGAGTTTAAATATGACTTTCTTGTTATCAGGAAAAGTATGATCTACAGGGGCAATTTGAGATGGAGAGCATATATTTTAAATTAAATAGATTAAAAATTGCAGCCCAGTATTGTGAAATGTCATAAATACTTGCTCTTTTTTAAAATATTAAACAGTAAACATTTAACTTTTCTATTTTTACTAGAATTTCTGCTATTGTCTTCATATTTGCTTTTATCACCAGCTCATTGTTAAGGGATAATAATATATCAGCGAATGTTACGAGAGTTGTCTTATGAGCAAGGTCTTTATACCATGGTTTAAATGAATATTTATAGTGAAATTAATAAATAATTTCAAAATGGATTAAAATAATATACTCCTTCTATAAAATAAATAAAAATACGTTATCTTTTTACTCAATCTCTTTTATAAATTGACGTCAAAAGTTTATATTTATTACATTTTCGAACTTGTGTTTCTATATTTATAATCTATAAATATATTTACTTCGAGAACACTTCGAAAATTTTGCTTTTAAAAGCTTAGGATTCCTTGTCCTTAAATAATATACGATGTGGAAACGTACAATGAAAAAGAACAGCAATTCTTTAATGTTATTCTCAAGTTTACAAGGAAGACAAATTGGTTTAGTAACTTTACACTTACAATCATTCCTCATGTATGTCGACTGAAATACCTTTAAGAGGATATATTTCTTACAACGTAAAACAAAATTGCTAGTGCAATAAAATACATTGATTTTCATGTTTACAGTTGCGTAATCTACTTAGAAAAATAAAACAAATCGTCTATACATCAATCGAATAGTGTACTTTAAATAGTTTATTTTTTTCTGTTTATATTCAAATATTTTTACATATACATATATAACAGAGGTAACGTGTGACGATCACTCTATAATTCCACCCCCAAGACTTTTGGACTTAAAACACCTTTAAACACCGAGAAATGCAAAGGAAATTCAGGGGTAATTTCTATATGTATAGATGTTAGTGGGGGAAGCACAATTTTGATTACCCTCTTTGAAGCTTAAAACTCCTGTGCTTTTTGTTGAAAAATTTCTGAAATTTTGCAGGGAGGTCTGTGTATTAGGGGAATTAATGCTATTAAATTTGGGTTATTAAAAGTCCAGGGGTAGGGAAATAAAAGGGGACGTGTGTCGTACCTCGGGTAGGGCTGGACGTAATGACAATTTTACTCGTTATTAGCATTTAGAAGTGTTTTTTATAAAACAAATCCTTGTCCTTAGAATTAAGCTTTTTGACATTTTATAATAATTAAAAATGTAAGAAGTGTTTAATAATAAAATATGATAACAGATGGGGCCACAAAAATTTGCCAGAAAAGTTAAGCAACTCGGCGCTGGACTTTTTCGTTTATTTATATTTTAATTTATATAATAATAACCATTCAATTCGTTCTATATTCATCAAATCGATGTTTTCATATTGAATAATATACAGTACAGTAAAACCTGTCTAGAACGAAACTTGCGTAAACAGAAATAGTTCTTCAAAATGGAGCGATTTTCTATACGAAAAAATAATCTATTCAAAATGGAAACCTGCCAAACTGGAAAAATATTCTGTCAAAAATTCAAAAGAATAATTATTCAGTCTCGTTGCCTATATTTTACTCTGAATAACATTAATTTAATAAGGAAAAACCAAGCTAGAATCACAATGCCGGGCTGCAATTTCTAATCATATTTTTAATTTATTTAATTTAAAATATATGCCCTCCACCTCAAATTAGTAGTGGCTTGCCCCTGTAAATCATACTTTTCCTTTAGTAGTGGAGTAGTGCCAGTCAGCTATAACTCGTTTTAGGGAAAGTTTTGAATTGAATTAACGTAACCTTCTGTTTCATATATTATATAGTTAATATATACTATATACTATATCAAACATTATAACGTATATACTTAATCGGGTGTCTCCTGTCCCTGGTTTTCCATGTATCTAACTTCGTTTTCGAGATTAAGAAACTATAGATTTATCCAGATTATTATTGTTACTTTTCTAATACAGGATAGAAAGTTAAATAAAGTAAAATTTGTAAGAATTTTTATATTTTTAGTCACTCAAATTAATTAAATATTTGATACAGAGATTTACAGTTTAGAAACTTAATTTCGACAACCTGTTGCCTTAGCTGCTTTATATCTTCGTACAGGTGTTTGTCTCTAATAATCCTTACCAGAGGACAAGGAATTGCACTCTACAAGATGTACAGTTTTCTAATTATTATAAAAATAAAATATATACGTATAGATCAATTTCGTTGTCAGATAACTCCAGTATTAAAGAGGAAAATTAACTATGGACGTTGAATGTTAATAGTGATTGTGTCATTCGATTAACATTCATTACCGTTCGCACATTATGTTATCTTTTAGAGAAAGATTTGAATGCATTTCCTTAACTGTAGATTGGGTAATTAAATTGAATTACATTCAGATAAATTATTTTGGACACATTTCCAATATGTTTGCAATTTTCTATTCTTAAAGAATAACAATTACTGAGAATGAAATATGTTATTACAGTTGAATTATATTTAAGTACATAACACAATTTCTTTTTTTAATTTACAAATTTTTTAGTGTATTAAATTAATTAAAATTTGTATCAATTTTTAATTATCACGTAAAATAGTCTTTCGAATATCCATTAGTGTTGTACAGTTGACTCCCCTATAACACTGTTGATTATTCCGTTTTATATGAATTCCATGTTGTACGAGTCACTTAGATTTTACAAATACATTTGCCGGGCTGTGAACGGCTCACGTACTTGTAAAATCTAAATGACTCGTACAACATGGAATTCACATAAAACGGAATTATCAACAGTGTTATAGAGGATGGACTGTATATAACTGATTTAAATATAAATATTGACTTATAAAAGTAACGTTTATTTTTAATTAAACTATATTAATAGTTAGTTTTAATCTCTGTTGATATTCTAAAAATTTCCATTGAAAGTGTACTCTTGGGAAATGCAATTGTTAATAATAAAAGAACTAGTTTCGAAACAATATATTTTACATTTATTCTGTAACAATAACATCGAGGGTTGGCAATTATATTGTATTTTTCTAACTGCGACCCAAATTAAAACTATAATGATTGATTGCAGGTTCAGTAAAATTATAAATGCTTGAAATTTAAAGCTATTGTAAACGATAAATTATTATTTTTCTATAGGATAATGGAAGACAAACCAAAAAGAGGGATTCTAAAATCAGGAAATAATTATACATCAACGGAGTAATTATTATCAAATTTTAATGTAATAATTGTAATTTATCTTCGAGATCTTTACTATTTATATGTATTTATTCAGCAGAAAAATTAAAAAAACTGTGAAATGGGATGAATTGAATATCATACAAACATCGCCACCGTATAACAGATATAAAGAGCATTCAGGAAAGCCTTCAGGATACATTATCGCAGACAATTTATCCTATAAAAACAATAACAAATTAAATACTGAAATATCGACAATAGAGTAAGTTAGTAATTTCAACAAATTAAATACTTTTATGTAAATTATGTCCGAAGTAAAAGTATTAATATTTAAACTTTAGTCCCGAGTCGTTTGAATTAAAAATAAAAAGATTACGCACCGGAAACAGTGATGAAAATCTGAAGGATTCGGGTAATTTTCATTGTTTTTAATGCCTCAATTGATCAGTTAAGAGTTTAAAATAATAATAAAGTTTTAAGAAATGTATTTTCTAAACAGATGCAACAAAGGAATTCGAACGGAAGCGAAAATCACACTCTAAAGAATATATCGTTGCAAAGCTTGTAAAAGATTTTTTCAATGATGAGGAAGAGAGGGGATGAAGACATTGATAATAATTGACAGAAATAATAGGCTATATATATATACATCTAAATTTCGGCAATTCTTTTATGATTAATATTACCAAACTTAATTCAGCTTTAAATAAATAATTGACGTTGAATTTTGTCATAATTTTATCAATATTTCGGCGATCGACATTTTATGAATTTATCTAAAAAATGAAAAATTAAATTTGAAACTATTTAAGAGTAAAATGTAGATTAAAGTATAAGATTTTCATAATTTAACGGAAATTAAAAGAAGAATAAAGTACCACTGTCGTCAGTCCTTCTGTTTTTTCTTAATTCTTTACATAAATACATAGCTAGTGGCTTCGGAAGACGATACAGTTCTTTAAAATTGGATATAATTTAACTGAAAAGTATTAACTCCAAGCAGAAACTAAAATTAACGGCGTTAAATGCTAATACAGTAGGGCCTCGATTATCCGACCCCCGATTTACCGACACCTCGGTTAACCGATCGTCTTAGTCGGCAAATTTCAAATGTGCGCTAGTGATGTGGCGCTACCATATTTGGCTATGTCTTGGCTACTTTAATATTATTTTTACGTGTTTTAGCTGGCAACACTCATTCGACCATGAAAGGGAGCCAGTATTTAAACGAGACTTAATTTTCTAATTTTTAACGATACAATAGCGACGATTACTAGTTTTAAAAATTTTTGTTAGGCTTAACATCGATGAAAATTCAACGCGAAGTAGGTTAATAACGATATACTAATATACTAATTACATGGGATATAATAATATACTACACTAATAATGGATTTTTTCATACTTTTCGGTTATCCGACTTTTCAATTATCCGACCAACTCCTGTCCCCAATTGAGTCGGATAATCGAGGCTCTACTGTATATTCTTTCTAACTGCTTGTAAAATAATATTATCTATATACATCTAAAGCTATGATTTTTCACTTTTCTTTCATATAACAACTATAACGATCAGTAAAAAAAGATGACCCCCCAAGATTTTACATTTTTGGATTGAGGGGACATTGAAACATCGAGGAGGTTCTACATGTATAGATATTAATGTGTGGGAGGAGTACGATTTTGTTCTCCCACTTTAAAGCTTAAAAACTCCCTTGTCTTTTGTCGAATATTCCTCAAATTATGCACAGAGGTTTGTGTGTTAGAAGCATTGATGCTTTTAAATTTTGTTGGTTAACAATCAAGGGGGTAGGGAGTAGACGGGGGTATATGTTTCGTATCTCGAATGGGAACAGACTGAAAAGTTTAATCATTACTATAATTTGTAAATTTTTTTTATTATAAAACTCATCCCTACTCTAAAAATTTAATCTTTTTGTCAATTTGAACTTAATAAGTAAGAAATTTTATTAATTAAAAAATAAATTTGTTGAGAAAATACATAATAAACAAGTTAAGAAAATTGAAAAATTCGTAAACATCAGAAAGTATTTTTATTAATTACAATTAAAACACAAAGAGACAATTATAATTAAAATTCACAAGTCTAGAGAATAAACACTAAATTAATATAAAAGTTTCTTCACAATTTTACCCTTTCTCACTTTTAAATTAAATTCCTTTTCTTTCTTCAAACGTTTCTGGGATGTAATTTGAAAAAAAAAAAATTGTAGACACGTAAATTCCACTGTCGTCTGTCTGTCTGCCTGTCCTTCTTTAATCTCGGGATTAATTTTAAGGGTAGGGATGAGTTTGATTTAAAAAAAAAATTATAAATTCTAGTAATACTAAATCATCTTCATTAAGTTTGACACACTCGAAATACGACACATAAATCTCCTCTATCTCCCTATTCCCTCGACATTTAACCATCAAAATTTGTACTCACCAATGCTACTAACACACAAATCTCTCTGCATAATATCAGAAGTTATCGAGGAAAAGGGTAGGAGTTATTAAGCTACAAAGAGGATGAACAAAATGGTGTCCCCGCATCCGTACACACAGTAAAAACTCCCGAGTTAATTGAAAAAAAAACATTTAAATTTATCGATTATTTTTAACTTTAAATTGAATTTGGGAATGAGTGATACAATAAAAACAAGTACAAAGTCCTTTTCCGAAATTTAATTTTAAAATATTTATGCTTTTAAGAAGGAATCTTCAATGAAGTAACGCTGCCCATACTCTACTAACTCCATTAAAAAGGGATTTTTTTTACTATATAAAGTACTTGCTTTACTTTTTCATGTTACCGACGTTTCATGTTAGTATAAATAATATTAAAGTAAGTTCCCAGTAAAGATAGCACTCAAGATGAAATTGCTTTAAAGATTTTTATTTTCTATCAAATCATAAATTTCCTCTTAAAACTTAAATTTTTTTCGGTAAAAGTTCTTACAATTTTTTCATTATTATTATTTTAAAACAATAGATTTTTCAAAGGTTTATTGAGAAAGATGTGAAGAGTATTGTGTTGTAACTAAAGAAGGAAACAAAACAATAATAAAAGAACCAAGCCACCATTAATATAAGACCCAAATCCAAGAGCTGAATAACTTCTTAAGAGATAATGCATTAGAAATTATTAAAGCTGACAACCTAGACGTCAACAAAGAAATAATAGACTTAATAGAATTTACATACAGAAGTAACTATTTCGGAAACAATAGAGAATACTATACTCAGACAGATGGGATAAGTATGGGATGAGTGATCAGCCCAAAACTTGCTAAATTATTTATGATAGATATCGATAATATAATATATAACATACCAGGAATAAAATTCTACAAAAGATACGTTGACGACATTCTAATAATATATGACGAAAGAGGAATTAATATAGAAGAAATCAACAAGCAGACAAATAGTATACACAAAGCAATAAGATTTAAAATAGACACCGAAGATATAAAAAGAAAAAAACATTAACTACGTAGATATTACAATAACGAGATTAAAACAACACCTCGAATATAGAACATTCAAGAAACCGAGTTCTAACCAAGTAACAATAAGATATCAATCAAAAATTCCGTCTTACGTTAAGTATAATATATATATATATAATGGAATACGACAAAATCATAAACCGGACAAGCCAAGAAGCATATATAAACAAAGACCTTATGAAATTAAGAAAGGATTTCCGCAGAGATTACTGAAACAATGGGAAACCAGAGTTAATAACCCAGGAAACCTATGTAAAAATAAAAATAAACAAACAACTAAAACAAAATATATTAAGTTCCCGTATATTAAAGGTCTATATTAACAAATCAGCACAGAAATAGAAAGAATAAACTACAAATTAGTACCATCATATCAAAAAATGGAGAACAGACTGTTAACCCAGAACCCGAAGAAAAACCAGCAAATACCTACCGAATCCCAAGGTGTAGTATATAAAATTCGGTATATTTGCGCAAACACAAAACATTACATAGGAGAAACAAAAGGAATGGTAAAAACTAGATTCAAAGAACACATAGCGGACCTAAAATACAATAGAATAAATTCTACATTTTACGAACATTATACTCTAAACAGCTGTAATATAGACAAAGATAACGTAGGAATACTGCATAAAGAAAAATTAACATACAACAGGAAGTTTAAAGAAACCATAGAAATTATGGAAAGTATAGACAGTATATATAAAAACTTAAGTCTTAAAATAAACGAAAACTGGCTCAATATATTAATATAAATAAAAAAAATTTCCTGTGAAAATTGTTTTATATTGTATTTATTGTATTATAGTTGACTGAAGAGGGGCAAAGCCCGAAACGAGTACAAAACAATGTACCCCATCGACTTAACTAATAAAGATATTTGATGGAAAAACTTGCCACGTGTCTTTGGAATACAATACAATACTAGTGTTTACTAAGCCAGAATTATAGAACAGGACACGGTTACAAAAAAAAACAAAAATATATAGAATTATAAACATAAAAAATAATTTTAAATTGTCTTTATGTGAGATTTCGTCTTGTGTCTTCCAGTTGAAAAATTTCTGGATAAGAGATTCATTAGGTGATGAATTGGATGAAGATGTGATAATTCTCCATTGTCAAAAATAAAATACAACAGTGGAAGACTTAAGGCTAATTATTATGCACGCAGATGGAGTTAAGAATTTAATGTACAGTCGACCCCCCTATAACACTGTTGATTTTTCCATTTTATATGAATTCCATGTTGTACGAGTCACTTGGATTTTACAAATACGTGAGCCGTTAACAGCCCGCACACGTATTTGTAAAATCTAAGTGACTCGTACAACATGGAATTCATATAAAACGGAATAATCAACAGTGTTATAGGGGGGTCGACTGGTACTGTATTCCAATACAAACATTAAGAGAGTTTTAACTTAATTAGAAGCAATTTAGTTGCGTGAATTACTTTAAAAGTTCCTGAAATCTTATTTAAATTAAGTTAAACTTTTACAAAATCTAATTTAGTAATTATTCTTTTACTTTTACAATTTATTTAATCTTAATAAATTTAAGATTAAAAGATAAAGTGCCTTTCGAAATGAACAAGCAATTTTTCCCATTGTCTTATAGCAGTAATAATTAGCTTGTAATACCGTAAAGATTATATCACAATTTTATTTAACCCCTTTGTAGTATAGATGGTAATTTTTCCCCTCTATTCTTCATCATTCAGTCTCTCTCCATGTTGAGCTTGGCCTAACTTATGATGAATATAATTAAAATGCCCTTTTAGGAATCACAGAAAGGAAAAAGTGGAAGTAATATCGAAATGTATCCCATATTGTGCCATAAAATGCTGGCAAACTTCTTATAATAATAAATATATATTATTCACTTTTAGATTATTCTGTCCTATGGGCATTAATAGAGCCCAAGTGGAGAGGGGAATATATTTGCTGGTCTTCCAGAGAGGCAAAATGAGGAATTAAATGCCTCAGCCTGAGGCCCTCGAATATTAATGGATTATATTTCTACTACATTAAGTATTACGTCTCTAATTTTATTCATTAATCATTAAATAGATCCAGAATTTTTATTCTATAGCATTATAATTTTCAGGAATAACCTATTAAATTTATTATAAAATTTTATTTTAAGTTATAGGATAGTTTTCATGTCTTATTTAAAGTTTTTATTATTATTATTTTTTAATTTTAAAGAATGATTCTGTACGATTTACGCCGAAAACCAGATAAATATCTTGTATGGATCCCTTGGGTACAATACAAAAAAGGTGCCATTTTTCACTCATAATGGCGGCTTTAGTTTCTCAATACTAAAAGCAGAATAAAACTGTAATATTGTCTTCACTGATTTAATGAAATCTTTTAGATATAAATCATTTGTGAAGTTAAACATACAGTATTTTCCTTTTTTTATAGTATAGATACAAACTCTCAATGAAAAAGATAAAAATCTTTCTGTGAAAAATAGATAATGTACACTTTTACGTAAAATTGACGTCATTACCACATTTTATCATTAAAAAAACTGTAAGAAATGGCGTCAAATTGACGTAATCGTGTACACTACTCGGTACTTTAAACTGTAGAGCCTATTAGAACAGGAAAGAAAATATAAGAGAAATTCTTATTAAAATAAAGAAAAATATATTACGTTATAGATTTTCAAGCCTATTATTGGCCGAATAGACGAAACCACTAAACACTGATAATTGGTAGTGTGTTCCTCCTGTCCAAGGGGCTTGCCACGTGGAATTTTCCGGCTTTTCTTCACGTTTGTAACACCCATACATGGGCCAATTTTCCATAGAAACTCCTCCCTGTAGACATCCCCCGTTGGCAGATCACCCACGTGTCACGTTGCTGATAACCAAACCAAATACATTTTGAAATATTTTCATTGTATTGATTTTTTTTTGTATTAGTTTAGTCGAAAATTTCTGAAATTTTGCACGGTAGTTTGAGTATTAGGGGGATTGATGCTGCTAAATTTTAACGGTTAAAAGTCGAGGGATTGGAGAGATATAGAAGGGGGGTTTGTGTGTCATAACTCGAGTAACGAGCGACTTGATGATTTTACTCGTTATTTACCCTCAAAATGAAGCTTCTTGATATTTTATAATAGTTAAAAATATAAAATTTTGAAATTAAACATGATAACACATGGAGTCACCAAAATTTTAAATGTTGCCGGAAAAGTTAAGCAACCTGTTGCTAGTTTATTTCTAATGGTAACTCTAACGTATCGTTCAGAACCGAATGTGAAATGTTAATCGGTTTACACGAGTTTCACTGTACATAAACCCCTGTCAATTGTCCCTGAAAATATCAATTGTTTCGGGTACAATTGATATTTTCTACAAATTTTGGATTCAGAGCCATAGAACCTCAAGAAATGCATAAAAATTTGGGGGTTTTCTATATGTACGGATGTTAGTGTGTATGTGGGGGTGGCACGATGCGTATTAGTTGTTAATTTTTTTTAAAAATTAATTTCTCATTCATAAAACCCTTTAAAAGTAGCATTAGAGTAAGGTAGAAAGTTACCGTTGATACTTTCATATTAACGTAATTGTCATTATTACAGTACGTTCAATTAAATAAATGAGGAAAGGAGCATTTCAATGTCAAAAATAATAAAAGATATTGGGTTAAAGTGAATACAAACTACTCGTAAAATTGTCTGAAAAACACAAACTGGAGTGCTAATTTGACATTATTTTAAGTACCGAAAACAAAAGAAACATTCGATAACACTATAAAGTATTTAAAATAGATACCAGTAAATCTAAAATCAGAAAAAAATGAAGTTTTCTTCCTAATCTAAGAACATCACTCTTAATTATTACAATATTAAACGTAAAATGGAAGTAATAAATATAACAGTAAAGACATAAAATAGGAGAACATTTAGAAATGTTTAGTGCATTATAAAGATCAAACAATATATGCTGTTGTAAAACTTTACCGTAATAAAATTTTACAACATTCTATAGATTTATTACACACGCTGCCGCAAATTATTATCAAATGCCTTTACTAACGTTCTAACAGTACCGTGAATCAATATCAGCTTTGTAATTTTGATTGAAAAAGTTACTGTTAAACATTACAGGTATACGTTATATTATAGGAAATAATGTAGTAAATTAATCTCTACCAATTTAATTTTGAAAAATTCTATTATATTTTTAACACAAATAATTTAATTTTGATTTTATACACTAAATTTATTGGCATTGATTTAACGTCACACCGTTATGTCAAAGTCCTCCTGTCCGTCATTCCTTAATCCCGAGAAAGGAGTTAGATAGATAAAAGAAGAGGTGTCGTGTAAAGAATGGGAACAGAAGGACTCGAGTAACTATTTATGAACGTCTATACAAGCAGGAAGTAATGTTATTTCAATTCGAAATTACTCCCCTGAAAGAGTGTTAGACAGATGACCAGCACGACTCTATTGTTTAAAGGAAAAGTATGATTTACAGGGGCAAGCCACTACTAATTTAAGGTGGAGAGCGTATATTTTTAGTTAAATAAATTCAAAATATGATTAAAACTTGCAGCCCGGCATTGTGACGATGTCACAATAAACAATTGTTCGTTCTTATCTTTGCATTTACTTACAAATTCTTTCTTCTTCAAAGATAACTTGATTTTCTTCACCATTATTTCTTATACAGATATTTTTCAAGATAAAGACTACTCAGTTTTCATACCTTTAAATCAATATTATCATTGAAAAATGTCTTTTATTTATTTATTCGTATATAAAGTTTAGATTTCAGCTTAAAATCTATAAACATTTATCTTAAAGATTTAGTCATTTTTATGAATTTTAATTAGAGATCAGGTGTAGTAGCCATTCATTTAAAATACACCAGGAAGGAAAGCAAATAGCAGAATAATGTGTATTACACATACAGTAAAGGTCTAATAGGAGGAAGACTAGATTAAATTGAGAGGAAATCTTGAAGTACAGAGCACTCAGCATGTTGTACACCTTTCGTGCAAATTTCGTATTTGTTGCGTACTGCCTTTGTTGTGTAGCCATTTAAATGGTCAGAAGTGTAATATAACTAAAATTTCCATGAGGTTTTGCAGCTTATAACAGCGATCTGGCCTTTAAAACTTTAGAGGTTTGGAGGATAAATCTTCATTTGATAATATTTGGTGATCTGTTGTACTGTAGACGGCATAATTTATTTAGCAATAGATAAATTTCGTGTAATTCCTGAGAGATTCTGTTAATAAATGAATGTAGCAACAATGGAACTTATGGGAATACAGTAATCTATAAGCGATTTAAAATTAGCAATATATTACATGGTATTTTTGGAAGAAATAGTATGAGAAAATTAGAATAATATGATGAAAAATGACCCCCAATATTTTTTAGACTGAAGGGATCTTGAAAAGTCGTGAAATGCAAAAAAAGCAATGCGGGGATATTTTCTGTATGTACAGTCGACCCCCCTATAACACTGTTGATAATTCCGCGTTATATGAATTCCGTGTTGTACGAGTCACTTATATTTTACAAATACGTGAGCCGTTCACAGCCCGGCACACGTATTTGTAAAATTTAAGTGACTCGTACAACATGGAATTCATATAAAACGGAAAAATCAACANTAGCAATATATTACATGGTATTTTTGGAAGAAATAGTATGAGAAAATTAGAATAATATGATGAAAAATGACCCCCAATATTTTTTAGACTGAAGGGATCTTGAAAAGTCGTGAAATGCAAAAAAAGCAATGCGGGGATATTTTCTGTATGTACAGTCGACTCCCCTATAACACTGTTGATAATTCCGCGTTATATGAATTCCGTGATGTACGAGTCACTTAGATTTTACAAATACGTAAGCCGTTCACAGCCCGGCACACGTATTTGTAAAATTTAAGTGACTCGTACAACATGGAATTCATATAAAACGGAAAAATCAACAGTGTTATAGGGGTCGACTGTATATTGATGTTAGTGTATGTGGAGATACGATTTTGTTCACCCTCTTTGAAGCTTAGTACTTTTAAAACCGAGCATATATTTCCAAAAGAGTTGAAACACATTTAAATTAAACTTTTATATGTAATGGGCATAAGATTAAAGTGTTAATACCTTCCCACTGTCGCTGTTGTCTATCCATCCTTCGTTAATGCGGAGAACGTGATTAGATAGATGAGAATTAACATCTGATTTTGATAAATTAGGAGAAGAGGACTCAATAATATATGAAATTATGATAATACAAATTCAAAATTTTCTTCACAACGGAGTTAGTTGAATGATTTACAGGGGCAAGACCACTAAAATCTAAGCGACATATAGAGGAAAGCTTAAGAGCCGAAGACCTCGATATACGAACTTCTAGTCTTTATAATATTTCATATAAAACTCACACTTATATTAGTTTAATTTCTATTAAATGAAGCCAGATACTATATTTTTGTATAGATTATTAGCGGATCTGTGGGATAAGAAACTGAAGACTTTTCGCACGATTTGAAGAAAGCTTAAAGGGATTGTATTGATTACTACCCCTAAAAACTAATCATATTATTTTTACTAAAACATAAAATATTATAAAATGATTTCTATTAGTATAGAAACATTCTATATTTTTCATTTGTCCCCCCAAAATGGCACTAAGATCTTTTAACTATATCTATTATTAGCATTGGTTTGGGAAAATTAGAAGTGAAGAGGGGATATGAAGGGTCCTACGTGATCAGAACAGAATACCCATGAAAAACATTCTTAACAGACGTTAATCCTAATTCCCTTTATTACTTTAATCTTAATCCCCAGGATAGTCAGCCTATCGCTTTTGTTGACCCCTAATATCTACTGTGAAGGCTAAATCGAACGACAGAGTCGGTGGGCAAGTCGATAATGGGGTGTTTGGTTCCGCAATGAGTCCACACGAGACCCGTTTATCAAATAAAACAATTTATTAAGCGAAAATACGAGTACAATAAAACTACTACGCGAAGGTTATATACATACTGCCGATTCTTTAATGTATATTAAAGAAGTAACATATATCAATTCTCTAGCTAATAGACCGAGAGAGAAAGTACAATACCTCTGAAGATAACCCGATGTAGCTTGATCCGATTTATCGTCAGCGAAACGCTCTTAGACTTTCTCGGGAGGAGAATTGGGAGACGTCAACAATCAGGTATTGAAACTTATCTTATAAACCTTCTATAAACAAAGGGAAACATTGTTGCTTCACTAAGTCATTCGATTGTCTCTGTTCATCTGATCACAGGGCGAACGAAATGCCAACTAGAGAACTAGATTTTTTCCACTTCACCATCAGGTGTTACAATTAATCTACTTACATAATTGCCCCAGAATCTCTTTCACTATTAATATACCGTAAATGGCTTTAAGGAGACTCCAAATATGCATTTCGGACGTATACATTCGTTCTTCTTCAGTTGGGTATAATATTATTTATACATAAACATATCAACAAAAAACAATAAGCGTCAGCTTAACATTTACAACAACCAATATCTTCTATGCTAACTTTTTACTTACAACATTTAGTTAATACCATATCCTTTTAAAATAAAAACAGGTATAATAATAGATAAAATCAGAACCTATTAATAAAACAAGGTCTTAACATACATTAATAAATTCCCCATCACTATAAGAAAATTAGGCTTTCTTCTATTACTTTCCATATTGTCCAAACAGTTTTATAATTTCCAATGCATCCAAACGTTTTTTACCAATATCCATTGTATAACTGACTGCCACACCCCTTTTATTTTCTCTAATTTTTTTATAAGTTTTACCTTATTTCCTATTGACCAGAAAAGGTGAATTACCATTTGTATTGCTGTAATCAGCAACAATGGCATGCCGGTGTCTGAGTTCTCCTTTCTTGTGATGCTGTGTAATGAAAATAATGCCATAGTTACGAATGCTCAAAATACTCATCAGTTTACACAATACTATAATCGAGATTATTATTACAAAATATTTCTATTGTTAGAGCCACAAGACTTTCAAAGTTGTGTACATTCCATCAGAGCTTAGGACAATACCTGATTTTATGATTAAAAATAGAGAAGAGACAATAATATACTCAACACTATTTATTATTCGTAACTCGAGGATAAATAGTATAGGTATTAGTTGTGTTTGAAACAGCAAGATGTACATATGCCCCAACAGTGAGGTATAAGAAATGTGGGGCTATCCCAATTCCATTGTACAGTCGAACCCACTACAACACTATTGATTATTCCGTTTTATATGAATTTCATGTTGTACGAGTCACTTAGATTTTACAAATACGTGTGCCGGCTGTAAACGGCTCGCGTATTTGTAAAATCTAAGTGACTCGTACAACGTGGGATTCATATAAAACGGAATAATCAATAGTGTTATAGAGGGTCGACTGTACTACAATTTTTATTAATGTTGCAGTGACAATCATTTTCTTTTTATTTAAATTTTGAGATATTGAGAAGGTAATTTTTCAACTAAATTATTTAAGGGTAACAGGCCCTTATTCTAAACCCAGAAAACTCCACTTGGCCAGCCCATTCTGGTGAGGCACGGAACCAACAATCGAACATTCAGTGTTCAGGAAATAAAACCGATTAGCCGCTGGTGGGCCGCTAAAATAGTAAAGTTCTTGAAAAACAAGACGTGAAGAATCTTCTTCTTCTTTGCACTGTTTCGTGTTGCCGGAATTATTTTAAATTTAAATAAATTATCTAAAGTATTCAAAATTATTTTACGAATTCACAATCCTATATAAGTTAATTGTTTTTTATCACGAAATAAATTTAAAATTCAATTATTTTAAGCATTTATGGTCTTTTTCTTCTTGACTCTTTCCACACTGTGGGCAGCAAGAAATCACAGAGTTCTGCAATGGGGAACAGCAGGCCGTGAGGGATGGTGCCCAATCATCATCTATAAGTATCCGTGGTCACACCATCATCTTTGAAACTCACTAATACAGCATTCTCTGCTAATAGATTGAGTTCTATCGTGTTTAGCCTGTTTTTCTCCTATCATTATGTTCTATTAAAGAAAAAAGAATTTGTAAGTAACTACAAAGATATGAACGAGCAATTATATATTGTGACATCACAATGCTTATTCTTTGAGCCTGAAGTCCCATATCATGTCTGCCTTCTGTTTTTTACTATCTGTATGTAAATAATTTTAATAACAGAATTATTAGAGAAATATAAACAATAAGAGAAACTTACATTTGGTGTACGAACGAAATTAAGACATACACTACAAGAAAAGAACACATTTAAGATATAAATAAAACACAAAACAAAGAACTTTTACTTCACTTTTACATGGTACTTTATTGTTGATTTTTATGCTAGGTGGCTCCATCTGTTGGCGCTACGTGTAAATTAGCAAATCGAATTTTAAATTTTTTGTCAATAGATGGCGCTACGTGTAACTAAAATATTCTAATATACATAAAAAAATTAATTGTTTTATAGAAATTTAATAGATATTTTGGGGTGAGATGTAGGACATAATTCAAGTTAGAAGCATATGAACGTAATTATCGATGTTCGTAGCAATTGAACGAACGGCCTAGGAGTGAATAGCGAACAAACAAACATCCTCATTTATACTACTAATATATATATACGATTTAATTAAAAATTCTGCTAGCTGGGCCTGATAAAATATAAAATGGCAAAACTCATGGTAGCAAAATTAAATTGATTTATTATGAAATCATGTTCTCGGTGCTCGGTTCTAAAACTTGAGGATCGGTAGTTCATAAAGCTTGTAAAAATACTGTTATAATATTTATATTAATTAATATCCTTTCTGTTATGGCATTTTATATGGGTATTGGATTATACAGAGAACTTTCGTAAACAATAATCGGACTTAAATGGCTTTTCTCCAGTGTAAATGCAAAGATGGTTTACTAGAATTTGTTTTTGAGTAAAGCTCTATTTCCTATGGTCGCAGGTAAGAGATTTATTTCTGGAATTCTGGACTTCTGGAATGAATCTTCACGTAAAATTGGAAATGTAATTCAATCTTTTACCATAACGTTGGGAAGAGAATGTCTTTTTTCTGGTGTGAATCTTATAATGGTGTAAGTGGGACTTCTGAAAGAATTCTTACCGCAATTTTCACAGCAATATTATTATTTTGAAGTGGATTCACACTTTTTATGGATCAATCCAAAATAATATATTTTAATAAAACGTTCAAAAGCAATATTCTATATTAATTACTGCTAAAAAATACAGAAAAAATTACTTCTATATTTCCTGGACTAGTTAATTCACAATACCTAAACAATAAATCTTAGTAAATTCTGTATCTTCCAAAGTATCAAGCTGGATCGTCCAAACCAGTCATTGAACAAAAGAGAAAGTCCCCAAATGTAAAACACATATATGATTTCCTTGCGATACACTGGGTGGCAGCATGACGTCCATTCTCAAAATTGATGCTATGCAATAGAAGACATTTCCGATAAATTTTGTTTCTAGAAGAATGGAGTTCCATTACTAAGGTGCATCAATACCCAAACACTATACTCCTATACTGCCAGAAAGGACTTTGTAATAATGGTTACTTAGCGCTGTACAGATTCCTCGCAGATCTCCTGAGGTCTGGGGATCTGCGAGGAATCGTGTGATTTTGTTTTCTATCGGAGTATGTAAAAAATACAGTTTATTTGCAGTCTTTACCCGTATCTTTGGCGCATTTTCTGGAGTGTATTACCGCTGCAATTCGGATAAACATCACAAAGCGTGAGGAGAATTGGACTAACTCTTGAACGTGCCATGTTATCAAAGGAATTTCTCTAATGTAAAACATGCAGGGTAAATTAGAAAAATGGATAAGTTATTCCCGAATAAATGCTCAATATGTGATTTTTTATGTGTTGTCGTACGTGATAGCACCCCAGATTATCACACCAGCTGTGGGGGCAGTGTGCCTCTCCAAAGCATAGGCAAGATTGAAGCGTTCACTACGAAGCCCCAGACATGAACACGACTGTTTTCAGTGCCCAAACGGAATCTCGAATGTCGATAAGGACAACTCGTTTCCATTCCGTTGTGGTACAATCCCGTAGAAAGCGATACCACTTCAAACGGAGGTAACGGTGGATGGTAACACAGTTAATGGTCGCTGCGGTATCAAATGTTCTTCATCCAAGAGCCTCGAAACAGTACGGGGAGACACAAGTGGCCTGTAATAATGGCGAGAAACGATATAGTCGTCTGTTGGCGTGCTTGTCGGAAGACTGGGCAGTCCATTTTGCTAATGGTCAACCGATGGCATCCTAAGCCTGGACTGATTTGTATGCAATCTCTCTCTCGTGCATTGGTCCCAACTCCTCCTCACAGTGTTGTCAGAACGACCTAGGTGACGGGCTATTCGGCGAGATGACGACCATCCGGTTTGCCTCACCCTGACGATCCTTCTCCTCCCAAGCTCGGTTAGGTGTTCGTGTGGTCTTCGATTGCGAAAACGGAATCTCTAGTGATACAGCGTCCCTCTGCAACAGGCAAACTATAGATAGAATGCTTTGCACGCTCTTTTCATAGGCCAGGATTGACATACTTTAATGTCCTCCGTTGGCATTACGCTATAACTCTAATCATTTCCATATCTGCTTGAGTGTCATCTGCATGCCAAGTTTCTCAGCAAAAAGAAAACTTTTAGGTTCGGCGCTAAGTTGTATGGCAATGAGTGTATTACTAATACATTGATAAAATAACTATAAAAAATTTAAAAATATTTAGTGGTATGATCATTTATTCTGCTTCTGTATAAGCGAATTGTATTTTTAAAAATTTTTCTTTTGCTTACTCTTCTTAAATAATTTAGCACCAATACATGCCAAAGGTTTATGGTAATTTTAAGAAATATTTTAAATAGTAATTTTGCATATTTCTCCTGAATATCTGGCCATCTAACAAAGTAATTATACGCAGGAATAGCATTAATCTGTACTAATAAATTGGCAATTCAATTATAATTTAGTAAAGTTTTTTACTTCGAAAATATTTTCTACATTACATAGGTTTATATTAGTTGTGATTACGTGATATTAACTGTTTTATAGATACTTTGGTAAACTTTTGGCAAAGTATTTACAACTTGAATTGGCGTAATAGACTAACGGCATCAGAACAACAGAAAATTTTAAATAATAATAATAATGGCGATTATTTCCTACATTATAAATAGAAAGTAAACAATATAACAATTCAAATGTACATAAAATGAATGTTGTAAGAATGAAGGGGGTAGAAATAAAAAGAAAATTAATCAACGAGTTACTTAACTTTCCAGGAAAGATTTAACTTCTGCCCTGTGCTTGCACCACACCAGTAATCTGGAGTCCCCCCGATATTGTGTCAATAATCCGTTATTATAACTCCAGAATATACATAAAGATTAAAGTATATATTCTCTCTTCATTGGGCTGCAATTTTTAAATTTCAGAATTTCAGCCCAATGAATACAGAATTTTGGATGTTAAGATATTGGTATATAGAAACGCCACACATGTGCAATCTGCCAAGAGAAGAATGCCATCCGGGAGTTCTTTTATCCCCTATTGATGTGTTACAAACGTGGAGAAAACCCCACGTCATCAGCCAGTCGGCCAGGTGAGAACCAATGATCACTACCAGTGTTCACCGGTTTTACTCTTTGAGTCACCAGTGGCAATAAAATTTGTAAATAATTGTACAATATTAATTTAAAAAATAAATGGCCTAAACCACTTTTACGGTTTAAATATATAATTTATATAAACAATTGTATCTTTAATATTTAAAAATATAAATATTGTTGGAATAATGATGAGACTGACATCACATTAACCTTTCTTTTAACAAAACTACAGCTACAAAACGACTATACATGTGTAGACATTGAGAGCTATGCACATTTCTAAAACCTTTCTCAGTTTTTTGCTTTTTTTGCTTCTTATTACTTCTTATCGCTTCTTTTTTTGCTTCTCATCGCTTCCTTTTTTGCTTCTTAGCGCTTCTTTTTTGCTTCTTAATCCCTTTCTTTGCTTCTTATTGCTTCTTATCTCTCCTTTCTTTGCTTATTATTTCTTCTTTTTTGCTTCTTATCGCTTCCTTTCTGCTTCTTAGCGCTTCTTTTTTGCTTATTATTGCTTCTTTTTTGCTTCTTATTGCTTCTTATTTCTCCTTTCTTTGCTTATTATTTCTTCGTTTTTGCTCCTTATCGCTTTCTTTTTGCTTATTATTGTCAATTAAAATTATTAATTTATCTATGCAGATATTTTATTTATTTTTTTCTATAAAAAAATACACACAAAAGATATTTGGCTTTAAAAATTTNGTTTTTTGCTTTTTATCCCTTCTTTTTTGCTTCTTATCCCTTCTTTTTTGCTTCTTATCGCTTCCTTTTTGCTTATTATTATCAATTAACATTATTAATTTATCTATGCAGATATTTTATTTATTTTTTTCTATAAAAAAATACACACAAAAAATATTTGGCTTTAAAAATGTATTATGTGTGTACCAATTATTTTTATCGAATTTACTTGTAATGCATTTTTTGCTCAATTTCCGATAAACTGATTAACCATTTTCCTGTAACGCAATCCCTGCTTATAATGTACCATCCACTCTTTAAGGGACAATATTATTGTAACATTTAATATTTATTAATCAATTACATCTGGATGTTTACATTGTATTTTATTTCACTTTTCATAGTAAATATTATTATTAATTTATTACGTTGATTATTATTATTTTGCTTTTCTTGCCACAGGAAATCATTTCCTGTGGCAAGAAAAAAGCAATAAAAAAGAAAAAACCAACCAGTGTTTAAACTTTTATTATATTTTTTTCTTTATTTATCCATTTCAAGAGAAAGGGTTTTTCACGCGATTTCCAGCAGATGACGTTAGAAATGTAATGCTCTTTCTTTCTATGGAAGTAGATAGAACCAAGCAGTTTCTTGTGTTAGAATCCCACTATATTTTTATATTATAACACGGTATAGACTTTTGAAAATCGAATTGGTTAATTTTCTACCAATTAATTAATTAAAATCATAAGATTTTCTTATTATAAATAGCAATTTAAATGAAATTTTTTCTCTTAGAAATCATCTACACACGTTTATATATTCATTAAATGATTGCTCTTTATGCTAAATACTCCATTATACTTTTAAATTGATAACTGATTGGAAGTGTGTTTTAAGTACTGTTTTTTTAAAGGCAAACTTCCAATTACTGGAAAGATCTTTTAGAGTTAATAAGTCAAACAATTAGTTATAAAAATTGGCTTTAGAACAGCTGCACAAGTAACATTCCCCCCTCTTTTAAACTTCTTTTAATCCTACCATTAATTACTCCTCTGTACACTTTACTTTAGAAATTAGCTGAAGATTTGTATGTTCAATTAAATTTTAACTTTGAAATTAAATAAGATGTCGACTAAATAAATCAAGTTTTGCTAATTATTTCTTAGAAAAAACAAATTCTTTTGGCTTTTTAAATATAGAGAACAAAGCAAAATTTCTTCTGTTTGTATATTGATTCATCTGAAACATTACAAGACAACGTGACATTGTGAACAATGAATTATGACGCCATCTGTTGATAACTAATTAAACTAATAAACAAGTAACAATTGTTTTTTTCGTGTTTTCACTTAAATAACATTAAATTAGTTCAGATGAAATTTACACGTGATGTATGAAATTTTCTCAAATCTAATAAAATATAAGTTCGAATTTTACATGCGATTTTATATAAAGTTTAGTAGTGTCATGCCCCTGTACTGTACATTATACTTTTCCTATTAACAATGAAGTCATGCTGGTTACGTATCTAACTCTGTTAATGAAAAAATTTTGAATTAAATAACACGACTTCTGATCCAAACTGGTAGTTCTTATATATTTAATCGGTGTCTTCTGTTCCTAAGGTTATCATATCTACTTCTGACATCCTTGAGATTAAGGTAGGATGGACAGACAGACAAGCAGACCACAGTGTGAACTTATAGGTCAACAATTTTTAATTTGTAGCCCAATTAAATGCCTGAAGGTTGATAGTTGGTTGCGGGTTTGCACCTACACAGTAACGTAGAAAGTTCTTCCCAGACAGCATATCAATCAAGTGTTGGTGTGCAGTACCTTAATAATTCAATGTGGAATTTGAGTCGATTCTTGTTTTCATTCATTACTGTCCCTATCGTATTTTAATTAGTTTTACCTTACTTCCTTATTTTCATTCTACACCCTTATTAATCTCTTACTCTCCCTTATTCTTCATTAACTTCCACCAAAATATGCTGCTTTTTCCTTTGTTTAATTTATGAAATTTCCATTAATTGCATCAGTTATGGTTCTTCTGGTGTTCATTTCGTGAAACAGTTAAAAAAACAATTGATAATGTGTTATTCTTACAGGCAACACATAGAGCAAGATGGAAATAATTACTGATATTACCATAGAAATAAATTATTATTAATTAAAATATAGAGGACTTGGCTAAATATATAACACAGAGAATTTTCTTTATAAAATATATAATAATTAACTCAAGATATTCAAAAAATAATTTTATTCCCAGCATAGTTAATTTATTTAACTTAAAAAAACTTAATAAAAATTCCCATCTGCTAAATTTCTCACATTTTTTTAAAATATCTGTTTAACATTTAATTATTGCTGATGCCTTGAGTACGCTTTAATTAATAGTAATTGATACTGATTATTTTTAAATCATATCAATTCTCTCATTTAGTCGATTAATTTATTTAATTAACAAGTAATTTAGACGTTAGCAAGTTTTGTTATTCCTCTCATTTAATTGTCTCATTTGGCATTATTTCAGACGAGGAATGATTTAAACAGGTAAACATATTCCTGATTAATTGAAGAACAATTTTAAAACTCTACAAAATTTACAGCAATTACTTATCTTCTATTTAATTTATAATATATGCTCGCGATCTTAAATTAGTAATATCTCGCAATTTTAATCATATTTTCAATATATATACTCTCGATCTTAAATTAGTAATATCTTGCAACTTTAATAATATTTTAACAATATATGCTCTCGATCTTAAATTAGTAATATGTTACAACTTTAATCATTTTTTAAATATGTATGCTCGCGATCTTAAATTAGTAATATTTTGAAACTTTAATCATATTTTAAATATGCATGCTCTCGATCTTAAATTAGTAATATCTCGCAATTTTAATCATATTTTCAATATATATACTCTCGATCTTAAATTAGTAATATCTTGCAACTTTAATAATATTTTAACAATATATGCTCTCGATCTTAAATTAGTAATATGTTACAACTTTAATCATTTTTTAAATATGTATGCTCGCGATCTTAAATTAGTAATATTTTGAAACTTTAATCATATTTTAAATATGCATGCTCTCGATCTTAAATTAGTAATGTCTCGCAATTTTAATCATTTTTAAATATATATGCTCTCGATCTTAAATCAGCAGTCTTGCTTCTGTACATCATACTTTTCTTGATGATAATAGTCATGCCTCTTATTGACGTAATTCCGTTTTGGGCAAAATTTTAAGTTGAAATCACACGACTTCCGTTCTAGACTGGAAGTACTGTACAGTACATACACAGTTAACCAGAGTTTCCTACTCCTAAGATTTCCTTAAGTCAATTCATCTATCTAACACCATTTTCAAGATTAAGGAAGGACAGACAGACAGACAGAAGACGAACCGCAGTGGTAATTTATAGGTTTATGATTTTTTCAAATTGCAGTCCAACAAATCGAATAAATTATTTTTTATATTTGGTTTACTAGTGAAAATAAAATTAAAACTAAACTTAAAAACTATTGTTTTTATTGTTGAGTAGACATTATAGGAGCCGATATATCTGTTTATAGTTTGCTTCTAAATTTATTTTATTTTAAAAATAATTATTTTTTAAGGTTTTATTCCTAATTAAATACAAATATATTATTCCTTTTTACATGTACCCGTATTAAAGAAAAAAAAATAATTTATATATATATATACAAGGTTAAATGAGTAAAATATTACTGTTTCTATACACCACATAGACTAATATAGATTATTTAAAATACAATAATCCTGTAAAATGTATTTATTTTTAAGTATATTAGGCTATAAATTTAAAAAAATTTATTAGTTTTAATTAAGAAACATATAAGGACCTCTATTATGAAACAATGCGATTAAAATTAATTGTAATATTTTTAATTATGTTGAGTTACAGTGAGATTATACGATAAAAAAAGAACTAAAAAAGCTGGTTGTTATCTGTCACATAAGCGGAGGATAAAGATAAATGATACAAATAACATAATATTTTTACTGGTGTTACAAAAGACAGTAAAAAAGTTTAGAAAGTTATATAAAGTTATTGGCAAATCATTCAAAAATGATGGCATAAAACTTTAAAGATCTAATAGTTTGTCTGGCTGTCTACTTTTATTTTTTGGGGATATTTTTTCAAAACTTTTAACCAAGTTTACTAAACTTGTGTGAAATTGAAAATAATGATTTTTACTCTTGTCAAATAATCATTTTTTTGGGTCTTTTGAAGATGGTAAAATTTTAAAGTTAAATGCATCTTTTTCCGTGAAAATAAGATAATAAATGTTCAAAAAATCCTTGAAAAAGGTGGTCAGGTGGATAAAACCGTTTAAGACTGGTAGTTAGTCACGGGTCAGCCTTACCAACAGTCTGGTCAGGTGGAGTTTTCCGGGGTTTTTTCAAGTGTCTAATATCTAAATAGAGACTAGTGCCTACAGAAAGTTCTACCGGAAAGTATTCCCTATTTGCTAGATAGTCCAACTGTTGTGTTGCCTTATTTCATTAAACAAACCCACTATAATCTCTAATTTAAAAAGTATCGACCTGAAAAATTCTTTATTGGAGTACATTTATGGATTTCATCTCGGAATTTTTATCCCTTCTACAATAATTGTGAGAAATTGTGAAAAAGAGTGAATCAATAAAGGATTTATCAAGTCTATATTCAAATTTATAAACTATGTTTGCATGGAAAAGAATTTAATAATTACATGTAATTTATATAATGATCATGTAGTGTAATGTGAATAACTTATATAAATTATAATAAGTAACCCAGATTTTCGCACAAAAATTCTAAGAATAAATAAAATTATACATTAATATTCTGTTAATTTTACTGTGTTTAATGTATTTATTACACAATGAATTAAAAAAAAAATACGCTTCTATCACTTGACGCCATTACATCGATTTCTAATGCTTTCACACGAAAACACAGAAGGCAAAAGACATGCGGAAATGTGTATTGTGTCGCCACATTGTGGTAAAATTTGGAAGTATTAAAAAATATTTGAGGGTTTACGTATACGAAATGATAAGCAGTCCATCTGCCTGTTCTTCCTTATTTAATCTCAAGAAGGTGTTAGATAAAAGTCGAGATCAGATATAAAAAACAAGCGGCAGGAAGCCCCAATTAACTACATTAGAACTTCCAGTTTAGAAGGGAAGTCACGTTATTTCAATTCAAAATTTTTCTCCTGAATGGAGTTACGTAGATGTCTGGCATTACTCTATTGTTAATAGGTAAAGTATGATTTACAGGGGCAAGATATTACTAAATTTGAGAGCATTGTGACAATGTTACAATAAATAATAGCTAGTTTAAATATATCTTATACATTATAAGTTTATTATTAAATATGGACTTCCGGCAATAGTGGACACTCCCTTTCCCAAATTAGCCCGTTAAATCGAGAGTCTTCTGTGCATTAAAAAAATAGTATTGTATAAACTAATATCTTGGAAGAAAACAAAATTTTTCTGTCAGTAAATCTGTTAGAAAAAATTATTTGCTGACATTTAAATTAATGTAATAACAGGTTAACTTTAAAATTAAAAAGAAAATTAATATAAAAGTAAATAATTAATTTTTTCTTCTTTCTTAATTAATTATTATCTTGTCGGCTTTATCACATAAGTTATAGACATTGCAGGGTTTATTAAAAGAAAGGATTATCGATTTATGTCATAGGATGTCACTTCTTGTTTCCTGAGGAGAAAACACTAAAGATATATATCGACTTGTAGCTATTTTATCTAATTTCTGCATCCTGGAGTAAACTTTAACACTTATAATCATTTTGTGGCTTTCATAAATTTATACCGTTTAGCTCTTTTAAAGCTTAGAGACATTATTTCTTATTTAATTTTTTTAATATACCCTTGTTTTATATCAGTATAGAAAGGGTTTACAATAAAGTCGACCAGAAAAAACTTTGGGGACATCTAATCTATAAGAATGGAAAATTCTCCCTAGATTTCTTTATATTAGTAATTATAGTATATTAGTAGTATATTGTAGTATAAGTATTTGCATTATTTAAGTTATAAATCTAAATTTTAATCTGAATAAATATAAAAAAAGCATATTTTTAAAATAATTGTGCAACTGTAGAAATGCCTCAATCACACTCTCCTTCAGCTTCTGTGTTGTACTAAAGAGCTAAGAAATGCAAACGAACCCTTCGTTTTTGTAATAAAATTTGAACGTCTGTCTTCATATGTTATTTTTTGTATCTCCTAGCCTCTAGAAACACTATAAAAATATCGCAATCACTTCGCAAAACACCTCCGTATATGTTTGAGATTGAAAAATATAGTGATCTCAACCCTCTGTCTATACGGCCTTAATTAAGGTAATATTATAACAGCATATCTTGTAAATTTTATAAAGATGAAAAATTAATATTAGTACCACTGGAAAAATTCATTGTCTTAGGATTTAATTATGTTTCCAAGTCCGATAATAATGCATCTTAATTAATGACATTTAGGTGTGGTTTACCCCAATCGTTCCCACCCCGAAACCCGATAAACATAACTAAATGTGGAATAGAAACAACAGAAAAGTTTGTCGTTTATAAAAGTTTAATTTACGAAAAACCTTCAGTAACAAAATGGAGTCGTAAAGTCGGGGTCATACTGACTCAGATTTTGATGGGCTATATATATATATATACAGGCAGAATGTAAAATATATAGATACTGTACGTTGCTCCCACTATACGCGAGCTCCTTAATCGTGTTCTTCACCAACGCTGAATTGAACGTGGTGTAACAGCAGACGACAACCTGCTTCCCTGTCCACCCCGTTTGCCAGATTTAAACACCCCGCTATTTCTTTTTGCGGGGGTTTGTTAAAGACCGAGTTTCTATACCGTCAATGCCCATGTCCCTTGAGGAAATGTGTGATCGGATAAAGCACACACTACAGACCATCACGGAAAGCACGCTACACCTCTTATGGGAAGAATTTGATTACTGTGTAGATGTGTGTCGTGTGGCCATGGGTGCACATNAATAGCATAACTCACTTCTTTCAAAAAACAATGCTTCATAAATAAAACAATTCACTATACTTATAACATACCTATGTATATAAAAAAGATCTACACGGAATACAACTAAAACAAGAACCAGCAAAACGTCTGAAAAATAAATAAATACATAAAAGAACTAAAAAAGAAGTTAATGTTAATTGGTATTTATACAGAATAATTAATATCTGGGGAAAAAAAAGATAAATGATAAGAAATATGAAAGAATTAAAACAAATAATAACATCATATATACAGTCGACCCCCTATAACGCGGTAGATACGTTCCGCTTTATAAGAATTTCGCGTTGTAGGAATCCTCAAATACATGAGCCAATCACAGCCCGGCACGCGTGCAGTTTATGGACTACGGCTATTTGAAAGGTTTTCTTCCATAAAATTAATCGATTCTAAACTAATTTCACTCAACATTTCCGAAACACGTATAATTTTTTGGGAATAATCTGTATAAACTATGTCCACTATTGGTCCAGATTCGACCAATCCTGTCGCNTATAAGTATTTGCATTATTTAAGTTATAAATCTAAATTTTAATCTGAATAAATATAAAAAAAGCATATTTTTAAAATAATTTTGCAACTGTAGAAATGCCTCAATCACACTCTCCTTCAGCTTCTGTGTTGTACTAAAGAGCTAAGAAATGCAAACGAACCCTTCGTTTTTGTAAAAACATTTGAACGTCTGTCTTTATATGTTATTTTTTGTATCTCCTAGCCTCTAGAAACACTATAAAAATATCGCAATCACTTCGCAAAACACCTCCGTATATGTTTGAGATTGAAAAATATAGTGATCTCAACCCTCTGTCTATACGGCCTTAATTAAGGTAATATTATAACAGCATATCTTGTAAATTTTATAAAGATGAAAAATTAATATTAGTACCACTGGAAAAATTCATTGTCTTAGGATTTAATTATGTTTCCAAGTCCGATAATAATGCATCTTAATTAATGACATTTAGGTGTGGTTTACCCCAATCGTTCCCACCCCGAAACCCGATAAACATAACTAAATGTGGAATAGAAACAACAGAAAAGTTTGTCGTTTATAAAAGTTTAATTTACGAAAAACCTTCAGTAACAAAATGGAGTCGTAAAGTCGGGGTCATACTGACTCAGATTTTGATGGGCTATATATATATATATACAGGCAGAATGTAAAATATATAGATACTGTACGTTGCTCCCACTATACGCGAGCTCCTTAATCGTGTTCTTCACCAACGCTGAATTGAACGTGGTGTAACAGCAGACGACAACCTGCTTCCCTGTCCACCCCGTTTGCCAGATTTAAACACCCCGCTATTTCTTTTTGCGGGGGTTTGTTAAAGACCGAGTTTCTATACCGTCAATGCCCATGTCCCTTGAGGAAATGTGTGATCGGATAAAGCACACACTACAGACCATCACGGAAAGCACGCTACACCTCTTATGGGAAGAATTTGATTACTGTGTAGATGTGTGTCGTGTGGCCATGGGTGCACATATTGAAGGATTGTGATTAATGCATAAAAAACTTGGACAGTTGCCGCTGCTTTTGCTATAAGGTTTGCCCGTATAAGGTAATAGATAGATTTATTATTAATTTTTAAAACCGCACCATTCATTTACAGCGATTTAGAAACTATACTTTTATATTATGAAAATGCATAAAGACCTACAGGTGTTTCAATTAAAACTACCAAACAATAAATCCGAGTTTGTCTTATAACCTTTCAATACGCTCGTCTAAGCGATCGATTTTTCAAAATTCAATTTTGACAACTCATTATTCAATTTACTTTCTATGATTCACACAAAATGAAGGGATAAGCATGGGACCCGTTATAGGACCTAAATTAGCTGAAATTGTAATGATTAATATAGACGAAACGATAAATAAAATAGAAGGCATTAAACTTTACAGACGATATCCTAATTATATACAACAACACAGAGATTAAAATTGAGAAAATTAAAAATAAAATAAATAATATACATTAAAAAATACAGTTCAAAATTCGAAGAAGAAAATAGCACTAATTACTTAAATGTAACAATTAAAAGAAACAATAATAGCACAACTTTCACTCCTTTCAAAAAACAATGCTCCATAAATAAAACAATTCACTATACTTATAACATACCTATGTATATAAAAAAGATCTTCTACACGGAATACAACTAAAACAAGAACCAGCAAAAACTCTGAAAAATAAATAAATACATAAAAGAACTAAAAAAGAAGTTAATGTTAATTGGCTATCCATGCAGAATAATTAAAATCTGGGAAAAAAAGCTAAATGATAAGAAATATGAAAGAATTAAAATAAATGATAACATCAGATATACAGGCGACCCCCTATAACGCGGTAGATACGTTCCGCTTTATAAGAATTTCGCGTTGTAGGAATCCTCAAATACATGAGCCAATCACAGCCCGGCACGTGTGCAGTTTACGGACTACCGCTGTTTGAAAGGTTTTCTTTCATAAAATTAATCGATTCTAGATTAATTTCACTCAACATTTCCAAAACACGTATAATTTTTTGGGAATAATCTGTATAAACTATGTTCACTATTGGTTCAGATTCGACCAATCCTGTTGCGACACGAGTCGGCTATGACGTTATACCGCATTTTACGAGTCTCTTTTAGCGTCTTTATACGAATACGATCGCAAATGCAGCGATATACGAATCCGCATTATGTGAACCCACGTTATAGGGGGTCTACTGTATTAATTTTCCCTATATACGAAGAGATAGATAAAGAATTGAAAAAAATAAACTCATTATTCTTATAATTTTTCTCGTGATGATAATTCTAAAGACGTTAGCACGCGCTTCCTATGGGTATTGTGACGTTACTGGGAAGTGTTTATGTAAAACTGGCGTTTTTCCCGTCTGAAAAAGTGATGTTTTCGTACCGAAATGCATTTTAATCCGCCATTATATTATCTTGACTTTACGTTAGACGAGAGTTGTTAAGCTATGGCACCCCGTTCCGCCATTATCAGGATACGTTTTTTTTATACCCTCTCTCTATTGGTCGGAATACAATTATATTGTTATAACATAAATTTATTATTCTTTTTTTCCAGACCGAGAAAGTACATAAAAAAATCATTTTTCTCAGTTACTTATGACTATGGAAAGAGTTCAAAGAAGAGATATCCATCAAGTAGAAAAGGAAGGTTTATTACTCTTCACTGAAGTGGAAATTAAAATATTCTTAATATAAAATTAATAAGTGATTTTCGTACAAAGTGTAAATGTATATTTAAATACAAAAATCATCAAAATTAACTTGAAATTTTTCATTCTCGCAGACATGTTCAACATCATCCTCCATCCTTATTGTACTTGTATACATTTCTTCCAGTACCATAGCAAAATATTTGCCAGAAGTTCTATCTTGAAAAAGACAACCATAGTTCCATTTATCATTTGTAATCTTGAAAATGTAACCAATAACTTTTTCATCATCTATTCTTATTAATTTCTCTTCTTCTATGTAAAATGTGTCCAAGAGATTTTCGTCATTGACGAAGAAACAGTATTCGAAATATCTATCGGAATAGGGAACTCCATCTTCTTCGTCTAACTCTGTGTAACATTTTAAGAATCTTTTCAATCCATTCAAATCGTAATAGGAATTGTCATCAATGGAATCATCAGATAACTCCTGGTCTGATGTACTATCAATGGAGTCAAATGATGAAGAAGACTCATCATAGCTTGAAGATTCGTCATCAGAAAATAAATTTAATGGAAAACCCCAGTTTCTTACAGACATCCAATTGTATTTATTCATATAATTCAACACATCGACATTAATTCCAACATCGGATTTCATTAAATATTCATCTATCTTCTTTGGTGAAATGTCTTCATGATGAACTATTTTCACTTTAGAATCGTGCAATGTACTCAAATTATATTTACCAATTAAGAATTCTCTTTTAGTATTTAATTCGTAAATAACTGTACCAATATGTAATTTCTTTTGTGTATTTTTCTTCAAGAATATATCTTTTATATCTCCGAATCCAACAAATCCAGTTACCTCCATTTTTATTTAACTAGGAATCGAAAGATGTTCAATTAATCTGTAAATAAAACGTCTTTAATACTTTAAATTTAAATATTTTCTGTAAAACATTACGACTTATTGTAAAATTATTTAAACTATAAATAATTAAGTATTATTTGAATTTTTAATAAATAAATTTCGTTACCTTAATTATCTATTCAAGGCAAGTCTTGTTAGTCAATCTTCACACTGGAATGACACTAAAAATGCATGCATACATTTAAAAACACTAACACTCCTATTATAATTGAACTAATTTAATTCAACTACAATAAAATTACTAGTTTTAATCATAAAAATATTTGAAAAATAAATACATGTTTTAAAACATTATCAGTAAGTTATTGAGCGTTTGTAAGCAGTTAATTTGCATATTTTAACGTATAAAACAGCATTAGTTTATAATTATTGTAGTCTTGAACCAATGAACCAATAAGGAGGAGCAAAATAGCTTGCTCCGTGATCTCTTCACCATATTGGTGTTGTGGGAGGAAAATACACACACGCTGTTCTGTATTATTGCTTTGTTGGCCTGCAATTTGAAAAAAAAATTACAGTAGAACTATAAATTCCCACTTCCTGTCCTTTCTTAATCTCGGGAACTACTAGATATATAAATATCTGGACAAGATTAGAGGTAGGAGGCCTCGATTAACTATATAAGGACTTCTGGTTTGCACTGGAAGTCACGTTATTTCAATTGAAAAATTTTGCCAGCAACACTCTGTTGCTAGCAGGAAAGTATGATATATAGGCGCAAGATATTAATAATTTGAGGTGGAAAGCATATATTTTAAACAAATAAATTAAACGTATGATTAAAAAAACAGCGAGGCATACAATCAATGGTTGCTTGAAGTATCCAAACTGTGTCCACTGCGGAGCGAATGTCTTCTATGGTATATGACGGTGGTCCCCGGTGCACCTTACTCAGGACGAACTCCCACGGGATGAGAGAGAGATCCAGCAAAAATACTGCATGTCTTCGTGGCATTTTCTACACTTCTTCGAATATTTGGCTATCGAGAACCATAGGTGGTAGCATTTACGGTACGAGCCGGCTGCTGGGCTTTATTGACCGAAAATTAAAGTATAAAATTATGCTTTTTATTCTAATTTAAAAAAAATATATATATATACAGTAGAGCCTCGATTATCCGACTCAATTGGAGACTGGGGTTGGTCGGATAATTGAAAATTCGGATAACCGAAAAGTATAAAAAAATCCATTATTAGTGTAGTATATTATTATATCCCATGTAATTAGTATATTAGTATTTCGCTATTAACCTACTTCGCGTTGAATTTTCCTCCATGTTAAGCCTATCAAATTAAAAAAAAAAATAATCGTCGCTATTGTATCGTTAAAAATTAGAAAATTAAGCCTCATTTAAATACTGGCTCCCTTTTATGGTCGAATGAGTGTTGCCAGCTAAAACATGTAAAAATAATATTAAAGTAGCCAAGACATAGCCAAATATTGTAGCGCCACATCACTAGCGGACATTTGAAATTTGCCGACTAAGACGGTCGGTTAACCGAGGTTTCGGTTAATCGGAGGTCGGATAATCGAGGCTCTACTGTATTAATAAAGAAAGTTGTTTCTATTCTCCGATAGTGTAATTTTAAAAACAAAAAATATGGAACAAGTAAAGGAGATTCGAATCATTTTGAAAATGTATTCTACACAACGGCTTTCGATTGTTCTTTACATTTTAATAAGTGAAATAACGATTTATATTTACCCAAACATGAATTTTATACTTAATTATGAAATTATTGACATACAAATCATTGTTAAAGAAGGATTTGAAAATGAATCATCAGGTAAAATTGAAAAGATCATTGTAAAATTTTACGCAGATAAAAGAAATTTCCGTTTATCTCTACAACGAGATTTATCAAGTGCCAACGAATATTTAAACTATAATATATTTATCTACAACGAAAATATTACCAAGATTAATTTAAATAATCTACGTGAATCTTTTCTTTATTCTGGAACTGTAATAGGTGAAGAACATTCGGCCATAACTGGATATTTTCATAACAACATATTCATTGGTAGAATTACTATGAAGTATGAAGTTTATTATGTAGAAGCAGCCTATAAATATTTTGAACAAGATTTTTATGTGAATAAAATGTTGTTTTATAAGGAAACGGACATCCTATCTCCAAGATGCTTAATGAAAAAGAAGAAAAACGATTGCGAAAAAAGTAAAATGAGGAAAATCCTATACGATACTTACTACTTTTCTAACGTTATTGATTCTGAAAATACCAAAAAGCAGCGAATGATAATGAAAAAGTAAGGAGTGAGTGTATATAATGTAATCCATTCTTCCAATTAGAGTTTTAAATCTTATTATGATGCTTTTTCATTCGTTCTATGGGCACTAAGAGAGCTTTATAATCGTGCCCATTATGGATTTAACAAAGCTTGGGGGGACGAGAGATAGGGATGGATCACACACGACCTCGGATTTTTCCCCTTGCTTGAATTTGATTTTGTCTTTTTCAGTTTTGAAGAAACATACGGGATAGAGTTCATGCGAGCGAGACACCTCGGCCATTCGGCCATTTGATCTTTAGGTTCCTGTGGTTCCCGAAGTTTTTGTTCGTCTTTCTAGACCTTGGCACGAATGGTAGCTAGTCCATAAACCTAACTTTTATCTTTCTGATGAGCCTGTGTGAAAGGTATCACATTTCGTGGATTCAGTTAGAAAGTGACTACCCTCAGTTAACGTATAAACGTTTATTTATTGCAACTTATATTTAAACACTACTCAACTAAGTTACCGAAAGAAGAGAGTTACAGTCGGATATTAAGTAATTTCAACATTATCACAAGTTTTTATTACAGGGAGACAAATGTCGTCCACTTCCCCATCTTATTCCCTGAATGACCATTCTATTTTCATTCGTCGTTCACTAGTGGTCTTGTAGATAAAACCACTAAACACTGAGAGTTAGTGACGGGTTTTCTCTTTACCAAAGGGCTGGACACATGAAATTTTCTGGGTTTTCAAGTGTAACACAAATAGGGGACAGCCTCACATAAAATTCCTCAGGGAGACGTTTCCCTCTTAACAGATACCTTCTACAGATTTTAAGTTGTGATTGTTAATGATACCGTTATAATCTTTAGCAACTTTACACAGTAGCAATAGAAGTAAACTATCGAGTTTTTATTTTAAAAAATCAATTTTTCTATCATATAACTTTGTTAAAAATCATTTCACGTTTTCTTATTTTAACAAATTATATATCATTGATTTAGGAATCAACTTCTTTGTGTAATTGACTTGATAGCAGATCATACATTCGTGAAATTCATGAACTACAACACTGCTATAACTGTTGCAGAAATGCTTTATCACGTGAAATTAGTTGACAGAATATTCAGTTCTACAGATTTTGATAACGATGGAATAGCAGATAGAATTGGATTTGTAATAGGTAAAATTAAAATGTTTGCTAATAAATCTAATCCTAGATACCCGATAAAAGAAGAGAATATCAAAACATCGATATCTTATTTAAATAACCTCTCGAAATATTATCAACAAAACATATGCTTGGTTATAGCATTCTGTCATAGGAATTTTCTTGATGCCATTGGAGCAGCATTTATAGGTACAGTATTTCATTAAATGTAAAATACAGTCGACCCTCCCTATAATACTGTTGATAATTCCCTTTTATATGAATTCCATGTTGTACGAGTCACTTAGATTTTACAAATACGTGTGCTGGGCTGTGAACGGCTCACGTATTTGTAAAATCTAAGTGACTCGTACAACATGGAATTCATATAAAACGGAATTATCAACAGTGTTATAGGGGGGTCGACTGTGTATTTACCGTATTATTTTACAAACGTTTTCAATATCAATCCAATTAAATTTCAAATAAGTATTGTTTTTAATTAATAGATGGACTTTGCATTTCAACAAATCCAAATATAAATAGAAGTTTTAACATTGTTTTTGTTTCAAGTATGTGGAAAGATTATATTGTACCAAGATCGGTACTTAGTAGAATTTTACTTCACGAAGTGGGACATTCATTTGGATCTAAGCACGACAATAAAAACAATATTAAGTGCAGCCCAAGAAAACAAAAAGGAAAATACGTTATGCATAATACAATTTCTACTACCGTTCGCTTTAATAATTGGAAATTCTCACCCTGTAGTAAGAGACAAATATCAAAATCAATTATTAAGAAAATAGGTAAAACGTGCTTTATTTAATATAATTATATATTAAAAATTATATGTAAGAATATTATTTGATTTGTTCTTTTATTTACAATTTTTAAAAAGAATTTAGTATACATGTTGACCCCCCCTATAACACTGTTTATTTTTCCTTTTTATATGAATTCCATGTTGTACGAGTCACTTAGATTTTACAAATACGTGTGCCGGACTGTGAACGGCTCACGTATTTGTAAAATGTAAGTGACTTGTGCAACATGGAATTCATATAAAACGGAAAAATCAACAGTGTTATAGGGGGGTCGACTGGTATTTAAAAGAAGAAATTTAAAATTCCATTATCAGATTGCTTTTTTAATGAAATGGAATCTGTATGTGGCAATGCAATAACCGAGAAAGGGGAAGAATGCGATTGTGGACCAATTGTATCTTGTCAATATCTCGATCCTTGTTGCTATCCACCCGGATCAATCCACGAATGCACTCTTAAAAAACATACAAGAAATTTCTGTAGTCCTAGAGAAGGTGTTTGCTGCACTGAAGATTGTAGATTTATTCCAAAAAGTGAATATCGTACTTGTTACGTTGACGTTCCTTGTAGAAAATATAAAACAATTTGCAATGGAAAGTCTTCATCGTGCCCCGAGATTTATACACCTAAAGGATCTTCTTGTCATAATAATAAAGGGAGATGCCTCAGGTAATTAATTATAAAGATAAAAAAAATTAAATATTCACTTCAGTTTATTGAAATTTTAATATTTTACAGCAATGGAACGTGTTATTTATCACAGATAGAAGACGAAATTCAATGGTATATTATACCTAATTTTTTGACATATATCTTACCTTTATTTGTATTTATAATGTTATATTTTCCAAATTTCTTATGTTATCAATATGAATTACATCGTCGATCAATTCGAAAAGCCAAAACAAAGCAATAATTGATTATAACTGTTTATATCTTCAAAAGATCAAGATGTCGTCATATTACTGAAATACGTTCTGAAATTAAAATATTTAAATATATTTTAAAAACAAGTGAATTTGATTTATATTCTTTATAACTGTTTACATTATTAATTCATAATTTGTATGGTTTTTACTTTCTCGGCTTTGTTATAAATAACACAGGGAAATTATGGCAATTGACCAAAAACTCACCCCTCCAAGATATATTTTTTTTGTTTACATTTTTGAACTCGTGGACCTCGAAACGTCGACAAATACAATAAAATTCGGGGGTAATTTCTGTATGTATTGATGTTAGTGTCCTGTGTTTGTGTGTGTTTTGTTTGGGGCATGATTTTGTTAACACTCTTCGAAGCTTAAGTTAAATTAATATTACATCTGTAGGCATTTTTATGCATGAAATACAGCTAAAATGGAGGAAAGAAGATTATTTTTGGGAACAGGAATGGATTAATTCATTATATATTGTTTTTTATGGGTTAATTTGTTTCGGTTTTCAAACAACTTTTAGGAAGGAATTATGTTCGAAAACCGAGGTTTTGTTTGGCTTTTTTTATCTTGTGGGCAGCAAAAAAGCATTTCTAATCGTATTCAACGTAGATTCCGTCAGGCCTACAATTGGAGATAATGAAGAACGGAACCTGATATATCCGGAACTGACCCCTGATATTGTATGTTAAATAGCCACGCAAACTATTTAAAATTTAGAACTGTAACTTTGTATATATCCAAAATCTGTAGCTGTGTCGTTTCAAACTAATACAGAGATAATAATTTAAGTACAAAGATAATAATTATGAAAAACAATCCAGCAACGAGTTGCGTAACTTTCCCCGCTACGTTAGATAGCGCCATCTGTTATGCTATTTTGTTTAAAAACGTTTTATATTTTTCACTATTATAAAATGACGAAAAGCTTAATTTTAAAGGTAGGGATGGGTTTTATAAAAAAAATTGTAAATGATAATAACGAATAAAATTGTCATTAAGTCTGACACTACTGTAGATACATACTACCTCCTTTATCTCTCCACCCACTTGACCTTTAACCGCCAGAATTTAACAGCACCAATCCCTATTATACACAATACCCTCTGCAAAATTTCAGAAATTTTCTATAAAAAGCACAGAAGTTATTAAGCTTCAAATAGGGTGAACAATCGAGCACGATTGGAAGTTTTAACTAGAAATGATGGAAGGTATCTCAGTAATGTCATTTTTGGAAAATAAAATATATTGTTCTTATTAATGATGAATATTAAAATATATCTGTGTGATTTTTAAAATAAAATAATAATAAAAACAAATCTATAGTTTTATTTAATTCGACTTTTAAAAACCAGATGGCCCTAGGTGATTCAGAAAAACGTAGTTCCTAAACAAAGCAGCAAAGTATTGAGGGAGAGAGGAGGGAAATTTAAGATAATAAATTCCCCCCTCTCTCTCCCTCTAATATAATAATATAAATATAAAATTTATAAAAGTTATTAAATTTCTTATTCTTGTAACAGTTGTTTTACATTTGAATAATGAGAAAGTAGTGTATGTTACTTTCCCTGTTCTGTTATATATAAAAAGGGATAGTGTGGTGATCGGTGAAGAAATAACCCTCCAAATTTTTAAATTTTTGGACTCAAGAAATCTTGAAACGTCGAGAAAGCAAAAAGGGCTTTTTTCCTGTATGTATGGAGATTAATGTGTGGTGTGGTCACAATTTTGTTCACCCTTTTTGAAGCTTAATAACTCCTGTGCATATTGTGAAATTTTGAAATTTCGCAGAGAGGTTTGTGTATAGGGAGAATAAAGCTATTAAATTTCAGGTCAGTTAATTAACTTACTGATAACCATACATCCCGACTTTATTCTATGTCAGTGGGTTTTTAATGGGGGAGATTTTGGACAAATATATACTCCAGATACTGTGCGGTAACGAATCGAAAAAATTTAACAAATTTATAGAAACCGGATAACTGAGAAGGTTAGAACCTCCTCAGTCATCCCAATTTTTCAGCCTAATGCTCTGGAGAACTTGGGATTAAATCCGGCAAATAATCCCTGGAGATTTTCTGACCGGTTGCATCACATCTCTAGCTAAAAGTTATGACGAAATTATTACTTTAAGACAATAAAAATCCATTTCAGTATGAAGAAGTCTAACTGACAAGATGAAATTTATTAAGTAAAACATAGTAATATCGTTAATACCTAAAGCCCCTTACCATGTCTAACACTGTTCTGTTTCTAATAAGATCTCTTACAATCTTATATTAAAATTTTACTTATTTAAATTAAGATTTTAAGATAAGTTATTCCTATAAAGATATACAGTATAGTAAAGTAACTAGAATCACGAAAATATCTTAGATCTATAAATTCCCACTGTCGTCAAACCGTCTGTCTGACGTTTCTCAGTCTCGAGAATGGTGTTGGATAGAAGAAAAAGATATAAAAATCTTTGGGAAAGAAGTTACATTATTTCTATTCAAAAATTTTCCCCTGAAAGGGATTAGATGAATGACCAGTACGACTCTATTGTTAAAGGAAAAGTATGATGTACAGGGGCAAACCACTACTAATTTGAGGTGGAGAGCATATATTTGAAATTAAATAAATTTAAAATTTGATTAAAATTGCAGCACGGTATTGTGACGATGACACAATAAATAATTGCTCGTTCTGACATACTGAAATAGTACAGTAGACCCCCTATAACACTGTTGATAATTCCGTTTTATATGAATTCCATGTTGTACGAGTCACTTAGATTTTACATATACGTGTGCCGGGCCATGAACAGCTCACGTATTTGTAAAATCTAAGTGACTCGTACAACATGGAATTCATATAACATGGAATTATCTATAGTGTTATAGGGGGGGTCTACTAAGTATCTCAATGTTATATCTGCATTGTCGTCTGAATAAAAACTTATATTATTAGTTATATAATTATGGCTTATAATTTAAATAATAGCATTAATTGTATTTCATTATATTTTATAAATTATACTGGAATACATTTTATCTTTTTCCAACAAGTCTCATTTTTTCCATTAAAAAAATCTGAAAGAAATGAAGATCTATTTAAATAAACTCCCATTGCTTTTTTAAAACAGTAAGTTTGTTTGTCGTCTTTTGAGATTCAAGGAAAGTTTAGAACTGTCAGATGTCCAGAAAATGAGAGAATAATGGCTAATGCATTTTTCTCAAAAATCAAAAGTTAAAGAAAAACAAATTTAATCTTTTTTCAAAAAATATTTTAAATGTGCATTATATTTTTTCGTAAGCAAATATATAAAAAAAAACAATATTATAATGAGTAAAAATAAACTTTTTACTCAATACAATAATGTATTACGTAAAAATAAACGTTAACTACTTCATCAATAATAGAAATATGGTTACCGGATCATCACCGTTTGTTTTTCTTTGTCGTGTTTGATTCTCACAGAAATACAGTAAATTATATAATATTTTAATAGAATATATAACAAATTACTCCCTTTATTTAATAAATTTTGCGATAGAAATTGTAAAAAATTATTTATTGGCAAAAATGGGAGTTATACAATACCACCTTCGAAATACTCCCCTTCTGCATAGCTGCAGAAGGGGAGTATTTGTATTTTATTTATTCCATATATACGAAAAGTGGGACCCTTTCTAACATTTATAAGTGATGTGTTAGGTATATTCGGACGTCAGACTAAAATGTGTCACGTTTTGGATTAGGTCCGAGGCCACTACTTCTCTACAATATACGTTATTAACATTATACTTTTCACTTTCTGTTGTATTTTTTTCAAAATATTATTAGAATTTCCATTTTATTTAAATAAGGGAGATCTACTAACGAAAAGGGGAACGACCCATGTGAAACTGACCTACATTTAAGGATTTCTTCCACTTTATGGGAGAAATCCTTATTTATTGGGCAGCAATTTGAAAAATATTGTATATCTAAAAATTCCTACTCTTTGTATACCTGTATTTCCTTAAACTCCAGAATAAAGTTAGATAGATAAAAGTCAAGACCATATATGGAAAGCTTAGAGGCAGGAAACCCCAACTAACTATATAGAAACGTCTGATACAAATTGAAAGTAAGGTTAATTCAATTCAAATATTTTCCCCTGAAAGGTGTTAGATGGATGACCAGCACGACTCTATTGTTAAAGGAAAAGTATGATGTACAGGGGCAAACCACTACTAATTTGAGATGGAGAGCGTATATTTTAAATGAAAAATGTGAAAAATGTGATTGTAATTATCATTTTTGACACAAATTTTAGACATTTAATTGAAATTATTTATAATTATACAAAATCAGAGTGAGAAATATTAAGGACTAACCAGGACGGGTTGGCCAAGTGGTGTTTTCTGAGTTTTCTCCAAGTCTGTAACGCCTAAATAGGTGCAAATTATCTTAAAAACACCTATCGGAATGCATCCCCTAGGCAAATCTCTCAAGTGTTGCATTGCTGTAACTTAAGTAAATAGTGAAGACATTAAATCTTAATTGTATTTAGTCTTCAATTTTTAAAAATATCTTTCTTTTTCCATATTTAGAAATTTTTTCAACAAATATTTTTACTATAATACGGTACCAGAAGAGCTTTTTATATATTCATAAGAAGGGAAGAGTCTGAAAGGAAGGTCGACTCTGCTTATTACATTCTTGACTGAGTTTTTTAGTGCAAGTTTGTTTAGTAGTTATATTTATTTTAAGTTATTTTTTTCGTTTAAAATGAATTTTTCATATTTTAATTTAAACAATAGCGTAAATAATGCTGGCCACTATCTGCCATTTCAAATTGTCTAAGTTCTTACAGTTTCAAATGGTTTAAAATTTGACAAAATGGAGATCTCAATCATCCCATAAGAATTCTATGATATTTAAATTGGGATTTGAATAATAAATCTAATATGTTTATTTACTTATATGACAAATAGTCTATGAATACTTTATATTTAAATTTATGTATAGAAAATCTAATTTTCAACGCTGAAAATTTAATAACATTGCTTTCTGGAGAAGTTATATACAGTTTTCATTCCTTTTTCAGTGTACTTTAATATAAAGTTAAAAATAATTATGTATGTTATGAATATTTGATCATTTGTTTCATATATATATATATATATATATATACATTCTTTCTTATATCTTATAGGAACATAGAAAATTTAAAATTCAAATAAGCTCTTAGCAAAATGATAATGGATACTTAAATAAAGTTTTCAAACTTTACTTGTTTTGTAAGTAATAGGAATGAATGGCCATTCCTTNATATATATATATATATATATATATATATATATATATATATATATATATATATATATATATATATATATATATATATATATATATATATATATATATATATATATATATATATATATATATATATATATATATATATATATATATATATATATATATATATATATATATATATATATATATATATATATATATATATATATATATATATATATATATATATATATATATATATATATATATATATATATATATATATATATATATATATATATATATATATATATATATATATATATATATATATATATATATATATATATATATATATATATATATATATATATATATATATATATATATATATATATATATATATATATATATATATATATATATATATATATATATATATATATATATATATATATATATATATATATATATATATATACATTCTTTCTTATATCTTATAGGAACATAGAAAATTTAAAATTCAAATAAGCTCTTAGCAAAATGATAATGGATACTTAAATAAAGTTTTCAAACTTTACTTGTTTTGTAAGTAATAGGAATGAATGGCCATTCCTTTTTCTCCATTTTATGGCCAAGGTCAAAGGAGTATTTCTTCAGACCTGTCGTAAATTCTGTCGGATAGTGAAGGAGAGGGGCCTGATATACACTGGACAGATTGTCTACCGAAAAATCTCAGCCTCCAAGAGGCTGACGGTAAAGGAATCACGAAGATGTGAAGGTATGAGCCTATTTATTTCTCCTCTGGAGGAGAGATAGGATGATGTCTTTCTCTTTCTCGGCCATTCGCGTTTATATAGTATTATATAGGTGAAATACGAGACAAGATATGGACACCTTAGGGGCAAAAGACCCCATATACAGTCGACCTCCCTATAACACTGTTGATAATTCTGTTTTATATGAATTCCATGTTGTACGAGTCACTTAGATTTTACAAATACGTCAACCGTTCACAGCCCGGCACACGTATTTGTAAAATCTAAGTGACTCGTACAACATGGAATTCATATAAAACGGAAAAATCAACAGTATTGTAGGGGGTCGACTGAAACTATATAAGATTGTCTGGTATAGAACAGAACTGATGTGATTTCAATTTAAAAACTTTTTCCCTAAAAAGTGTTAGATAGATGACCAGCACGACTATATTGTTAAAGGAAAAGTATAATGTACAGGGGCAAGCGACTACTATTTGAAATGGAGAGCATATATTTTTAATTAAATAAATTAAAATATATATGAATAAAAATTGCAGCACGGAATTTTCACGATGTTACAACAAACAATTGCACGTTTTCTTATAAATTTCTTTACCAAAAAAAATCAGAAGACATTAATTTTCATCTTATAATCTCTACAATTCCTATTCGTCTCCAACATGGTATAGATAGAATTTCAATTTAAAAGTGTGTTATTGATTTTCTGAAGAGTTTCGTAGTAAAATTTATCATTTAGGTTTATTTTTGTTTCATTTTATTTTTCTCAACTGTCCTTCCTTTTTATATTTACTTGAAAGAGACTTTGGTGAGTCCTTTATCATTTAATTCTTTATTTAATAATTAATTTAATACTAACATTTATTTACGTTAATACATAGAAAAATAAATAATTATATATTTATAAAGCAGTAAAAGTACAAATATAATTTTGTGTTAGTAAATCTTAGTTCATAATAATATTATTATTTTTAATTAACAAGGATTTGGGAATTTTGTAGACCTATACATTTCTACTGTTGTCTGTCCTTCCATACTGTCGAGAACGATGTAGACAGATGGATGGAGAGAGCAGATATGGAAAACTTAATGGCAGAAGACCCTGATTAAGTGTACATGTACTTCCGGTTCGAGTCGAAGATGATGTTATTTTACCTCAAATATTCTCTGTGAACGGAGTTAGATACATTGCAGGCATGAGTTTTCTGTTATTTAACAGGGAAAGGATGTTGTACAGGAGAAGATACAACTAAATTTACGTGCATTATGACTACCTTCGCTCATAATAATAGCTTTTAACTGATTTTTGAAACAGTCAATAATGGTAATAATGATTTTTATTGAAATTACCATTATTTCTTATTTATTGTATCTATTTTCTCTTTAATAGTTGTAGGGGCATTGTGATATACTCTATCTTTAAGATAGCCCCATAAAAAAGAATCACATGGGTTTAAGTTGGGACTATAAGCTAGCCACTCCACGCCACCACCAGCATATTTTTCATGATCTAATCCTGTTTTTACCCTTATTAAATACAGAAATTTCTATTAATATTATTCAAATATCACTGGAATCAATTGTGAGTTAAAAATGATTAATTTTCATTGTTTCTGTAAATCAATCGGTTTATGGCGATAGATAAAACAATGACTTTCAAGATTTATACGTTTTTGAACTCAGAATACCTTGAAACGTCGAGAAATACAAAATAAAATCGGGGTTTTTCCTGTGTGTATGGACGTTAATGTGTGTGGGGGCAAAATTTTGTTTGTTCACTCTATTTGAATCTTAATAACTTCTGTGCATTTTCTCCAAAATTTATGAAATTTCTCAAGGAGGTTTGCGTATAAAGAAGATTGAAGCTATTATATTTTGGTGATTAAAGATCGAGGGATAAAGAGATAAGGGGGGGCCGTGTGTCGTATCTCAAGTAGGGTCGGAATTAATGACGATTTTACTCATTAGCATTTACAGTTTTTTTTATAAAACCCATCCCTACTCTCACAATTAACCTTTTTGATATTTCATAATCATTAAAAGTATAAAAAAATTAGTTTTTTAAATAAAATAACAAGAAATGGTAACAATAATAGAAACAAATTGTTATGCCAGATTTGTAGTTGCAGGTTGTCCTCTGGCTAGTTCATGTGCAAGAAGTCACGATCCAATTGTAGAATTTTCAGAAAAGTATGCCCTTACGTAGTAATTCTTCATCCTCTCCATACAAATGCTAACATTTTTGAAGCATCTTGTGTATATAAATAGGAAATACATATAATAAACTCTTTATTGTAATAAGTATCAATGTTATAACAATTTTTTTTTCAGTGTCGAACAGATTTGTTTACGCATCACTTAATAATACATCACCATTTTTCTTATGTGATAAAGCCATTTTTAATGCTTTTTTTTTCCTAAATAAAAATGTTTATTTTATTTATATTTTTGTTATATTTATTTCATTGACTGCAATACAATTAGTTACTTGTGTAAATATATCTGTATTAGTCTATAATAATTATTTTAATTATTATAATTAAAATAAAGTGTGATGTATTAATACTATTTTAATGTACGTATTCACTAGCAGACATCCAGAAAATATTTTAACGTTTTACTTAAGGATAAAAATAAGTAAATAAAATAAATTTTTATTTAAAAAAATTAAACTTCGAGAAAAAAAATATTAAATACAGATAAATTAATTTCGTGATTTAATTAAGTTTATAATTGTTTTTCTTTGTACCATTTAAATTAATTATATTTTTTTTATAAATTAAATTTGTATCTTCCAGAATAAATGTTTTTGTTATTTATTATATTAATTTATTTATTTTGTGTTACATCAAGTCTGACACTTGTAGCATTTCATTCATTTAATTCAATTGAACTAATTAGTTTTTATATAGAAGAACAAACTAAAAAATACAATAGAGAAGTCTGTGGCTCGTAAACATACAGTCGATTCCCCCTATAACACTGTTGATTATTCCATTTTATATGAATTCCATGTTGTACGAGTCACTTAGATTTTACAAATACGTGAGACGTTCACAGCCCGGCACATGTATTTGTAAAATCTAAGTGACTCGTACAACATGGAATTCATATAAAACGGAATAATCAACAGTGTTATAGGGGGGTCGACTGTATGTTATCCTGGATATAACGAAATTACATGGGATTAAATCGGGGCTATAAGGCATCCACTCCACGCCACCACCAGCATATTTTTCATAATAAAATCTTATTACATGCTTCCTAAACATGCTGTAAAAGCATTTAAACTCTTGCATTGTACGACGAGCCTTGCAACATTTTGCATAAATCAAGCACGACGATGTTTATGCCCAACAGGCATTTTAGGATAGAACTTCTTTTTCAATCATTTAACATATATAACAGAAGTAACGTTCTTTATGAAGAAGAATGGATCAATAACTCTGCCTGCTAGACATTAATTAGAGAATTTTGATAATTATTTTTTATAATAAACACAGTTGTTGTAAAATGAGTGCCACCATTGATTAGTATTTATAAATAAAAATAATACTGTACACAGAAGAATTTTAAATGAATATTTAAAAAAAAGACATAAAAGAATCAAAAAAGAAAATTGAAATAATATTAAGAAGTAAAAAAGAAAATTTGACGTTCACAAAAAGAAAATAAATCGAGATAAATTGTTTAAAGTGTTTTCGAAGTACAAAGAAAATATTTTATTAAAAAAAGAGAGGGAGAAAAACTATCTAAAAATGTCGATTATGTCAAAGAAATCAAAAATTAAATTAAATTTTCAACGTATTTTTTTAAAAAAGATGAATGTCACAGCTGTGAAAAAGCCGATAATATCTGTANTAACGTCTTTTGTGTTCGTGCTTTTGACGTAACAGGAACACAATACTGCAGCAAGTGTCAATTGTCACCTGGAGGCTTTTCTCCTTCTCGATATGTTAAATTATGTAAAACGTCCCGTTGGCAACGGTGTGCTTTAAAATGCGATTATTTAAAATCTAGTTTTTGCATTTTTAACAATACAGTCTACAGAAGAATATTTTTTAAGAATTTTACGTGTTGAGGCAGAGAACAGCCCTCAGGTAAAGGTTAACTTCTGAATGTAAGTATTTGCTCTGTGGTCTGGAAAAGGACTATTGCAAAGGAATTTTGAAGAAGTTTTTTTTTATTCTATTAAGTAAATATTTCAAAATAATTATCACTCACAAAAAAGTTACTTCTGTGTACTTGACAATACTTGTGAATAAGATAATAATGTACAGTTGTGTACATATACTAGTCGACCCCCTTATAACACTGTTGATTCTTTCCGTTTTATATGAATTTCATGTTGTACGAGTCACTTAGATTTAACAAATACGTGTGCCGGGCTGTGAATGGCTCACATATTTGTAAAATCTAAGTGACTCGTACAACATGTAATTCAGATAAAACGGAAAAATCAACAGTGTTATAGGGGGGTCGACTGTAAACTTTCATTAATTTTATATTATATAATTATAACAAAACAATTATTTTACTGTAATTATCTAAATAAAACTTGATTAAATCGATAATAATTAAGTTTGATTATGTAAGTAGAATACAGAAAGTAATCAAATTGAATACATATTATATCAGAGAATTTATTTATTTTCTAATTTATTGTAGCAGTTTTAAGTCGATTAATTAATTCATTATATAATTAATAAATTAACTAAGTAGCTTATCCAAAAATATTATTCAATAATAATGCGATTATAGTATATTATATACTTCATAATCACCTTAATGTGATGTATACACGATAAAGCATATGTCAGATTTCATTTCTAATTTTATTAGTAATTTATTCTTATAAAACTTCTAAATTCTAATATTAAATTTAGAAAATAGTTAATGTTGCATATATCAATCCAAATAAATTTGTTTCTATAGTGACAAAATAATCAGAGAACAAAATAAGCAACTCACAGACAAACAGCAGTAAAAATATTGGGGGGGGGCATTTTTTGAACGATCCCCCATACATTCCCAGATCATTTTATTCAATTCTATAATAGCTATTGCTTTTACTTATAGTAAATGCTACATGCTTTTGGGTTAAATCTAATGCACACTTTGTGAGTTCGTTAGTTAAACTTTTGAAGAACTATCCAGTTTTATTTAAAAAGTCGCAATTTCCCTTAATAAAGCAGTACAAGACTGAGTTGTTAGTAGGATTTTCTGGAGCTGAGTCCTTATATTGGGAAAACTGATATTTAAAAATCACCTGAGGAAAAATATGAATAATATGAAAACAGAACTGAAAAAAACGAGCAATTATTTATTGTGACATAATTTATTTATTAATTTATTTAATTTCAAATATATGCTCTCCATCTCAAATTAGTAGTGGCTTGCCCCTGTAAATCATACTTTTCCTTTAACACTACAGTCGTGCCGGTCATCTATCTAACACCTTTCAGGGGAAAAGTTTTGAATTGAAATTACGTGACTTCCTGTTTGTATCGAAAGTTTTTATACAGTTAGTAGGTTCTCCTGTTCCTACTCTTTTTATATCTGTTTTAAGATTTGGTCTATCTAACTCCGTTCTCGAGATTAAAGAAAAAAAGTAGGAATTTATAGGTTTACAATTTTTTCAAATTGAAGCCCAAAATTGACATAAATAAACCAGGCAATGAAAAGGATATTAATTAAAAGGAAAGACAGAAATTGTCCTGTATAGCAAGTAAGCCTTTTATCTTTGATACTATTATTCCTTTCTATTCCAGAGCACTGTGTATATGTGTTTGCGCAATCGAAGAAAACTCTTTCACGGCACAATTGGCAAAAAGCGATTCGCAGCATGCAGAAAACAAAACAATAATAATGAACTTAAAGGCTTTCTACCCTGACCTTTAATAACCAGCCATAAAAACACTCTGTATTGTTTATATTTAAGTCATTTGTAACGAACAAGCGGGTGAATAAGTGGTGAGGTGACAAAGTACTACTGTTTAATAACATTAATATATACTTAGAATATAATGCTTATCAATTTAATAAATAAAGTTTATTTCAAAAAATTCCTTTCTTCTTCCTATATTTCATGTTCACAGTCACTTACTAGTAAATGTTTCAGCACTAGAACTAATTAAAATAATACTAAAACTTTTCTGCACAGTTCGCAATCCAAAATAGAAATAGTAAATTATTATATTTGTTTAATATTACCATACATATATATATAGTCAAATATAATATTACAGTACAATATATGAATAGAGTATTAAATATGCAGAATTGCGTATGGCTCAAACAACGGATAAAAATATAAAAGAGACTATAGAATAGCTTAACACAAAAGAATAAGAATTAAGCTTACGAGCCAAAGTTGATATTTAACTATTAGAAAATTTTAAAACAGTATATAATCAATTCAATTCAAAACGTTTCCCCTAAAAGGAGTTTACTAGATGACCAGCACGACTCGATTGCTAGCAGAAAAGTATGATTTACAGGAGTAAGCCACTACTACTATGAGGTGGAGAGCATATACTATAAATTAAATAAGTTACCAGTTTAAATAGATACATATAATTTGTATATTCCATACTCTATTAATGAGTAGTGGCATATTTTTAAAAGTTTTATATACCGAAATTTACTGTATATAAGTCATTTATGTGAAAGAAAATTTCCTTATGAATGTTTCGTTACTTTTGAACATTTTATTTTATTAAAAATTCTTTCCAAATCAATAACATAGAAAGAAAAAAATGAAAATTCTCGAAGCAGAAAAATCTTCTAAAGAGATTCTTTTTTGGAAAGAGATATATTCAATGTTGCGGAATTTATGCATTTGGACAAGTAAAATAGAAACTTGAAACTTTTATTCAAAACAAAGAGAATTAATTTAAATAGGCAAAAAGTAAAACTGGAATCATTAAAAGTATATTCAGTAATCCTATTTTCAATGGAAACAAAAACATTTATTCTAACTGAAAGAGATCTTTTAAGAAAAATTGTGTTTGTTAAAGAGATAGTTGTTCCGTTAAATGAATAAGCGCGTATACATCTTTTAAAAACAAATTGGATTATCACAGATAATATACAAGACGTGAAATCTCATTTTACTTATAGAAAGTTATATATTTCATCATTTATCTATTACTTTTTTTAAATTTTGGTATTATACACAAGAGAAAACTTAGAAGAAAAGTTTAAAATTTCGTCGTTTTCTCCACAATCTATCAAGATGAAAAAGTGATAAAATTCAAAGACAATTAAAGTGTATGGTCAAAATTTATTGGCTTTCCATTGGCATCACTGACTACACAATTCTATATAAAGGAGTTATATGTCTAAATCATTAAGAAAACAACACTAGACCAGATTTAATACTTTCTAGAAATATTAAGAAACCTTTAATATCGTTTATTCATTATACGCACCCTGCCATCGTCGTTCGTTATCGCTTATTCAATCGACCTCGTTACAGATAATTCCTCCCTTATGACAGAAGCTATAGTCCTATAATCTTAATGTCAACATTGATGTATGTTGACAAATTAATTAATCATTATATGTACAATAATGAATGTTAGGATCGATCTCCAGTTGATTTGCGGCAAGAGACACAAGCCACAGGTACTATGCACTGTCCCGAATAGGAGTCTCTCCAGAATACCACTGAAAAATTTAAAGTGAAAGTATATCATTTCTTATATACAGTAGTTAGCAACACGTTGCTTAATTTTGTACTGTATAATTTAAAATTTTACTATTCTCATTGAGACACAGATGTATCCAGAAGTTTAATTTCTTTACACAGTAAAATCTTTCAAAGGAGAAGAGATGGAAACTACAATATATTTAATTAATGCAGAATTTTGTTTTATAATACGAATGCTTTTTAGACTATAAAGTGTTTCTGATACAACCTTATATTATATATCAACTCCATATTATTTTTATACATTACTCAACATATAGAAGCCAGTTTCCTCGTGGTAAACTTAGATATGTAAACAATTAAATTTTTTATCATAAAATTTAATGTATAGAAGAATAAATATGCACATTATATACATTTATTACTGAGCAGATTTTATAAAAGGATAAGAGACGAGAGAAAATCACAATAACAACAGAAAAATTTCTGTCTGACTTACAAAAGAAATGACATAAAGTAATTTGGCAATAATAGAACTTGATAAATTGTTTGACACTTTTGAAACTAACAAAGAAAATGGAAAAAAAACAAGAAGATAAGAAAAAAACTATATGAAAAATTTTGATCATATCAAGAAAATCGAAAATCGAATAGTTCTTCCCTGTAGACAATGCAACAAACACGTCAAGATATAGTGAAAATAATAACAATATATACAGTACTTTTACATTATAACAGTTATAAAAAATAACTTCTTTAAAAGTAAAATAAATCGAGACAATTTTCTTTACGTTTTTAAGATTTTTGATCAATATAAAAAATCAAAATAATATATTAAATCCCACGTTTACGTACAGTCGACCACTCTATAACACTGTTGATAATTCCGTTTTATACGAATTCCATGTTATACGAGTCACTTAGATTTTACAAATACATGAGGCGTTCACAGCCCGGCACACGTATTTGTAAAATCTAAGTGACTCGTACAACACGGAATTCATATAAAACGGAATTATCAACATTGTTATAGGGGGGGTCGACTGTATCATTAAATGGTTTAAGAATAGAAAATAGGCTCTACAGAACCCTCAGTGAAAGGGATCCAAATGTTTATAGAACTTTTATTTATATATTATTCTCAGGTATAGACGACAAATTAAAGTTTCTTTTAATTCAATATAGAATATTAATTATAATCAAAGCGTGTTTTGTTTTCTTTGTCTGGGTTTTAATCTTTTCTTTCTGTAATTATATAGTTTTACATTGAGTTATATACTTTAAATACTTTTATTTCTGCATATATTTTATTAAAATTTTAAATTTTTATAAAGATAAAAACACATAGCCTTATAATAAGTCAATATTTTTAATTTTACTTTTCCTGGCTCTGTTATATTCAATAATCAATATGTAACACACAGAAAGTAAGGAGATAGATCAAAAATGACACTCCTGTTCCAAGATGTTTACAATTTTGAACTCTGGACACGTTGAAACGTCGATAAATGAATAAATATTCGGGTGGTTTCTGTATGTATGGATGTTAGTGTTTGTGTGTGTGTGTGTGGAGGGGAAGGCACAATTATGTTTACCCTGTTTAAAGCTTAATAACTCCTTTGCTTTTTTGTCGAAAATTTCTGAAATTTTGCAGGAATGATTATGTATAAGGGAGGTTGAGGTTGCTTATTTCTAGTACTTAAAGATTGAGAGGGTGGGGAGATAAAGGGGATCGTGTGTTGTATCTCAAATAGGGTCGGATTTAATTATGTAAAACGCTTCGATCTACCTCATTCACTTACCACACCTTCAGCAAATATATGAGATAAGATTCAAATATTTCATACGTTATCCTAACTTATTTATGTAGTTAAACTTTTAATTAAGTTAGTACTAATTTAAGATTCGGTTGAAATTTTATTCAATTTAAATAGAAATCTCAGTCCAAAGCATCCAATTTAAAATCTGATAAAGTGTGGATGTTCGAATCGATATAAGTTTATTCAGAGTGATTTGTATTTGCATATTAATACAATGGAATTTGGAGTTTGAATTAATTAAGAAATCTTTTTAAAATAAATAATGATATTAAATATGTAAATTACTTATATTATCTATATTTATATTACGCTATTCTTTACAATTAATTAAATTAGTATACATTTTATTTGGTTTATAAAAGATTTCTGATAAGAGAAATCGAAACAGTCGAAAGGACACATCGAAACACTGTAAAGAAAACAAGTTTAAAGTTTACATAAAAGAAAAGAAAAAAAGATAAAGCGAAGAAAAGATAATATACTTGAAATTAAATATATTTACGTCTGATTTTTTTCATTAATAATTTTAAATTATAATTAATATTTATACCATAATACTCCACAGAGAATAGTTGATTACTTTATTTCCTTTTCTTTCAAACATTGTAATCATTTGAAGTATTATATTATGGTGGATAAACAAGGAAGAATAGGAAAATTATAAGGAAAAATGTTGACATTCATTTCTGTTTTTTTAAACTATTATTTAATATAAAGGACTTCTTTTCAATTATACGTTTTAGCAACAGAGAAAAAGAGTTTAGAACTGAAGAGGATCTATAGACAAATTGTCTGAAATGCAATTCTGGATACCAGGAAGGCCAAAGAATTGTAACAATAACACAGAGACATTCCTAAGAAAATTGCTGATTGAACTGGTAACTCTGTTATGAAGGCAACACATGACGGCTAAGAATTTCCCGAAGGTAATGCTGTGCCGTAAATATCCCTAGTGTTATTTAAAAAAGGTGATCGACTGCCATATAAAATGGCTTCCTAGATTAGCACGAAATTCTCAGCAAAGAGGCAGTAATCATCACGAAGTGGCTTCCCAGCAAAGGAGCAGTATCCAGTAATGGTGCCCGCTCAATGGTAAAGACGGAATTGAAGTGCTTAGTAGTAGATCTCAACACGGAGGTTGTCTGTTTCTAAACAGAACCGGGATTCGCCGGTAACACGACACGCTGCCAGTCCATAGAACTCCACACTTATTTGTCACGGTACCACTTCAAACGAAGTTGATGATGTTAGGGTGATAATAATAGGAGGCATTGCAGTAATGTGCATGCTGATTTGCCAGTTCTAGTCACTATCTGACTGTACAGAAAGAGACAAAGTTCTAAACTCAGGCTTCCGTCTCTCTCTGGATTGCAGTCTCAGTGCTCGTTTTACGATCAGACCATCATCTCTCCTAGTAGTCTGTGGCATCCTAAGTCTTTACAACTTTTTACAACTAAGGAGTGTTCGGAAGTAAAAGAGATACTATTTTATCTGAAAACGTAAAGATATAAGGATCAATTTTGTTCGTGTAATAGCCCAGACTGTTCAGATACACTGTTTGCAAAGTAATTGTCCATAGACAGCATATTGTCCTATACATCTCAGTTTTGCTGGAATGCCTTCCATTAACACCATAATGCCGGGCTGTAATTTTTAATCATATTTTTAACTTTTTTCAATTTTAAATATATGCTTTCCACCTCAAATTAGTAGTGTCTTGCCCCTGTACATCATACTTTTCCTGTTAGCGACAGAGTCGTGCCGTTCATCTATCTAACTCGTTTAAGGGGAAATTTTGGAATTAAAATCATGTAACTTACGATCTAAACCACAAGCTTGTCTATAGTTAATCTAGGCCTACTACTTCTAAACTTTTCACACCTGCTCACAATTTTCACTTGTATAACTCCTTTCTCGGGAATAAAGAAAGATATAGATGACAGTGTGAATTTATAGGGTCTACATTTTTTTTTCGAATTGCAGCCCAACAAACATTCAAGCCTACATAATTGTGAAGATGAGTAATAAACTTCTTTATTTTGATCGGTTATGGTGTCAGTCTAAACGCTCTGGAGGATCCGTAAAGAATCCGGACAGCACGAAAATCCCAGAAATTTTTTGGGTTGGTCTGTCTTGGATATGTTGGTCCCTTGTCGCCTCATTGTTTGTCTGGCAAATCACACATGTGTTTCATTGCCTTACACCGTCTGACAAACGACTTACACCGATACAAATCTTAATGCTGGCATTTAATATTTTGTGAATAAAGTTACAATTCACCTTTGTACGTATGGAAACTTTTGGGACACCCTGTATAGCAGTTGACTAATGGGAACAGTACATGGAAGTTAATGTTTCGTACGTATAATTGTATTGAGAAGTATAAAGAACTTAATATAGGTTTGTTTTGTTGTGTTTGAAAACATAATTCTGTTATCAAATAATAAAGATACAAGTACAAGTACAAATAAAACTTTAATTAAATATATTGTTGAGTGCCATCGCTTGAGGGCTTATACTGTGAACAAATAGTAAATCATGTTTAATTTAATTCTGCTTAAATATTAATCCTATTTAAAGTTAAAATAGACTAAAATCCTACAGAGTGAATAGGATTTTAGTCCATTTAACCTATATAACATGAAGAAATCATTGTAATACTTAAGTAAACATTTTTATATACACGAAATAATCCATCTTAACTTAGTAAATATGTCAAAAATGTTTTTGCTTATTAATTTGATATTCTTGACATTGATAGAGTGAGTTATTGACGATGCTTAATATTTAAATAAGATAAAAATAAAACAATATTTAATAATATAAAGAGCTTAGTCACGTCAAGTTTAGTATAGACACTAATAGTTCAATTATTAATGAAAACGTTTGACAATAATTGAATGAAAGTATCCTGTTTGTTCGTCACTGCTTTATACCATTAATTTATCTTTCAATCAAATATAGCACGATGTACTCCATTATTTTGACATTAATTATCGAGGGAATACATTTACAATAGTTAAAAAATTAATGTTTTATAACGTGCCCAAGTGAACCAATGTACTGCACCCCTGAAGCTATTATATAATAAATCTTTATAATCATATACTAGTAGGATCCGTTCTACTTTAATAAAATAGCTAATTAATTAAATGTTCGATTATATTTTAATACACGAGAAATAATTCGATGGAAATAATATAATTAAATATTTATTTCATATTTAAAATTCAATAGATCATTTAAATGCAAATATATTATTAAATTATTTAAATTTTAATTTAAAATTTTTAATATTTTATTATTTAATTAATGAATGCTCTGTTAACTATTCGATATTTATTAAGAGAAGTTAGTTATTTTAATAGGTTAAACATTTTTCTTTATTAAGCTTATCTAATTAATTAGATGATAATTAAAATTATTTTAAAATTAATTAATAAGATACTTTTTTAAACATTGTACAAAATAAAAATGATTATATAACATTCTATTTAATGAGGGCGAGTTTTGTACAGTCGACCCCCCTATAACACTGTTGATTCCGTTTCATATGAATTCCATGTTGTACGAGTCACTTAGATTTTACAAATACGTGTGTCAGGCTGTGAACGGCTCACGTATTTGTAAAATCTAAGTGACTCGTACAATATGGAATTCATATAAAACGGAATTATCAACAGTGCTATAGGGGGGTCTACTTATAAGGTTTAATTCTCTTATATTGGTCATTATTAAAATCAATAAAGTGCACTAATTAAACTAATTAATTCTTTCCCTGATTAACTATTACTCTCTACGGTATATACAATTAAAGTTATAATAAATAACGATTATATAAATAAGTCAAAACATTAATTCATATTCATCTATGACGAAATTTTATGATATTATTGATGAAAATGATATTCGATAAGTTGAGTAAATAATAAACTTATTGTATTATATTTACGTATAATATTAGGTTTATTGTCTAATATTTTATTTTATCATTCAGTTATGCAATTGTATAAAATATTATAGTATTTTGAATACAATTAAAAATTGTTTATATAATTAAATAAACGAAGTCTATTTCATTAAAACGAAAATTATTTAGAAAATCCAAAAATAATTTGAATTAACAATCGTACCTCTGTATAAAATGTGTTTCAATTGATCAATTGAGTTGTAGTTTCATGATAGACAAAGAAACTGTAAAAAATATTCATATATATATATTTCCATTAATCACATTTAGAAATTTAAAATAATTCACTTCTTTTATGTCATTAGGTTAGAATTAATAAAAGAATTATTTCGATTTATGAAAATTTTTATTAAGAATTAAATTAAATAAGTTATTTATTGTAACAGGAAAAGTAATTATAAATGTTATAAGGATTGTTTGATCTTGTGAATTACCCCTAAAGTCAAAACAGAATGAGGGGTTTTTTATATTTTTATAATTTTTTTTCATTTAAATAAATACAAACATTGACTTGCAGTAATTTTCTGTAGCTAACATTTCCCTCTCTCTCTCTTCGGCTTCTCTCTTTCCCTTCTCTCTCTTTTCTTTCCTCTCACTTTCCCTCGTTCTTTCTCCTTTCTTTCTCTCTTTCTTCCTACCTCTCTGTCTGTCTTTCTTTCTTTCTTTTTTCTCTTTGCTTTCTTCTCACATTTTCTTTCTTTTTCTCTTTCTCTCTTCCTCTCTCTCCTTCCTCTGTTTTTCCCTTCCTGTCTTTTTTCTTTTCCTTCCTCTCTCTTCCTTCCCTTCCTCTCTCTTTCTTCCTTCCCTTCCTCTCTCTTTTTAGACTTTCCCTTCTCACTTTTTCTTTTTTCCTTTCTCTCTTTCTCTGTCTCATTTCAATTCAAGGATGACATTTGCTTTCTAAATATACAGGCTTAAAAAAGAAATTGAAGATCTGACTGCTTTCTACGTCAACTTTATTATCTGAGAAGAATTCACAGGTCAAAAGGGTGGGATATGAGAACAAATAACAAACAGAGATTATCGTAACAGTTTCTTTAATAAATAACACAAAAGCAAAATAAATATAATGGTTTGATCGTATGGAGAAAATATTTTCCCAAAATCTGCTTAAACTAGACTTACGTACAGTATTAGAATTGAAGAAGAAAATGAAAAGAAAATTTCGTAAAATAAAATGGACGAAAATTATAAGTAATTATCGACTAAAATTCTACACATAATTCGTATAATAAATAATTAAGATACTAAAATATATGGGAAACATCAAGAGAGAGAAACAGAGAGATTATTATTATTAAAAGTTGTAATTTGTATAAATTATGCGATAATACGCGGTTATTTCAAAACATTTTCTTCTGAAAATCAGTTTTATTTCTGACCAATGTAGTTATTATAAGGAGAAAATATAATAAATTTATATCATAACAGTAGCAAAACAAAACTGTAGAAATTTTAAATACAATATAAATTTCTTTATTTCTAAAAATTTTTTCACGTATTCTTTTCTTTCCATATGCAAATTGAAGTCTGGAGAAAATTTATGTAAATTCAAATCTGACAATAAAAATTGAAATCACGTACAACAAAAATTCTACTTCTAACCTGCAGCTACACAACAGAAAATATAAAAAATATATATATTGATCTGAATTTTTTAGAGTTATTCTTTTAATAAATTAATGTTTTATTATACATAATTTACTAAAAATATTCTAATACTTACTCTATCTTTTATATTATTTATTAAAAATATTTTAAAGGTATAGAATTCAGAAGTATGTAGCCAAGATTCGAACAAACTATGTTTCTTATAATATATTAGGAAACATAGTTTATATTATATTCCATAGTTAATGTTCCAATAGTTTAGTCCTATATGTTGTATATGTTATAAAACAATTATATTTATAGAAAATAATATTTTTATAAACTTAATCTATATTTAATACATCAATTTATATTTTACTTTAATAAATGGTTTAATGTATTTTTTGTGTGTTAACTTCAACAATGCTACTCATACATTTCACTTTCCAAACACGTTTGGAAACGGGAAATTAATAGGGTAGGAAAGAAAAAAAAGAAAAAGAAAATAAATAGAGGAAATTAAGAGGAAAGTAATGATTCTCTTCTGGCTCTCATTTCTATATAAACAATCCAGGAACAGATTTAATTTCGTTGATGATAACACTCGTCACTGTAAAAAACAAAGAAAAGACAATCCCGAGTCTAAATACTCGTATAATATAATAATAAATAAAATCAGAGAAGGAGAAAAAAAATTAAAATTTACAGTAATCTATCGAGTACAGTATTAAGTACATTAATTTAAATTCATCTATAATGTAAGCTAATGTAAATTATCAAACACATTCTCTGTCTGTACATGTAATCATGATGTACAGAACAGTACCCGAACTTTTCAATCAATGGCAATTTTATATAATAGATAATTGTTAAAATTTTACAAACTGTAATCGAATATATTCATTTACTTAATATAGACTAACAATTAAAACAATTCAAACATGTTTTGTTTACTGTATTGGCAATTTAAACGTCATTTAGAACAGAATGTATATTTATCCTAAAAAATAATAATGTAATATATTTTTTTAAATTTTTATTTAAAAATATAAAAAGTATTATTTTATCTTGAAGAATTTTTCTATTTAGAATTCGATTTTCTGTTGAACGAGAAAAACATTGTTTACTACAATTGGAAAACTATCATTAAATTCTTTTTTAAATTACATTGGATTTATTGAAAGAAAGAAAGGTATTCTCTATAGAGCAACTACTTAAATCAACGTGGATCATAAGTTTAAATACGTAGTCTCTTTGATGTTTTTCTATACAGATTTTCTTACTATTCTTGTATATGAAACATAAAGAATAGTATTTTAAATCAAATATATATATATTAGAAAATAAATTATAGATTTTACTTTAATTCTTTTTGTTAAGTTTCCGGAATTACGTTATTTTAATTTAAATATTTTCACTTGTAAAAAGATAGATAGCTAACCTGCACTACTCTACTGTTTAAGGAAAAGTATGATGTACAGGGGCAAGTTACTAGTAAGTTGAAGTGGAGAGCATATATTTGAAATTAAATTAATTAAAAATATTATTAAAAATTACAGTGATGTGGAAAGTGTTGGGGTATGTTGGGGAAAAGCATGATGTACAGGGGCAAGTTACTAGTAAGTTGAGGTGGAGAGCATATATTTGAAATTAAATTAATTAAAAATATGATTAAAAATTACAGTGATGTGGAAAGTGTTGGGGTAGAAGGTCATGATTAACTATATAAAAACGTCTTGTTTGAACCGGAAGTCATGTTATTTCAATTGATAATTTTCGTCTTGGCAGTTATCTAAAGTGGGTACTTCGTTTTTGTTTTGGAATTGTGTTAGTTTGTTTAATAAACCAGATTGTTTTTGTAGTTATTTTTAAAATTTGATGGCTTTTTCCTTTCTGAAACTTGGTATGGATCTACTAATAGAGATTTTTAGGATTACGGCCTTTATTTTGGAAAAGCTTTTAAATTGCATGTTAAAGTTGTTATTGCGCTTGAAGGATATTAGCGATAAGGTCCTGTTTCTTTTTTCTTTGTAGTTGATTATCAGGATGTCCTCGTTAAGTTTGGTGCCGAACTGGGTAATGATTTAGTTTGCTTTGTATATTTTAGAGAAATAATTGGTAAAATATTTTTGATATTTTAAATGGCTTATTAACGATAAGCAGTTACGATGTGTGATTTTAATGCTAGAATTGGTTTAGAAAATGTACTTTCTGAAACTTTTAGTAATCGTTTTAATATTAAGTGTCCAAAGCTGAGAAAATCTAAAGATTTGTTAATTGATTCAAATGGTAAGAAGTTGCTTTCTTTGTGTGAGGATTTAAATCTGAATATTATTAATGGAAGCTGATGATGCAGCTGGTAAATATTCTTTTATCTCTAATAGGTGTTATTCTGTTATTGATTTGGTCCTCATTTCTCCGTTAGTTTGGAAGGATATTATTTTTTTTACGATGGATTATTTTTTCATGACTCTGATCATTGCCCTTTGATTTTGTGATTGGCTTTTGGTGTCGAGATTTTGGCTCCTATAACGGATAGGAAAAGGTTAAGAGACCTTGTTAATATGTTTCTAAAAGGAATGAATTAATGTTAGCTGTAGAATAAAGGTTTATCTCTACCTATTTTGGCTTTATGGAGGATTTGAGTAATTGTCTTTTTGAATTGGTTTTAAATTAAGAAGAAATAGGGACTTGTGGTCTTGGTTTGCTTTGTATTGCAGAGTATTAATTAAAACTGGAAATGGAGTATGGAGAGAATTTAAGAGGAACAATGACTGTATGCTTTTTGTAACGTTACGAGGTTTGGTGAAATGGCTTTGAAAGTATTTGTTAATAAAAATCAGAATTGTTTTAGAAAAAATAACAGGCTGTTTTGTAATTAATCACATTAAAAGAAGTTTGGTAATACTAATTACATTTCTATTGATCAATGGTATTCTCACTTCTTTGATTTATTTGGTTCTTGTGATTCTTATTATGTAGATAATTCAACTTTTAATTTTTGTTCAAATTGGTATGATGATCTTTTGGTTCAAGAATTTACTGCGTTTGGATTGAATACTGCTTTAAAGAAATTAAAGTTTAACAAGGCTCCGGATATTGATGGAATTTTGGAATATTGACGCTTTGAGGTCACATCTTTTAAGTCTTTTTTTATAAAGATTTTTGGTACTGGAAAAATCCTGGTTTCGTGAAAGACGAGTATTGTAATCCCGATTTTTAAGAATGGAAGGAGAGATATTCCTGGTAACTTTAGAAGGAATTGGTTATCATTGTGTGTTCGAAATTGTATTGTACTATTTTCCACAATAGATTGATTCTATGGAAAGATAATAAGGATATACTACATGAGAATCAGGCTAGTTTTCGGGCAAGTTATTCAACGTTACATAATAATTTTATTTTATATACGGTTATTCAAAAGACTTTTTTAAGGAAGCGTAGGAAGATGTATGCCTTCTTTGTTGATTTACCTTCTGCATTTAATATTGTTTCTATTAACTTGTGGTCAAAAATGTTACGTTATGGTTTAAGTTATAAGTTTTTGTCTTTACTTGTTTCGTTGTACGAACATTTTTTGCTTATAGTAAGGGATAGAGGTGTCTGCTCTTCATTGATGTTTTCTACGACTGGGTTAAGCAGGATTGTATTTTAAGCCCAATTTTGTTTACAATAATATTAAGGCTGTGAAGAGATAGAAAGTTTATCTTTCTTATCATCTTCACACTTCCAACGAATCAGAAGAAGTTGTTGAGTATCTTCTAAACTAAAAATTTAAGAAGGACAGAAACAAATCGTGGACAAACCCCATTGGTCCATTGATTTGGTATAAAAAGTGGAGGTCAAGTATTATCCGCTTTTAGTCATGTGCAGCCATGCTTCTAGCCATTAGCCCTTTGATTAAGTTTCTGTCTTATTTTTGGTGCGTTGATCCCGTTAAGAAGGAATGAAATGAGAAGTCTTCCCGTTCCAAGAAAAGGTTCTCGAAATACATCCCCAGGTAACAATAATAATTATTGTAAACTCTTTTGTTATTAATAGTTTTGTCCAGGAATCGCTTAAGTAGATATATATATATTCGTTTCATTATTTTCTCAGTTAGACATCCCCCGATCTCACAGAAACCTATTTTGTTTACCTCGTTGCATACCTAGCTATTTAGTTTTGATGGAATGTTCTTTGGCTCCTGTAAAACTCTTAATTGTTAGAAGATTAGGAAATTGACTTATTAGGACTTATAACCTTGATGACTCTCCTTTAAGTAAGGTGTGTTTAAAATTTTTACTTGGCAAGGATTGTATAGTTTAGACTCGTTCTTTCATTAGCACGTGTAATGAACATGGTATTAATTCGTTTCCTGTGCTACACTTTAATTGTTCGCTTTTTAATAGTCGTAAAATAGTAAAACATCATTCACTTACAAACGCTTTTCAGTGATAAACAGTATATAAGTGTGTAACAAAAACAATATTTTTACATGTAAATGCATTATAACCAAATGAAGAATATGTGGATTTTCAATAGACTCCAAAGGCAGAATTTTATGCTTAAAATTAGTCAAATATATTAAAAATACACAGTAAAATCTACTTATAAAGAAAACTATAATAAATGGCAGAAAATAATTTACTAAAATATAAAAAAAAAGCAATTATAAGCGAATCTTTCGAAAGTTTTCTTCGTGAATAATGAAAACAGTTCGTACAATTTTTCTTGACACTCCAAACAAAATCTATAATTATAATATATTAATATATATATTTTAACATTGTTTATGATCTAACTTCATCTCACATTCTATGAGAATTTATGAACGATATTAATTGACCACGTTGTTTTATCTTAACTTGTTCTCGTTCATAATTCAGATAGACTAGGAAATATTGATATTAAAAATAATTGAATAATAATTAAACAGACTAATATATGTGCCATAACATTTTTCACATACCTCAATAAATTTTCGTAACTTTAAACTTATCTCATTTCACTCACACACATTAATTATTCAAGATTAATTGTATAATTGTGTTATACTCGAAGAGAATAATATATTCTTTTTTTTGTTTTTTGCTAATATTTCTAGAAATTTAAATTATATTTTAATTAGTAATACTAGAAATATGACATTACTCCCTTTATCTTTCCACTCCATCGACCTTTAACCACAAAAATTGAATAGCATCAATCCCGTTATAAACAATCCTCCTGAATGATTCTAAGAGGAAAAGTATGATGTACAGGGGCAAGACACCACTAAAATCGAAAGCATTGTGACGATGTCATAATAAATAAATGGCTCGTATTCTAATTAAAATTGTAATGAGATTGATTTAATCGCATGTACTTTATGTCAACATATTTATTAATTATAAATTAATTTACAGTAGAGCGTCGATTATCCGAAAGTCAATCATCCGAAAAAATTCCAGTCGGCAAATTTAAATTTTCGCCAGTGCTGAGGCGCTGCAATCTTTGGCTATGTCTTGGGCTACTCAAATATTTTACGTTTTTGATACTAAATTAACTTCTGGAGTATAATTTTTTATTGTTTTTATATTTTTCAATCTATTTATTTTGTTCGTACAAAATAAGAAAATAATTTTTAACGATACAATAGTCTTCGTTAAGATTAACATCGACGAAAATTCAAAGCGAAGCGACACGCAACGGAGAAAAATGTCAAGATGGGATAAATTAATATATTTTTTCGTACATAATCGGTTATCCGAAACATCGATCTTCCGAACAACCCCAGTCCCCAATCGATTCGGATAATCGACGCTCTACTGTATTTAATTTTCATTTTTTATTGTAGTTTATTACGATATTTTATTGTTGTAAATATGAATATATTAGATAATAGAAACAAATATATATATATATTCTTTCTACAAATCATACAGTAAAATTTCCATGACAATTGCACAAAATTATATTGAAGATTAAAACATATAATTTAATTTTGAATAGAAATTCTTTCTGAATTGATTATAAATTATGTACAATTCTTCTATATTATTAGGCTCTTTCCGCTGATGTCTTATACAATACAATTATTTCTAAGTACATTCTTTGGGTATATTCTATACTCTGTAGTAGGGATGATAAGCGAATTTCTTTCTCCCACTCTATATTGTATTTTTTTTACATGGCACCATTCTTATGTATGGAATATAAATTGGGTAGAAAGTAGAGAGATTTCGTATCACACTGCACATTGCAGTAATATTGATTATAACATTTCTTAAATGTCCAACTGCGGATATAAAAACGATATCGAAATCAAAATATAAAAATATTTTTAAAATATCGTCCAGAGCTGAGAAAATCTAAAGATTTGTTAATTGATTCAAATGGTAAGAAGTTGCTTTCTTTGTGTGAGGATTTAAATCTGACTTGCAGTAATTTTCTGTAGCTAACATTTCCCTCTCTCTCTCTTCGGCTTCTCTCTTTCCCTTCTCTCTCTTTTCTTTCCTCTCACTTTCCCTCGTTCTTTCTCCTTTCTTTCTCTCTTTCTTCCTACCTCTCTGTCTTTCTTTCTTTCTTTCTTTTTTCTCTTTGCTTTCTTCTCACATTTTCTTTCTTTTTCTCTTTCTCTCTTCCTCTCTCTCCTTCCTCTGTTTTTCCCTTCCTGTCTTTTTTCTTTTCCTTCCTCTCTCTTCCTTCCCTTCCTCTCTCTTTCTTCCTTCCCTTCCTCTCTCTTTCTTCCTTCCCTTCCTCTCTCTTTTTAGACTTTCCCTTCTCACTTTTTCTTTTTTCCTTTCTCTCTTTCTCTGTCTCATTTCAATTCAAGGATGACATTTGCTTTCTAAATATACAGGCTTAAAAAAGAAATTGAAGATCTGACTGCTTTCTACGTCAACTTTATTATCTGAGAAGAATTCACAGGTCAAAAGGGTGGGATATGAGAACAAATAACAAACAGAGATTATCGTAACAGTTTCTTTAATAAATAACACAAAAGCAAAATAAATATAATGGTTTGATCGTATGGAGAAAATATTTTCCCAAAATCTGCTTAAACTAGACTTACGTACAGTATTAGAATTGAAGAAGAAAATGAAAAGAAAATTTCGTAAAATAAAATGGACGAAAATTATAAGTAATTATCGACTAAAATTCTACACATAATTCGTATAATAAATAATTAAGATACTAAAATATATGGGAAACATCAAGAGAGAGAAACAGAGAGATTATTATTATTAAAAGTTGTAATTTGTATAAATTATGCGATAATACGCGGTTATTTCAAAACATTTTCTTCTGAAAATCAGTTTTATTTCTGACCAATGTAGTTATTATAAGGAGAAAATNTTACATGGCACCATTCTTATGTATGGAATATAAATTGGGTAGAAAGTAGAGAGATTTCGTATCACACTGCACATTGCAGTAATATTGATTATAACATTTCTTAAATGTCCAACTGCGGATATAAAAACGATATCGAAATCAAAATATAAAAATATTTTTAAAATATCATAAAAATAAATTTTTTCCTCAATACATTGTAGACATATATCCTACAAGTGTATTTTTATCTTCTGATAAATGTACCAGTAAAATTTCATATAAGAAAAACTTACATCAAAAGAACTTTTTTTATTTAATCCAAGTTTGTCTGTTTAGTTTTTCTTTAACTTATCTAATTAATTATCTTATCGTTTTCGGCAATTAATTATTTTCGTCACAATTTGTTATTTTAATGAATTTTTCGAACCTTCAGGCATTTTAATGAATATATGACATTACTGTTATGAAAAAATATAATAAATGAAATTAGTTTGCACTTAGGAGAAAAATACTTTTTAACAGAAAATTTCTTGGAAAATTCTTAATATTTCATTAAAATAAAACAAAAATATTGAGTCTCGAGAAATAAGCCCACCAGCGATCATTAGTGTCTGTACAGATTTCAAAGCAGGTTGCTTACCAGACCATACTTTCCAGCATAACAATTAACAAATAGCCTTGTTTATTAAACCTTTCTTCTCAAAATTGTCTTTAATTTTCTCGCATTTCGAGCCTTGAGATCTTGCATATTACAACAAACACTCGTTCTACCGTGTTCATCATCTGTCTCAATGGAAAATTCAACAATTACACAAAATTTAATATAAACTTTATATAATTTATTATAACATATTAATAAATATAGTCAATCACCAATTTGCATAATACACGGTTTACGTAAATTCAAATTTATGCAAGAATTTTCGCATAAAAAGTTTATTTAGTATATTACTACAAAATAATTAAATTCGCTTCATAAACGTATAACATCGATCCTGATGACGAGGATAATGACGTATATATGTACCAACACATTAAATGTAATATAATTTATGTTTTATTTATTTATTTTTGTTTTATTTACAGCTAGTTTACACTAGTAACCATTTCATATTTATTACTAATAGTCAGGTTATGACTTATGTAAAACTCTATTTATGTAGAGATTTCAGGAATGAAGCACATGGTTATCTTTACAATCTAAACCTTATAAGCTCTAGTCCTGTTCTATATATAAATTTATAATTTTTAAACCTCCTTTACACAAATTCCTTCTTCAAAATCCCTTCTATCTTCCTACCTCTTCGACTTTTAACCCCCAAAATTTAACAGCATCAACGCTCTTATTATACAAAACCCCCTGCAAAATGTCAGAAATTTTCGAAAAAAGCCACGGGAGTTATTAAGCTTTAAATAAGAGCGAACAAAATCGTTTCACCCCAAACACACACTAACATCTATAGCCTACATACAAAAAAATCCAAACGTTTCAAGCTCTTCTCAATTTAATAATTTAAAAATCTTGGGGAAGGTCATTCTTTTACCCATTGCCATACATTCCATATATTATATACAATATAATAGCGGAAAAAGTTGAAATTTTGTTAATAGAAGTCAAGTTTAATTCAAACTCAGAATTAATTAAAAATTATAACAAGCAAATTATTGTGATTCGTCACAATACTGAACTGAAATTTTTAATCATAATCGTATTTTTAATTTATTTCATTTAAAATATACGCTCTCCACCGCAAATTACAAATTGCTTGCCCCTGTAAATCATACTTTTCCTTTAACAATAGAGTCGTGCTGGTCATCTCTCTAACACCTTTCAGGGGAAATTGTTTGAATTGAAATAACGTTAATTCCGGTTTTGATCGGAAGTTTTTATATAGTTAATTAGGGCCTCCTCTTTCAATGCTTTTCACATCTGGTCTGAATTTTTATGTATCTAACTCCGTTCTCGAGATTTAGGAAAAAACAGATAACAGATGGACCGCAGTAGAAATTTATAGGTCTACGATTTTTTCAAATTGCAGTCCAGAAATCGAATTGTTTTCATTAAAAAGCATATAACAGAATTTATTATTACTGAGATTAGCGGCTAAACTCTTTTTAAATTCTTTTTTTATTGTAATAAAATTAATGACAATTTTTAAGCGAGTATAAAAAAGTTAATAAACGTCATTAAAACTTTGCAGAAAATATTACCGTAATAATTAACGATTATATTCTAATACATTTTTTATGTTATTTTTAATAACACGAGGAAAATTTTTCATTTTAATGAAAAAAAACAAAATTAAAGTTAATTTTTATGCATGATAAAACATATTTACGAATATATTTTTTTTAAAAAAAGAGGCGAAAATTAAGAATGTTTCATCCTTTTTATAATCAAAATAATAAAATTTTAAAGAGATTTTTAAAATAATTTCTTTTTCGACTAAGTAATTATAAAAGAAAAGATAATTTAAAGGGAATGTTCAAAAGAAATTTCTTTATGATTATTTTTATTTCTTGTTCAAATTAAATATTAAAAATAAAAAGAAAAATATCCCTAACGATTGCATTTTCCAATTCACTTTGACAATGAAGAAATTCTTTGGCAATTTTTAGTAAAACATACAAACAAAAAATTGTATTATATAAATGTCTACTAATAAAAATAATCTCTTAGATGAAAATCTAATGAGGTTTTTTGCTTTTATTTTCAAATTTAAAGATTTTTATTCGTAATTTTTATTGTATTTTTAATATAGGTTGTTTTTTTGTATACTTCACAATTATAATTACATGCGCCTGCTATATTAAACTTATAATTTCCAATTTTTATATTGATATTATTTTTAAGAATTTGATATTTAATTATTTAGTTTGTTTTCTTTTTATATAAATCGAATTTTAAAAATGTAAAAAACTGTAAAATAAGAAGAAATTTCAATATATAGTAGACCCTTATACCGAGTAATCAAAGGTTTGTTTGTTTTATTAAGTTATGGCAGCGCAACACTTAGGCGATCTGCCAAGGGGAATGCCTTCCGTGAGGTCTTTTTAAGAGTGGCTGGTGCTTATTCAAGCGCTACAGACGTGGAAAAAACCCGGAATATTCCGCGTGGCCAGCCCATCCTGGCTAGGTGCTTACCCACACCCGAACTACCAGTGTTCAGAGAACGAAACCGCTTAGCCACTGGTGGGCCACTACTCAAAGGTAACCAAAGTATTTCGAAAATATACGTTGCTCTGAATCTTACCTTTCTATACTTTGTATTGTATTTATTCTGTGTGTATACAACAGTTTTTATACATACAGTAGGCATATATATGCGTATAAATTATCACACTCCCTTACTCGGATTCTTCTAATATCTGGATCATACTTTCTACATTATTTCGGATGCGGGAGAGTGTACTGTACTTTTACTTATTAATTTTTGAAATATTATATAGAATATCCCTTAACTGGTTTCTTGGGAGCCGCGCGGCCCCCACGCGTCATATTTTTACGATTTTCTAAAAATCTAAATATCGTGCGCAGCTGCCATTTTATGTAATCTCATTACGTCGCGACTCTTAGCGAGTGCCAAATGTTTGGCCCTGTAGCACTTACAAGGATGAAGCTACGTACCTTCTGGGGGCCACGCAGCCCCCACGATACCAGTTACGTTGGTTTTTTGTGGAAATGTGTTTTTATGTTTTTTTTTTATTTTTACAATTAGTTTGCAAAGATATCTCAATCTTGCATCAAAAATTCAAAATGACTACCAAAGAATCATTTGAACTGCTAATAGATGATAATATTATACAAATTGCTAGATCAAGCCGAAATCTTCTGAAAAGAGTATGTTGTCATTTTGTGCTGGAAAAAAAGATGGTAAATATGATACTAAGTGCAACAGTTGTTTGAAATTTATTTGCAAAGTGCATAGTACTACAAAAATACTATGTGATAACTCTCAAGACTGAACTACGTAATTGCGTTAAAATGTTCCTGAGTCTTAATAGAAGTGATTATATTACCTGTGGTTTTTTAACAAATGATAGTTAGAGGCTATAAGAAATACTTTTTTATAAGATTAGTTTCCTAAGAATAAGAAAAAAAAATATCTTTAGTAACAACTTACAATAGGGTAGATTTTTGTATTGTTCAAAAAAGCATACACCAAAAGTTGTAGCAATTTTGTGATCTCTTGTAATAATTAAGTAAAGAAAATTATATAAATAAATAAAAGTTGATTATACTAAATAAGGGTTCCATTTAGCATTTTGAACTGTCACATTGTTAAACTTGCTCTCTAAAGGCAAATTTTGCTTGGGGGCCGCGCAGCCCCCATGATACCAGTGACGTTTAAAAAATTTACGATATCAGTTAAGGGATATACAAAAGATTATGACAATGGGTTAATAGTAAAAAAATGCTTTTATTCTGATCTACAGGGTATTTAGGCCATGCTTGTAAATGTAATAAAACAGTAACACTACTTTAATTATGATCTGATTTAATTACTAGTGAAATTATCTTGATGGCCAAACAGTAATGACATTAACCTGCTACTTTGGAGGATCCGGGATCGTATCTAAGTAAATAAACCAGGAATTTTTGTGGGCATTAAGACCTAAATATGTTGTGTCCTGTTCCTCATCACTGGCTCTCATTGTGGGCCTATTGTATGGACCATATTGTGGGCTTGCTTATCATGGGTTCGACTATTCTAGTTCCAAGTTCTTAAGCCACAATGGGCTGGCTCTATCAAGGGTGAAACAATAACGCCATGTCCCACAGGATGGAGAGATACAAAAAGCAACGAAAAAAATTACCAGTAAAAATTTTATTTTTTGTATCGATTAGGATTTGTTTCAAATTATTTCTAATTATTTTAATAAATGTTTATATATATATAAAACGATTTATCATAAATTAATAAATATATTTAATTAATTCGTATATATTTTTTAAATCTTATTTAATATATGACCACGTAGACGTTACAATATTTATGTCACTTTAATGTTTTCCAAACACCATAAATAGTCGTCCTATCATGTCATGGCATTTTAAGATTTTTGATAAATGTTACTAGGTTTTCATCGAATAAATAAAATATAGTTTAATATGTGTGTATCTTATATTATCTCCTGCCAAAATTTATTTAACATAGATATAAACATGACAGCGAGTAGAACATTTGGCCGGAGCTTGATATTTATGTCTTTTCAAAAATATTTGTTATAAATGATTTCCATTGCATTTCTTGTATAGTAATGTGAAACATTTTTGGTTTATTTACAAAATATCACAATACAGAAAGATAAAAATAGAAGTTGAATTTTTATACTCCTATTCTACCATAGAAAATCTATTAAAACTCGAGTAATTATTTATCAAATTGAGAGCATTGTGATGATGGTCACTATGCTCTCAATTTTAGTAGTGTCTTACCCCTGTATATCATACTCTTCCTGTTAACAAGAGAGTCATGCCGGTCATCTATCGAACCCGTTCAGGAGAAAATATTTAAATTGAAATAACGTGACTTTCGATCCAAATAGGAAGTTTTTATATAGTTAATCCGGGCCTTCATCTTTTAATCTTTCCATATTTGGACTCGACATTGATCTATCTAACTCCGTTCTTGAGAATATTTGAAAATTGCAACCCAATTAGAAAAGTCGATCTTTCTGTTTAGGCTCTACTTTAATCACAAATATAAAAAAAAATTGTTTTAAAGTTTTCTGGCATCAGATTTGCTTTAAAATTGCTTGTAAAATTGAAAATAATTTCTTTTTCGAAATTTAGAAAATATGAGCTCTAATGAAAAGCTGTCTTATAAATTTCCTAATAGATAATAAATAACTTAATAAGTGTTATACCAGTCGACCCCCCTATAACATTGTTGATAATTACGTTTTATATGAATTCCATGTTGTACGAGTCACTTAGATTTTACAAATACGTGAACCGTTCACAGCCCGGCACGCGTATTTGTAAAATCTAAGTGACTCGTACAACATGGAATTCATATAAAACGTAATTATCAACAGTGTTATAGGGGGGTCGACTGGTATAACACTTATTAAGTTATTTATTATCTATTAGGAAATTTATAAGACAGCTTTTCATTAGAGCTCATATTTTCTAAATTTCAAAAAAGAAATTATTTTCAATTTTACAAGCAATTTTAAAGCAAATCTGATGCCAGAAAACTTTAAAACAATTTTTTTTTATATTTGTGATTAAAGTAGAGCCTAAACAGAAAGATCGACTTTTCTAATTGGGTTGCAATTTTCAAATATTCTCAAGAACGGAGTTAGATAGATCAATGTCGAGTCCAAATATGGAAAGATTAAAAGATGAAGGCCCGGATTAACTATATAAAAACTTCCTATTTGGATCGAAAGTCACGTTATTTCAATTTAAATATTTTCTCCTGAACGGGTTCGATAGATGACCGGCATGACTCTCTTGTTAACAGGAAGAGTATGATATACAGGGGTAAGACACTACTAAAATTGAGAGCATAGTGACCATCATCACAATGCTCTCAATTTGATAAATAATTACTCGAGTTTTAATAGATTTTCTATGGTAGAATAGGAGTATAAAAATTCAACTTCTATTTTTATCTTTCTGTATTGTGATATTTTGTAAATAAACCAAAAATGTTTCACATTACTATACAAGAAATGCAATGGAAATCATTTATAACAAATATTTTTGAAAAGACATAAATATCAAGCTCCGGCCAAATGTTCTACTCGCTGTCATGTTTATATCTATGTTAAATAAATTTTGGCAGGAGATAATATAAGATACACACATATTAAACTATATTTTATTTATTCGATGAAAACCTAGTAACATTTATCAAAAATCTTAAAATNAATTTGTTTCCTTTTTTTTTTCTTAACCTTGTATTATAATTGAAATCTAACAGATGTAATCACCTAACTCTAAATTTCGTAGCTTTACATGATGTATTATTGCATTTGTAATTGTAACCATATCTGACTGTAATCTGTATGTCACACTGAATGCTAATCCATTGTCGCGATCTTACCCGGTTGTGTACCTACGGTACCGGGAATGTACCTTTTGGTATTTTACAATAAAAATAACCGAACTGAAAAAAACTGAACTGTACTAATTTTAATATTAAAAATTCTTTAAAAAACCTGTTTTATTTGTCATACAAAAATGCTGTTGAATCGAGTAATTTTATCCTTTTCTGTGCAGAAAATGTACAACTAAGCCTCTGAAGTTAAGTGAAAAACTTATTTTAAAATTTATCAAAAGCACTGAAAATTTTGACGTTGGTACAACTTCTAAATTATAAAACAGAATTCTTCAATTTAAAAAAATAATATAAAATTTTTATTTCTACTAAAATCGTAAACGAAAAAACACACAATCCAAACTGGAGATAAGCTAACGCTTTATAAAACAACCAAAGAAAAAAAAATAAGAAAGAGATATAAAGTTGAAATCTTGTTAAATTTACCAGAAAAACTTGAAAATCTTTCCAGTATCAAATTTAAACTAATTATGATTAAATAATAAAATAGAAAAAAATGCAATATTTATTTTAATTTTAATAAAAAAAATTATATCTCAAACAACTTCATTTATATTAAAGAATTCAATTATTTTTTTTTAACGTATGTTATCATTTTTACCAACGATTTAGATACAGATATAATAAGGAAGGAATAGATAAAAAATAAATAAATAAGTAAAATTCCAACTAAAGAAATTTTTAACATTATTAAAAGTAGAATTATTGTAGAAAAATCTAAATTTCAATTGTATATTCTCAAATTATACTTCTTAATGTTTGTAAACTTAAATGAAAATTTTATAAATTCTTGTAGTAAATTTATATTTTATCTCTATGAAAAACCATTTAATTTTATAAGGTCAGCATTAAGTAATATTTTAACACATTTACAAAAGAATTATCAAATACAAACAGATTAATCTTAAAAACACCATTTATTAATTGGGCTGCAATTTGAAAAAAAATTGTAGACCTTCTGTTTCGTCCGTCAGTCTGTGTTTTCCTAATCTCAAGAATGTAGTGAAATAGATGAAATTCGAGACCAAATTTTAAACAAAAGTCGCGTTATTTTAATTCAAAACTTCCCCTGAAAGCAGTTAATAGCTTACCTGCATGACTCTATTGTTAAAGGAAAAGTATGATGTACAGGGGTAAGACGATGCTAATTTGAGGTGGAGAGCATATATTTTAAACGAAATAAATTAAAAATACGATTAAAAATAGCAGCTTAGAATCGTGACGATGTCACAGTAAATAATTGCTCGTTTTGATTATTTTTTATACAAATGTAAGAAAATTGTCTTTGTTATTTTTATTGTAAATTCTAATAACAAAATTTAATATTTTAAATTGAAATTATTCTGATTGATAAGTCCAAGAAGAATTTCAGAAATAATCGAATATTTTCTTTAGAAAATCGATTGGAGATTTTACTCAAATGTCAAAAGCATAAGCGAAAACAAAAACTTCTTACCTTTTGATTTTATAAAATCAAATATTTGAAATTGAAATTCAATAATTTTATCTTATTTAAATTTTTATTCGATGTGAATTTGTTAAGTAAATATTTTTATCAATGGTTAGAATATTTATACAACATTAAACAAATGTATTTATTTACAGTAATTGAAAAATTTATATGGATATTTTATTATATTTATAAACATTATATTTATAATATTTGGAAAATAAGGTATATACATCTTATTTCTCTCTTTATCCTTATATCCCATCTATACATGTAGGGAAAATTAAGGGAGAACACTATGTTTTTTAGCCAGTGAATGGTGCAAACAGGCTGGAACTGCAATAACTTTATATCAGATCCTACAGTGCATGTTTGCATTGTGGAGATGACTTTGAGTTCGAAAACAGCGTGCTGAGACTGATTTCATCCCCTTTCCAGCAAAAATATACAATATTTTACTGATTTTTTACTCTCAGGGTAAGTCAGAAAAGTTAGTCACAAGTGTTATAACCATCGTTATTTCTTTAAAAATATTATACATTAAACTGTAAATTCATGTATTTTTATTGTAATTCTCCGGTTTCTAATAGACACTATGAGGCAGGATCTATTGAAGGGCAGAACTGTCTCAAATGGAGCCATAGTTCACGTGGTGGAATAGACAGTGGCGATGATGTTATTCTCATTTGTAATTTTGACTGTTAAATAAAACAAAATAAAAAACATCATTTTATTTAATCTTTTAAACGTTTTTCATGTAAATGTTCCATGTGCAATACAATTAATTTTGACAAATAATATTTACATAAAGTAAAATTTTCAGCAATAGATTTTTTGAACACCTCAATTGTTATTTATGATAACAATTGAGATGTTCAATTCTTGGTAGTTTTTAAAGAAATATTATGTTGTCAAGTAGTAAAAAATATACTTTTTTCATTTTCAAACGTCTATGTGTTAAAAGCCAAATAATTTTCATTCTAACAGTTGCTAAAAAAGACAAATACATTATTTTGGAGGCAATTGGAATATAAACCAAATTGTAAATGCCAATACCGAGTAAAATTTTTAACCCATGGCAATATAATCTTCTCTATCTTCTTTCTCTCTTGACTTATAATCTCCAAAATGTAATAGCATTAATGTGCCATATATACTTTATAAATTTCAAAATTTTTGGCCAATAGGGTCCTGAGATGTAAAGCCAAAGAACAGGCCAAACAGCACACATTTTTGTTCTCACTTTCACTCTCTTTTGAATCATGAATCAGGACCTAAAAACGTCAAGAAATGCAAAAATGAAAATGAAAAAAAAACACGAAGGGGTTACTGATTACAATACTTTACCTGAATAAACATTTAATAAAAAAATCTTTATAATATAATTATATTAAATATTTAATTAAGCAAATAAATGTTTATAATACAATATATAACAAAATTTTTACACAGTATCTTAACTTTTATTAAATAAAATTCAATAAAACACGTCGTTTAATGAATATATTTTGTTTTCATTAGTAAAAATTTTAATTAAATGAAAATAATCAAGAATCTTAAAGATATTAATTATATAGGAGAAACCAGTGGCTAACACCATTGAACTACCATATTCTATGATAACTTATTTCAATGGTGTTATCATTGAACTATCAAAGAACATGGGTTCGTATTTACCATTGTGCTAACCAAGTCGATTTTTCTGGGTTTTCTTCACGTTTCTAACACCTGAAAACGGAATAATTTTCCATAGACAGTCCTCCTGAAAGGCACACAGCTTGGCAGATTGTCCATGTTGTGTTGTTTATCTTACAAACTCTTAATTAGATTTGCATTTTTATATAATTTAATGACAAAATCGTTCAATATTTAATAATTTTTCTAGATATATCTACTTAAATTATCTCTTTTTCTTTTCCTTTTTCTCAGAATACGAAGGAATTGATTTTTTTTTCTCTTCTAAATATAGATCTAGATCTAGAAACATATAAATTGTATCTATAGATAACATTTTCAGAGAAGTTTTTATTTTTGAAATATCTCAAGAGAAATGTACAAGAAATTGCTACTTTTCAAAATAAATAAACATTGGATATCTGAGTGTTGTAAGTTATGTTTTATAGAAAAAAGTTTCTTCAAAAATATATAAAAAAATGTGGTACTTGGATACAATATAAAAGAAAATCTTACAAGCTTCTAACAGTGTCATATGTTATTGAAAGTTTTATAACTTAAAGCAGTATTATAAAATTGTTATATATAAGAATATGCAAAGATGTACAAAAGCTACACAATAATTTACTGTATTAGCTTAACAGTAAGTTAATATTAATTAATAATATTATGTATTAAATGTTAACAACAGTAACACTAGTAACGATTAATAATAAAACTAGATTATGAAAGATATCGACTATTATTTACTGAATAATATTAAATAATTTTAATATTTTTAGGTTTTGATTGGTTCTATTCGTATACGGCAATATGACACATGGACGATCTGCCTAGGGAGATCTTTTATAAAAAACTGACTCCTATTTGGGCATTAAAAGCGTGGATAAAATCACAAATGGGATTTTATTCACGTTCTGGGAGCGTGGGTTGGTCGTGGGTTCGCACCTCTTCCTTTGGAGAGGCGCGAACCCACGACCAACTGCTATTTTTCAGTGGTTTTATCCACAGGTTTTTAGGAATAAAACTATATTACCATCTGGTATCATGGGTCGCTTTGTAAAGAAGAATTCTTTCCATCAAGTGCATGGATAATTCAGATGGCAGCCATTGTTTAACAACTCACCATTCAGCCTACTCAAATACATCCTATCACCCTTTTTGTTTTGTTTTCTTTGTGTCAAAACACCCAAGGGTGCAGTGGACAGGGAAGTACTGAAAATTGAACTAGTTTATTTTGAACTGTGCTGTTAACTGTCATTTTAAATCAGTAGCAAACAATAAAATGAAATAAAACTAGCATTATGTGAAGAAACTGAACGATAAATTGAGTCTCACAGGGTTTGTCTACGCTGTATGTGAGTTTTCGTTCTATCGAAACGTACTATATCGAGTCAACAGTATACATATATAATAAATATCTAAAATTATATTAGTGTATTTAATATTAATAAAAAATTAACTAATAAACATTATTTATAATTAAAATTATTAATCAATTTTACTTTTCTCGTTTTATATAACTGGGATATTATTGCTATCGGTCGAAACATAAAACCACCCCACCAAGATTTTTACGTTTTTAGTCTCAGAGGACCTTAAAACATCGAAAAATGTAAAAAACAGGTCTAGATTTCGGTATAAATAAGCGTAATTTTCATATATTTATCCCTCTGAAGTAAGTAAAAATGATAAAGTATTTAATGTAACAGTAAAGATTTGTCAACAACAACATATTACGGAATGTTAGAAATTAAATTCAGTTCATATTTATTTTTTTATTAATTACCAATATAGCTTTTTCACGATAGATAAATTAAGTTGGTTCTTCTATTAAAATAGGACAAGAGTAGATGTGTTGAGGAAAAATGTTGTGTTTTTGTTAAGAGAAGAAGTAAGAAAAAGGAGAAATTATTTGTGACATCGTCACAATGCAATTTTAATCATATTTTAAATTTATTTAATTTAAAAAAATATATGCTCTCCACCTCAAATTAGTATTGGCTCGCCCCTGTACATCATACTTTTCCTTTAACAATAGAGTCGTGCAGGTCATCTAGTAACTGCTTTCAGGGGAAAATTTTTGAATTGAAATAATAATAGTAATACGAATACAATATTAATAAGGTATAATATAGTAATAATAAACAGCTATCAGTGATAAATAGTTTCTAATATTGAAACTAAACGTTGAGAATTTGATTGTCTTTTTACTCATTAGTTGTGCATTTTTCAATCGAATGGATAAAACCACTTAACGTTAGTGATTAGTAGCCTAAAAAAGAATGTTATAGGGATTTTTTTCACGTTTATAAGACCTAAATAGGGGCTAATTTCCAATAGAAAATTCTCCCAGAAAGTATTCTCTTCGACAGATCGCCCACGTGTCGCATTGCTGTATACAAGAAAAACCCCTATCAGGTTTTATTTTCATTCTATGTAATTTATAAAAATTGTTAGAAATATCTGTTTCATAGAGTAAAAATTATTTTAAATTAAATGCAATTGAATAATCTCTTTTATTTTTTAACATTTTTTATGGTTATAAAAATCAATTCTCAAGAGAAATCAACACGAGAATCATTAAGTGTAGTCACCAGAATATTTTTTAATTTAAAAATTTAATGGTAATTTTAAACCAGTATAAAATTTTTTCGTATATAAATCCGTTTGATAAATTAAATTTAAATTTATAAATCATTAAATTTAAGGTATGGGATTACTCGTATCATATTCTTTTAGATTGCCAGGATAAAATTATTTAAAAACCAGAGAAAACAAGGCAGGCTATTGATAAGAATTCAATTCAGAAAAAGGGTACATGCTAAACAATAATAATAATAATATATAATTGTAATAATTGAGAAAGACTACAATACAATACTCTATTTTCTTTATTGAGATGTTGAGAATATTTGGCCATTAAATAAACTCGTGTTTTTAATTTTTATTATATTTGTTTATCGTAAACATTTAAATGCATCCTTGACCTAACAGTTTCTTGGTATGAGATCAAGAATATCTCATTGAACCGTAAAGATGAAGAACTGGAAATAAAATACAAACAATTCCGGATCAGATTTCTATTCAATGTAATATCTTTTATACATGAGAGAATTTTGTGCCAAATATCATACTATCATTTGTTTTTGCAATAAAATATTTAGAAAAAGTCATAAAATTTATCATTTCGAAACACGGGTTTAAAATAGAATTTTTCAAATAAAAATAAATGTAAAATATGAGGAAGACTTCAAAATGATTTCGTAAATTATATTTGACCATAAGAGACAATATAAATGATCAAATTGAAATTAGGAATGATATAATTTCGCTTAAAAATAAAAGTTAAATACAGTAAAACCCGTTCAAATCGTACGAATCCGGTTTAAACAGGTTTCACTGTAAAAATATCCTTCCTTTTTACGTATCGATAAATATAAAAGTGTAATTTGTGATAAACATTTCTTATAAGAAGGTGCTACTCGTATTCTAATCGATTCTCATACAATACAGAATGTCAAGATGCCAAATCCTCTACATGCAGCAGTAGTAATAGTCGTCGTATATTGAACTGGCAATTTGGTCAAGCCTTTTAAATTGTTCTTTTTATTCCACCACTTCTTTTCTTTCTCTTTATTACGATCCACTTTCTTCCTTTCTTTTCTTCTTTTTTAAAATTGTATCCTATCTTCTAGAACAGCGATTCCCAACCTGGGGTAAGCGATAGGTTGTTTAGGAGTACAGAAAAAAGTTAGTTTTTATGGTCGCGAACCCACGACCAACTGCTATTTTTCAGTGGTTTTATCCACAGGTTTTTAGGAATAAAACTATATTACCATCTGGTATCATGGGTCGCTTTGTAAAGAAGAATTCTTTCCATCAAGTGCATGGATAATTCAGATGGCAGCCATTGTTTAACAACTCACCATTCAGCCTACTCAAATACATCCTATCACCCTTTTTGTTTTGTTTTCTTTGTGTCAAAACACCCAAGGGTGCAGTGGACAGGGAAGTACTGAAAATTGAACTAATTTATTTTGAACTGTGCTGTTAACTGTCATTTAAATCAGTAGCAAACAATAAAACAAAATAAAACTAGCATTATCTGAAGAAACTGAACGATAAATTGAGTCTCACAGGGTTTGTCTACGCTGTATGTGAGTTTTCGTTCTATCGAAACGTACTATATCGAGTCAACAGTATACATATATAATAAATATCTAAAATTATATTAGTGTATTTAATATTAATAAAAAATTAACTAATAAACATTATTTATAATTAAAATTATTAATCAATTTTACTTTTCTCGTTTTATATAACTGGGATATTATTGCTATCGGTCGAAACATAAAACCACCCCACCAAGATTTTTACGTTTTTAGTCTCAGAGGACCTTAAAACATCGAAAAATGTAAAAAACAGGTCTAGATTTCGGTATAAATAAGCGTAATTTTCATATATTTATCCCTCTGAAGTAAGTAANGGATCAAAGCTTAGTGACAAATAACATTTTTTATGCATCAATATAATAAGACAGACAAAGTATCCCATGACTTAGGTGTAAGGATACACATCTTTATCAATTTTACGATTATAATTTGTGGAATTTTTTATACTTATGTACGGTATAGTTTATATTTTTTTGTTTATAAATATATTTTTAATATTTAAAACAATTTTTAAGCAAATATGTAATTATTTAATGTAAGTTTCTCGACTTTAGAAACTTTCTGTTTAATATTAGTTCTTAAAATATCGCTGTTGTAAAGTAATTTGAATTTATCGCCTTTCATAAAAGAAAGGAAGACGATAAAATCAAAAGATTTCTCAAATTGTATGTCTAATACTTTAATTCGTAAATGCTACGTCTTTACTTTAATGCGATACCTTATCTAAGAATATCAATCAGGAACAACAACTCATTTCTTATTCTAAAAATATATAACATATAAGAAATATAACTGTCTTAGAATTTTAAATTTAAAAGTGTAGTGGATTATTTTATTTATTTTTATTAAATATTATTTTTTATGTTTTTATAAATGCATTATAATTGCGTTGAAATTAATTCTAATTAAACTAAAATGTAAATAAAATACATTATATAAAAATGCATATTTGGGTTATTACGTTAGAAATATCGATTTTACATTTTTATTCTGAATAAATATATGAAGCTTTGTAGGAAAAATTTCTATGGTACAATTAGAATTTTTATGTCTTAAAAAATTACCATCCTTTTTCTCAGTCTTTTTCTTACCCTTTTATGTCTCTTTCTTCCCCTTCTCTCACTCTTTCTGTCACCCTTCTCTGTCTTTCTCTCATTCCTTCTCTCTCTTTCGCTCACCATTTTCTGTTTCACTTTTCTGTTTCTAGCCCCTTCTCTCTTTGTCTTTCTCTCACCTTCTCTTTCTGTCTTTCTCCCCTTCTTTCTCTCTTTCTCTCACCCTTCTATGTCTTTCTCTCATTTTTTCTATGTCTTCCTCTCATTCCTCCTCTCTCTCTCTTTCTTTCACCCTTCTCTGTCTTTCATTTCTTTTCTCTCTGTTTCTCTCATACTTGTATGTTTTTCTCCCATTCCTTCTCTCTCTTTCGCTCACCCTTTTTTGTTTCTCTTTCCCCTTCTCTTTGTCTTTCTTCTCTCTCTTTCTCTCGCTACTTCTCTTCCTCTTTTTCTCTCTCTCTACTTCCATCTTTCTCTCCTCCACTTCACTCCTCTTTTCATACTATATATATATATTATAATTTTTATTCTATTTCAATAAATGAATTACTCTGTTTAAGAAATGTTAAAATACATTCCACATAAAATCATATCTAGTGATTTTCCGTAGTTCATATTTATGTATGAAAGAATTATAAAATGAAATTATTTTCGTGAAAGTCTTGACATACAGGTTTACATCAATTTCTTTTANTGGTTTCCACACTTCCCTCTGTTACTTCCACTGGTTTCCACACTTTCCCTCTGTTACTTCCACTGGTTTCCACACTTTCCCTCTCTTTTCCTGTAAAGTTTACTACACAATTTCTATTTAATTCATATAAATAACATTTTAACATTTTTTTAAAATTAAATATTTATATATTAAAGTGTCATTTTTTTCTGAAAAATTTAAATAACATGAAGAATATGTAAAACAAACATGAAGAATATGTAAAACACATGAGGATTCGAACGTGAATAGAGGTATAAAGTAATTCGAGTGTTCTACATTCAGTAAACATTGCTGGCTCTTTGCTTTAAGTACCTATTCATGTGTTAATAAATAGGTCATATCAATACAAAACAGCTTAAAATATATTAAAATAAACCAATTTTAATATATTTTAGTACATATATAATTTATTATAAAAGCTTATTATGTAATCAATAATAAGTAAGCATTTTTACGTAGCATTATTGTATGTAGAGTTATAAATTTTTAGGTTTATTTTTTGTCATTCGTATCACAATAATAAATCTCAGTTATTAGAATCAAAGTGATATATGGTAGTCTATTATGGGGTGACTTATGATATTTTTGAAGATTTTTGATGGAAGAGTGGTTTTGGTTGACGTTTTTATCACTTCAAACCATTCACTATCTGTATTCTATCATCAACAGGCAAGTTTTGACGACTTTTCTCTCGATTAATCTTACTTCTTAACGTATATATGAAAAAAAGAGAGATATTTTATACAGACTATTAGATATATAACAACAATTTTTCACTGAAAAATTGGACGTAACCGTATAAAAATTCTATTCACTTGAATTGATTTATGAATACTTTTCAAAAACGATAACTTCTTAAGTGATTAACTGATATTCGTCTCGTAAACAAAATTTAAAAAAGAAAATTGCTAGCATATATTTTTAAAATTCTATAGACTGATATATATCAGTCTATAGAATTTAATAGACTGATTCTATAGTGTATATGGGGGGGGGCACGATTTTGTTTACCCTGTTTGAAGCTTAATAACTCCTGTGTTTTTTCACGAAAATTTCTGAAATTTTGCAGGTATGTTTGTGTATTAGGAGGTTTTACCTCTAAAATAGTAATAAAACTGAATTTTTAACGTTTATAATATTATAATACATCTTCAGGAATACGAGTCAAAATATTAAGAAATTTAAAGTGTCTTTTATTCATCTCCATACTTAAAAAGGTTTAGTTTTTCTTCCTTTAAACCTTTTTTACATTAGTTTTATTAGTATTACTTCCTTTAATACGTCTGTGAAGGTCTTATGCACTTGTACAATTCATGTATTTATATCCCACTCGTCCTATCCACTTCATTTCTGTCTTATTTTATTTATGTTATATTTATTATATTCATTTATTCATACTTATGTATTATTCAATAGATATTATATTATATTTATGTATTTATCTTCTACTTACGGTTGTGTTAGTTTAGTCTAATAGTCTCAAATTAATTAAATAGAAATTTAATATTCATTGGACCTAAACAACCCCAAACAACACACGAGTGTTTTAGAATTTATAATGTTTATTGTTTGATAATCGTATGTCGTCAGCATAAAGTATTACAATACATAATATAATACTTTATGCAAATACCCCAATCATCCGTGGATCAATCACGATTATGTATTTAAAGTATTATATAACATAATACATACAAGTCGACCCCCCCTATAACACTGTTGATAATTTCGTTTTATATGAATTCCATGTTGTACGAGTCACTTAGATTTTACAAATACATGTACAGGGCTGTGAACGGCTCACGTATTTGTAAAATCTAAGTGACTCGTACAACATGGAATTCATATAAAACGGAATAATCAACAGTGTTACAANCGCTACTTCTCTTCCTCTTTTTCTCTCTCTCTACTTCCATCTTTCTCTCCTCCACTTCACTCCTCTTTTCATACTATATATATCTATTATAATTTTTATTCTATTTCAATAAATGAATTACTCTGTTTAAGAAATGTTAAAATACATTCCACATAAAATCATATCTAGTGATTTTCCGTAGTTCATATTTATGTATGAAAGAATTATAAAATGAAATTATTTTCGTGAAAGTCTTGACATACAGGTTTACATCAATTTCTTTTAATTTTACGCCTTTAGTTATTTGCATTATTTTTATTAGCTACTGTATTATCTATCATAGCTGAACTTTTGCCACTACCTAAAGAATTTAAGGCTGACCAAAATAATTATTTTTCTGGTTCAAAATACTGTATTTCCAAGACACTAGTTAATATATAATATGTTATTTGTATATTTAAAAATAAATGTTCTTTATTCATTGCTTCATATCTGCATAAATATTTGGAAAATCAGGTAATTAGTAAAGACATACGTCCCCTCTTGTCTTGTCTTGTATCGGCTAATTGGGCATGATCTTCTAGGCTATCTCGCTTCGTGGTAAAGTGTGTCGTAACTGTCATGTAATAGTAACTGTATGCGCTTATAATGGTTATTACGCAGGGAATAATGCCTTGGAAGAGGTCTTTTAAGGGTAACTGGCCCCTATTCAGGCATTACAGACGTGAAGAAAACCCGGAAAACTCTACCTGTCCTAGCGAGGCGCGAAACCACAACCGAACTCCCAGTGTTCAGGAAACCCACTGGTTGGACCAGTGGCGAATATACATAGGGACTAATAGGGCTTAAGTCCTGGTACCCCAAGTGTCAAATTATTTAAAATGAATCCTAACCCCCAATGTAAAGATTCTTAATCTAATAAAAAAAAATGGAGCCCCATTGCATTAAAAAATGTTAATGCTGATTTTCAGTACATTAATTTATAAAAAATCATTAAAAAATACCACAGAAATTTAAGATATTTTAATGGAATGTTTCGGATAGACAACAAAATTAAAATTTTAATTTATTTTTACTCATAATATTCGTTTGTAAATGAGATCTAAGGATATTGGTGCAAGTAGATATAGATCTTGACGTTTGATTAATGGACTTTTTACATGTTTGGACAGCTGATAACATTCCAAAAATATTAAACATAAAATAAAAAATCGCACGGAATTATAAATTAAAAAAATAAATATTTATATATATTTATTATTTTGTTTTTATTACTATTAAATTCATAAACTTTTTTATATAGTGTATTTTATAATAAATAAATACATAACAACGTCTAAAATAGTAATAAAACTGAATTTTTAACGTTTATAATATTATAATACATCTTCAGGAATACGAGTCAAAATATTAAGAAATTTAAAGTGTCTTTTATTCATCTCCATACTTAAAAAGGTTTAGTTTTTCTTCCTTTAAACCTTTTTTACATTAGTTTTATTAGTATTACTTCCTTTAATACGTCTGTGAAGGTCTTATGCACTTGTACAATTCATGTATTTATATCCCACTCGTCCTATCCACTTCATTTCTGTCTTATTTTATTTATGTTATATTTATTATATTCATTTATTCATACTTATGTATTATTCAATAGATATTATATTATATTTATGTATTTATCTTCTACTTACGGTTGTGTTAGTTTAGTCTAATAGTCTCAAATTAATTAAATAGAAATTTAATATTCATTGGACCTAAACAACCCCAAACAACACACGAGTGTTTTAGAATTTATAATGTTTATTGTTTGATAATCGTATGTCGTCAGCATAAAGTATTACAATACATAATATAATACTTTATGCAAATACCCCAATCATCCGTGGATCAATCACGATTATGTATTTAAAGTATTATATAACATAATACATACAAGTCGACCCCCCCTATAACACTGTTGATAATTTCGTTTTATATGAATTCCATGTTGTACGAGTCACTTAGATTTTACAAATACATGTACAGGGCTGTGAACGGCTCACGTATTTGTAAAATCTAAGTGACTCGTACAACATGGAATTCATATAAAACGGAATAATCAACAGTGTTATA
>NW_019384316.1:326956-330659 GCF_000671375.1 Centruroides sculpturatus | reverse complement strand
TCGCTATTGTATCGTTAAAAATTAGAAAATTAAGCCTCGTTTAAATACTGGCTCCCTTTCATGGTCGAATGAGTGTTGCCAGCTAAAACACGTAAAAATAATATTAAAGTAGCCAAGACATAGCCAAAAAATGTAGCGCCACATCACTAGCGGACATTTGAAATTTGCCCACTAGGACGGTCGGTTATCCGAGGTGTCGGTTAATCGGGGGTCGGATAATCGAGGCTGTACTGTATTATCTTTTCCTTATTGTTAAATGACGTATTACAAGAAATTTAACAATGTGAATGTTCTGAATATCTTTCACAAATAGAATATTTGTCGAAAGTTCAAATAATTTGGCTATAATTTGAAAAAGTTGCCCTGAAAGATGTTAGATAGATGACCTGCACCACTCCAATGTTAAAGGAAAAGCATGATTTACAGGGGCAAGCCATAACTAATTTGAAATGGAGAGCATATATTTTAAATTAAATACATTTATAACTTCTTTCTTTTTAAATGTCTAAATAACAGAAAGGGATTTTAGTTGTATATTTCCCCTGTATATCGTACTTCTCCTGATAATAATCGAGTAACTCCAAAATATTGTTATAACTTGAAAAATTCATAATGTACTGTTGCATGTTTATTATTGAATAATTAATCAATAAGTTTAAATTAAATTAATGAGGTTTCAGTTAATAAAATTATTTTTAATTTATTTTTATTTCTGTATGTATTTTAATCGTTTTACATAAGCAAATTAATGTAAAAATAATTAAAGAAGTATTAATTTTTCGCTTTATATACTGTAGAATTTAATTATCATATACTTATTGTTATAAATAATTATATTTAATTTATATAATGTCAATTTTCTGTTATAATTCACTTATTATAAGTGCATTATAAAATTCTTTACTTAATTAATAAATCGTATATCATATATTAGACTTAAAATAAGTATATTATTTTTATATATTAATTTCTTTAACATTAATGTAAAATATATAATTTTTAAATAATTATGAGTATTGTACTTTCAGAATTATGCAAATAATATTTTTTACAACTTAAAAACAATGAGCATTTTTAATCTCATACAATTAATTTGCTCCTCAACAACGTGAAGTTTTTCGGGTTTTTACACGTGTCTAAGACCAAAATTTTAGCCCCCTTCCTATGGAATGTCCTCCAGAAGCTATTTCTCTTCCATTGTTGCATTGTCTTTTCCCATTAATCCAATCCAATATTATACTATTCAATATTTATCTTTCTGTTTATGTTGCTCTCAGTATTCTTAAAATAAAAAGAGGAATGTAAATTTTTAAGCTCATTTACATTAAAACAAGAATTGAAATCTTGTTTAAACAGTTAAATGATTCAGCATGTAATTAGCTATTTAATGACATCTGTTTGTCTGTCCGTCCTCCCTTGATCTCGACAACGGTGTTAGATAGATGAACGACTAGAGCAGATATGGAAAGATAATGACCAGTATGCTCCTGATAACGATATTCAAACTTCCGGTCTAGATCGGAAGTCACGTGATTTCAATTCAAAAAGTTCCCCGCAACGGAGTTACGTAGCTGACCGGCATGACTCTGTTGCTATCATGGAAAGTATGATGTACAGGGGCAAGACACTACTAATTTGAGGTGGAGAGCATATATTTTAAATTAAATACATTTAAATATGATTGAAAATTGCAGCCTGGAATAGTGACAATGCCACGAAAAATAATTGCTGGTTTTATCTATAAGCTTCTAACCTAAATTTTCAGTCTGTAATAAAAATCTCTGCCATAAAAACTTTCGTTGTTTTCATAAGTTCAAAATGACATTTTCAAAAAAACTTCATCTACTACGATGACTTTTTTTAAAAATTATAATACATAAGACCAATAAAGCTCATAAGCCAAAGAGTATATAATAGCATAATTTAATTTATAAATGACAATTTAAATTTAATTAATTAAATTTTCATTCAGAAAGTCGTAAACTGCCAGTTCGATATTTATAAAAGTGATCGAGCGAGTATGGATCGATCACTAAATAGGAGAACCAATAGAGGGGTAGAACGTAAATTCAATATGGCGTCAGCACACCAGATGGTGTTAGTTGGCAGTGTATATGGATAGAAAGATCGAAGTAGGACAGAACGGTCCAGAAGTGTATCAGTAGCATGTTGTCTGTGTCGGTGGCTGATCGAGTACGTTTCAAAAGTAAGAAAGGAGACATCATCACAGCTCTTCCCGTTACAGTAGAATTTGGGAAGTTTGTTAAAGGAGACAGAACGTCACGTCTTGCCAATTTAGACGAGTGGAATAAATTAAATTTAGGAGGTTTCGATTCTGATCAGGTGGGCAATTATATACTAATATATATATATATAAATTCTAAAGCAATTATAAGTAACGTTTCTACTAACTTAGAANCGGAGTGTTGCTCGATTGTGGAGTGCCAGAGAGTCACTCACTTATTAGAGACATTAAAGTGTAATTGTGTTGTTATTGTTAGACAGGAAGTGTACTGTGTTTTTTTGACCGTATAAACAGGAACATTTCATACCACCATTATCACAACATCAATTTTGTATACAACATTTTCTGGTCCGTCGATATACAACAAGATTTAATGACGATATTACTCGTTATTAGCATTTGGTATTTTTTAAAACTCATCTCTACAATCAATATTAATCTTTTTTGCTATTCTATAATAATTATTAATATAAAAAGTCTTGTAAAAATTTTTTAACAGATATAACTATATGAAATTTTAAAGTTTGGCCGGGAAAGTTACGCAACACATTACTGAATTTTTATTTATTTATTTTTAAATCTGGTGTAGTTTTTGCAATGTTTTTAAACATTTAGATAAAAATTATTAATTTTGAAATCATTTCCATTAACGATTTCCTTTGTTTCTACTGTAACATTAAACAAAGCTTTTAATTATAAATATTATTTATTCATACGTCGATGATAATGTAAATATTTTATTAAACAATATTTTACAGAGTGATACGTTAAATATTTCCATGGAAACTAAATTTTGTCATTTATATTTTACAAATAATCTCATTCCAAAGATATTATTAAACAACCATTTTGGTAGTTTTGTAGTTAGAAATTCCAATAACAAACACGCAATTAAATTACCTGACAACATTAAGCTTACACATAAAGTATTAATTAATTAAAGCCATCGTATAATACTAAAAATACATAATTTTATTAACTTACATTTTATTTTTCTAGAGTTTTATTTCAATTTGAGAGAAGAGATGAGTTTAAAAAAGAAATGTAAATGATAACAATGAGTAAAATCTTTATTAAGTCCGACACACGACTCCACTTTATATCCTCATTCCTTCGATCTTTAATCATTAAAATTTAATAGTTCTAGTACAAAACCTCTTGTAAAATTTCATAAAATGTTAACAACTGGCACTAGTTATAAGGCTTCAAAGTGGGTGACCTCCCACATACACTGATATATCCATACATACAGAAAATACACTTCAACTGTGTTGCATTTATCAACACTTTAAGCTCCTTTGAGTTCAAAAATGTAAAAATGTTTAGGAGGAGGGGTCATTTTTTCCATTGATTTCCACACTTTCCATGTTTTACTTCCACTGATTTCCACACTTTTCCTCTCTACTTCCACTGATTTCCACACTTTCCCTCTGTTACTTCCACTGGTTTCCACACTTT
>NW_019384316.1:263057-317842 GCF_000671375.1 Centruroides sculpturatus | reverse complement strand
TGTAGTTGTTCCCATTTATAATACTTTAAATTTTTTCTTAATTATTATTACACAGGAGACAGAAGAGTTTGGAATCTTATCAGTCACATTTTACGTGTTTAACTCGTCTTCAACAGGAAGTTCTGAGACTACACATATACTTTATTCTTTTTTTTAAAAGTATTAACTCATTAATTATCTTTAATATTTTATACGAAAAATTCTGTAATTTGTCTCATAGTTTTCTGGATAATTTCTCATAGAATTAAGGATAACATACGCGATATAATTTACTTTTTTTACCTTCTATATCTAAAGAATTATTGGTATAATCGAATTTAGTTCATGATATTTTATTGTCAGAAGAATAAATTCCATTTATCTCATTTATTTTCAACGTTACGCGAAGAGTTATCTCGATACGTCGCATGGCTTTCGTGTTAGTGAGGCGATATTCTGCAACAAGTATAAGTTATTCGGTGTAAAATTAATAGTTTAATTAAATAAATATTGTTATTTTTATTATAAAATATATAAAACTCGCTTTATATATCCAAAAAAATATATTTTAAAGCTTGAATAATAACTTATAGAGTATAGCAATATTGTATCGATTGTGTAACTCTATTCTAAATCGATAATACCAAAGTAAAAGTCACTTCATATATCAAACTTATAAATCTTTATATATTTAAAACATATTAATTATTTATTAAAATAATGTAATATTTTTTTCCTATTCATTATATTTCACGTGTCTTCAGATACGTCGTAAACACAATAAGTTAGAAGCATTCTAGACAATTAATTATACTCTAATTAAATAATATATTTTATTTATTATTTAACATAAAAAATAATTAATTAAGTACTAAATATATGTTAGTTACGAGTTTTCTTGTGTAAAATTATTTTAACAGTATGTAACACATTAAAAAAAAAACAGTTAACACTTCCTGTAGTATCTGATAGTGAATATGAAAGATAGAGATCATAAAAATGTCAAAAGAAAAGATTAAAATAGTTTTATTTATTGGTAATTTTGAAGGTTTTTCTGTCTTGGATTACAATTTCTCGATAATAATATCTCACTATGGTTTGAGATGATGAGATTTCTGATGATAGTTCGTGGTACAGAATGTTAAACATCTTCTCTTTTTTTTGTAGAATCAATTGTTAAACTTTCCCACTTATCTGAAGACATCACAAAGTTTTAGTTGGTTAAATTTTTCTTTTTAAAGGTAAAAATACGAAGAAATCTATTTAAAACATCATTAGTTCGTGAGAAATTTCTACATAAATTACAGTAGACCCCTCCCTATAACACTGTTGATAATTCCGTGTTATATGAATTCCATGTTGTACTAGTCACTTAGATTTTATAAATACGAGTGCCGGGCTGTGAATGGCTCACGTATTTGTAAAATCTAAGTGACTCGTACAACATGGAATTCATATAACGCCGAATTATCGACAGTGTTATAGGGGGGTCTACCGTACTGTACAAAATGGAAAATGATTATACAATTTTCTAAATTCTTAAATGAAGCACATTAAGCATTGCTTTTATTTATCTTCAGCAAAATGTCTACCATTTGATTCTTTTTTATATCGTTATATTATTTCATAAATTGCAATTATTTCGTGCAATTATCGATTAGGAGCAACTTCAGAATCCTTTAATCCTTAACGTGATTACCAATTCAAGAAAGAAGACTTAATGGTTCTAAAAAGCTCTACGCTTATATATATAAATTATTTTATAATTCTTTTTCTGAATTGATTTCATTTTAATTATATTATGAAATTTTTCTCTTTCTAATACTAAGATTACTTTTAGTTTTTATTTTCACTTGATAATGACTTTTTCTCACAATAGTTTCTATGTCATAATACAAAAAAATACTGCAAATTTATTAAGAACTATTATAATAAGTCTATACATCTCTTCCTTATCCTTTACTCTTTTTCTTTCTTAAAACTGTAGGATAAATCCTTAGTTAGTAGTCTCTTGAATGCCTAGATGATGCCCTTTTTCTTCTCAACGGGCCCTTTCTCAATTATTTTTATACAAATAAAATATATAANCAGTATGTAACACATTAAAAAAAAAACAGTTAACACTTCCTGTAGTATCTGATAGTGAATATGAAAGATAGAGATCATAAAAATGTCAAAAGAAAAGATTAAAATAGTTTTATTTATTGGTAATTTTGAAGGTTTTTCTGTCTTGGATTACAATTTCTCGATAATAATATCTCACTATGGTTTGAGATGATGAGATTTCTGATGATAGTTCGTGGTACAGAATGTTAAACATCATCTCTTTTTTTTTGTAGAATCAATTGTTAAACTTTCCCACTTATCTGAAGACATCACAAAGTTTTAGTTGGTTAAATTTTTCTTTTTAAAGATAAAAATACGAAGAAATCTATTTAAAACATCATTAGTTCGTGAGAAATTTCTACATAAATTACAGTAGACCCCTCCCTATAACACTGTTGATAATTCCGTGTTATATGAATTCCATGTTGTACTAGTCACTTAGATTTTATAAATACGAGTGCCGGGCTGTGAATGGCTCACGTATTTGTAAAATCTAAGTGACTCGTACAACATGGAATTCATATAACGCCGAATTATCGACAATGTTATAGGGGGGTCTACCGTACTGTACAAAATGGAAAATGATTATACAATTTTCTAAATTCTTAAATGAAGCACATTAAGCATTGCTTTTATTTATCTTCAGCAAAATGTCTACCATTTGATTCTTTTTTATATCGTTATATTATTTCATAAATTGCAATTATTTCGTGCAATTATCGATTAGGAGCAACTTCAGAATCCTTTAATCCTTAACGTGATTACCAATTCAAGAAAGAAGACTTAATGGTTCTAAAAAGCTCTACGCTTATATATATAAATTATTTTATAATTCTTTTTCTGAATTGATTTCATTTTAATTATATTATGAAATTTTTCTCTTTCTAATACTAAGATTACTTTTAGTTTTTATTTTCACTTGATAATGACTTTTTCTCACAATAGTTTCTATGTCATAATACAAAAAAATACTGCAAATTTATTAAGAACTATTATAATAAGTCTATACATCTCTTCCTTATCCTTTACTCTTTTTCTTTCTTAAAACTGTAGGATAAATCCTTAGTTAGTAGTCTCTTGAATGCCTAGATGATGCCCTTTTTCTTCTCAACGGGCCCTTTCTCAATTATTTTTATACAAATAAAATATATAAATGTTTATTAATGAAAAGTCCTCTTAAATATTTTATTTTTTTTTAGTAAAAATAACATTAAGGACCTCCAAATTTTTCTCCAAGCCTGGAGAATAATCTCCAGCTTCCTCCACTCGAAGACACTGGGCCTTCACCTTCTAATAATAATAATAATAATAGTGAGAATAGCCATGATTTATTATATTAAATAATAAATTTTATTAAAAATTTAAACCATATTTTATAAAATTATTGATCAAAACTAACTTTTTATTACTGGTATTTAAGAGAAAAAAGTATTAAGGACATTTTCATATATATTAATAGTCTAATATTTGCTATTATATGTGTTGTAATGTCTTCTATAAATCATTTTGTTTAAGCATATGACAGAATTAATGGAGGAAAAATATGAGATATTAATTAAATTTGACAGTACTTGATGATGATGTTATATTATAGATAATTCTCAATTGCAATTAAACTTAACACGTCAAAGTTATTAATTAAACTCGTGACTTTTTCAATTCTTATCCATGAATTTTGTTCCTCAAGCAGTATTATTTCTTCCTTTGTTTTAGCAACGAAATAGGTCAGAGGTTATATCAATGAAACCGTTGGTTTTCTTTTAAATACTACATACGAAATCAATTCTACTATTCAATATTCAGTTTAAAATTAATTATAGAAAATTTTCTAGTTGACAAAGCATGGAGACAAATGATTACACCAATACAGTTATATTACTTCACCCTCTCGACCATATCTTAATCAATTTTAAGATCTATAATTTGTGGAATTTTTCACTGGATTTTGGGAAGAACAGTGCCTTTTTTTGGTCCCCTCTGAGGAGATCTAAACACGTGAATAAATAAAGATAGAAAAATTGGCTTCTTATACCAGGACTTTGTTGATTTTACCACCTCTCATTCACACGCTACGATGTTATATAACGGGTTTATTAAGTTTTCTCTTGCTGCTAGGATCAATAATACCCAGTTTTGTTGTATTCTTCAGGAACAAATTGTAGAAGTTAACACGTACTTCTTAATAAAATTTTCCTAATGGAATTATTGGTTTTTATAATGAAATTAGTTACCATTCCTGAGGTAAGTTTTTATAAAAGTATAATTTAATGATGTAATTAATTAACAAAGTTAATTAATCGAAGTATTATTTTTAAGAGATGTTTATATTAGGTTTATTAATTTAATATTTAATAAAAGAGTTACTTATTTAAATATTTAAAACTACATTTTAGCTTTAATCTTCTTTTTCGAAATTCAATTTTACAGTGCAAATAATCTCAAGTTTCACATCTTTAATGCCTGAGTTGACTGAATTTGTGTGAATTATTTAATATGAATTAAATATGTTATATAAACTCTATATAGAGTCGTATATATGATTTTTATTTCTTGTGTCTTAGGGGCTAATGCAAAAAAGTATAAAGAAAATTAAAAAATATATTTATAATTTATTATTTTATTATTTAATACCATAAATGTATACAAAGATTTATTATAAGAAGTTAAATTTTTGTAAAAGTTTTAATGCTCTGAAGAACTATGGGGGCGGTGACGTTCCTCGTCTTGGCACTAGCCACCCTCACTCACGCGTTTTGTCTCTTAGTGTAAGGTGTATGTCGTGTTTCTCTCAACTGTTATTATTAACGTCTATAAAACACAATATGGTAATGTGAATAACTGTATTTTACTGTAGTCTAAATACTATACATATACTGCATCATATACTGTACTTATACTGTATTGTTTCACTCTGCAATTGAGTTGAAATTTGAAAAAATTGTAGACCTGTAAATCCCCACTGTCGTCCATTTGTATGAATTTTCGCTTTGGTCTTAGATTCGTGTTATTTCAATTCAAATCTTTCCCCCTAAAAGGAGATAGATAGCTTACCTGCAAGACTCTATTGTTAAAGGAAAAGTATGATGTACAGGAGGAGCAAGCCACTGCTAATTTGAGGTGGAGAGCATATATTTTACATTGAATAAATTAAAAATATGGCTAAAAATTGCTGTCTGACATTGTGGTTTACATTTATAAAACGCAGTTTTACAGTACAGTATATTATTTTACAGTACAATCGCGCTAATTCGAACTAATTGAAATCAGTGGTAGTTTAGATTCATGAAAAGTTCGGATTAGCGGATTATGGTATTGGGATATGATGCTTACGCTTCGAAGCTATTTTCTTTACTGTTGTAAGATACTTTACGGCAGCAAATAAAGGTTAGAATTGTTGTTAAGTCAAACAGAATAACAGAAAGAATGAGCAACGATGCTCACAACACGTGTCTTATTTTTATTTTATACGTGAGTTGCAAGTTTACAGTTGACAAGTTCTTTATTTTTGTACAGGAAATGGTAGATGTTTGGATTAGCGCAATCGTACTGTACTTTATTTTGTGTTAAGAGTATTAAGAGTTAATGTTTGCGAATATGTTTGCAATTTTTCACTTTAGTGAGATTCCTGCCCTCTAACTCTTACAAAATTAATGGTTATAGTGACCCAATGCTGTATATTTTTCCACCAGTTGTCTAGTGAATAACACCACTAAAACACTGGTACGGTTGCGGTTTTGCGAGTAGTCACATGGAATTTTTCGTGTTTTTTTCACGTGCCTAACATCTAAATAAGGGTCAGTTTCCTATAGAATGTCATTCTATTTATATTAATTTTTATGTATATTATATTAATTTAGTACTTTTCTTTAAAAGACGATTTACTTTGATTAATATTTACAATGTTTTTGATGTCATTAAACATTTAAATTCTAACTTATAGAGTGACTGATTTCTACAATTGCCTGAGTATATTTGCTGTGGTTTTATGGTATTTGTATATTACTATAGGTAACGTCTCCTACTGATTTACTACACGCAGTAGTAGCACTTTACGATACGTGTCTACCGGACTTAACGGCTCAAGTTCTGTATAGGATCGTTTGTGTGGAAGGAGCAAGGACACTTTTTCTTCTTCGAGAAACTTCAGGTATAGAGTCATAAATCTTATTTTTAGCGATATTTTTTTATACTTAAAATACATTTTTCTATAGAAATTCTCAAGGAATGGGAAAATCAGATAATTAGTAGTCCAAGCTTTCGTTCTAGAGAAGATTCTATAGGAGGTAAGAATACAATTATTTTTCATTATAACGTTCTAATAAAATGCATTAAAAATAAGGTTTAAAAGTAGTTTATTTTATGAAAATCACTCTTAAAAATTTAAATTTTAGTAAAAGTTTAAGTATATATAAACTTTTAGTAAAAATGAAGTTAAAATCGTGAATGTATATATGAATTTTATGTTAATTTTTAAACGTGATTTTCATACAATCAATTTGAAAATAAAGGTAATCTATAGGCTTCTATGCAATGTCATAAAGTTAAGTAGCCATGTTTAATTTTATTAAGAAAATTCCTTGATTAATATCGTCCAATTTTTAAACAAATTAATCCTTAAAGGATTACACAAAGGGTGACCAAACCTTGTCACAATAGGAGCCATATATCGCTTATTAGAAGTACGTAAAAGCATTAGAAATAAGTTTAAAAAATTTTTATGAGGGTAAATTTTTAAAGAATAAAAGAATAGTCGTAATGGGAAAATAACGTGACTTTGTTTTTATTGATCTACTTTTTTTTTTTACTTTTTAAGAAATCAACAACAATCCTGATACAGCACAAGATGATAGAAGAATTCCCGATAATAACGTGACAAATACTCAATACCAGAATAGATCTTCAACATCCACTCCTAAAAATCATACAGGAGATGATGATCGGAGTAACTGTGCCATTTCTCCAATTCAGGATGATTGGAAACTATGGACATCGAGGTACGTTTATGTTTCGATACTTGGCATTTATATAATTCAATTAATAAATTCTACATGTATCATAAATTGTATTGTACACAGAATTGTATTAAGAAATAAACTTCGGACATTTAAGATGAATTTTAAATTAAATGAAATCAAATTGGTTATATTAAATAAAACATTGCTTTACTTAATATACACTTGGATGATTTGTCAATAGAAGTACAGTACCTCACAGAAGGACTTCCTGTGGGAAATTGACACCTATTTAGGTATAAAACACAAAAATAAAACAAAAAATACACGATGGTCAGATCAAAAAAGACACACCAACGGACTGGCCACGTGTTTTTTTGGGTTTTCTTCTCGTGTTTTCTCGGTTCTTTTGTAATATAATAAATGTATTATTTTATGTAATAAATGTTTAGATTGTTTCTTAATTTAACATTTTTCGTCAGCAGAAATAGAAAAAGTGAGGAATGTGCTATTGAAAGAAACGTCTTCCAGAATAGAAACAATATGATTTCAGTTCCACGTAGTGATAGTGGAAAAACAGACGGAAATTCACACACAGAATCGCCTTTTTCTGATATTTTTAGTGATTCTGTTGATACCGGATCCGAAAGGTATTAACATTTATAACATTTTATATATTTTAATATTAATTTTTAATGTTATATTCTTCTTCCTTCTCTATATAGTTAATTAGTTTTACTACTAATTTCATTTAAAAAGTGAGCTTTATTTGCAGTGATATGGAAGAAGACGACTACCACGATGACTTTTCTAGGGGGTTAGAAACATTCCTTAGATCAGTCGTCACTAGAAGAAAAGAATCTCGAATAGCCCAAGAAACTTACAGCCTCTTGCCTTCTCATGTTGGAATTGAACACAAATTAATAGCTTCAGCTACTTTCCATAAAAATTATAAGTATGACACAATCCTTCTTCAATTGGTAATTATTCATAATATGATTTCTAACCCATACATTCATAAAATACGTAGAATTCCTGGCGTAAAAGTTGTCAATTTGTCATTATTGACCGTCCGTAAACGTTACAGAAAATGTGGCATTGGAAGATATTTTCTGAAGGTATTTTTCTTGTTATGTAAATGCCTGAAAGTATTTTATGTACAGGTACAGTGTATGTTACGAAATCGGCAGTTTGTATGGTGCTTCGTGTTACATAAAGCATGGACATTCAACAAAAGAGGAAGAGTTCTTAAAGCAGAATTATTTCTATTACATTTTATATTATTTTACAAAAGAAAAGACAATGAGAATGATCCCCAATTGTTACTCTCCAATGTTCTTTTGCGAATGTAAAGGGGTACTGTGAGGATTTCATGACATTCACTGTACGTATGTATGTATTATGAATTAAATATAAAAGAAATTTTGTATTTTTTTTTCCTTTAGAAACTAAAAAATCCCTCACAAGTTGGTCCATATGATGCATTAGTTGTTCAAGCAAAAAATTACTCGCAAAATTTCTTTAAAAAGAACGATTTCACGGATGATATCATTTTATGTAGTCGATTCTGGTAAAGATAGATTATAATTAATTACAGTTATAAAATTAAGAAAAATATTAAGTGTTTTCAACATTTTTTCAACAAAATGTTCACTTTTATTAATAACTTGTGTAGAATTTCTATATTATTAATTAATTAACATAAAACTTTTTTGACAGTGATTTAGAAGAAAGAAGAGAAAATACTACTATTTTATGTTATTTACCACCTTTCGATGGTAAAATATTAAAAAAGTAGTTTATGAAATTTTATAAAATATTTTAATTTATAATTAATATTTTCAATAAAACAGGACATTATCCACCACTTCCTGGTGTGTATGACTGGGATAAACCTGAATCTCTGACTGCTATGCAGGATGAAATTGAAAAATGGTAAGAGAAATTATGATCATTTTAGTAGAATTTTTTCAAATAATTTTAAATATAACACCTTAATTTCCTTTTCTAATCTATAAAGAAAATTTTAACATCTTGTGTTCTTTCACTCTTTCCTCTCTACAAACACTAAGACGACCTTTTCTCATACCCTTTATTTGTTGTTCCCATTTATTACTTTAAAATTTATAATACTTATAATAGTTGTTCCCATTTATTACTTTAAAATTTATAATACTTATAATACAGTAGAGCATCGTTTATCCGAATATCGGTTATCCGAAACGTCGGTTAACCGAAAGCATTCCAGTCGGCAAATTTAAATTTTCGATAGTGCTGTGGCGCTGCAATCTTTGGCTATATCTTTGGCAACTCCAATATTCTTTTGTTGGTGTGTGTGTGTGTGTTTTAGCTGGCAGCACTGGCACTTTTGTGTGGTGTTTTTCTGAGGACTGTGTGTAGTGCTGAATCGAACGTTTTTGATACTAGATCAACTTCTAAAGTATAATTTTTTTTTGTTTTTATATTTTTGGATATATTTATTTTGTTTGTAAAGAATAAAGAAATAATTTTTAACGATACAATAGACACGATTATTATTTTAAAAAGTTTACATTAGGCTTAACTACAACGAAAATTCAATGCGAAGCGACACGCAACGGAGAAAAATTACAACACGGGATAGGTTAATATATTTTTTCGTACGTAATCGGTTATCCGAAAAATAAGTTATCCGAACAACCCCAGTTCCCAATTGATTCGGATAAACGACGCTCTACTGTAGTTGTTCCCATTTATAATACTTTAAATTTTTTCTTAATTATTATTACACAGGAGACAGAAGAGTTTGGAATCTTATCAGTCACATTTTACGTGTTTAACTCGTCTTCAACAGGAAGTTCTGAGACTACACAATCTAGTAAACACAATTTAATAAATTTAATAAGATTTAATGGTATTTAACTTAATAATTTAATATTATTTTTTATAGTTAAGGCGACAAGAAACAACTATAACATTTCTTAAAAAAGAAAATTACATACTTCAGGCAAGATTATCAAGAGGTAAATGTAATTTTTATTAATAAAAATAAAGCTGTTCTAAGCAATACTCTAACTAAATAAATCTTTGATAATTCATTTATCTGTAATGTTAATTGATTAAAAAATTTAAATGTAATTCTTTTTTAAAATACTTTATGAATATTTTGTAAGGAAACATTTTTCTTTTAATAAATTCATGAAAAATTTATATTTATAAATAGAATGTGTCAAGATTAAATCATTTTATTAAATATAAAATCTTATTAAAACTTTAATAGTTCGGTTGAAGTTTTTTTTTTAAAAATTAAACATTCAAAATATTCTCTTTCATATGAAAATATTATAATGAAACGAATAAATAACTTCATTCATATGTAAGTATCTTATTGAATTGAATTTGTTGAAGATTATTATAACACATTTCGTTATTTTTAATGTAACCTTATTTAATTTCATATGAAAGTAATGTATTGGTAAAATTTTAATGGTAGAGATGTGTTTTATAAATATTTCTAAATGATAATAACGGATAAAATCGTCATTAATTCCGACCCTACTCGAGATATGAAGAATGATTCTCTTAATCTCCTCACCCTCTTGACCTTTAACCACCAAAATTGAACCGCATTAATCTTCCTAAAATACAAATTTCCTTGCAAAATTTCATAAATTTTAGACAAAAATCAAAGGATTTATTAAGCTTTAAATAGGGTGAACAAAATCGTGCTCTACACGTGTATATCCATACATACATACACTAACATTAATACATACTAAAAAAATTAATTTTTTGCATTTATTTACGACTGAAGATGCCTTAAGTCCAAAAATGTATACATTTTGGGTCATTTTTTTCGACCGATCTCCATACTTTTGCTCTGTTATATATATAACAAAGCCAGGAAAGTAATAAATAATTATTTTAATTGATACAATAACAAATTTGGGAATGTTATACAATTTACCACGCGTGTTTACTTTGTTGTTCAGTCACTTATAAGTAGTAAAATGTGTTTTACTGTATGTAAAATCGTCTTCTAACTAAATATGCATTTGAATGTTTTCCTTCTATTATAGTGTAAACATTAGCACGTCTGTGAATGTTAAACATTCCCGTCAAAGTAACACACATAAAATGGTCTGTGTTTTGTATGGGGATTTTATATTATTCTGTTCAATATGAGATTTAATATGAATGTCATTAATTACATTAAAGGTATTAATTTAATTTAGTATATAATTACATATTTGACTTTAGATTACCATTTAATGATGCTTCTGAGTTTTTTTTCCTACTGAAATTCTTTTTATATATGAAGTTATTGTTAAAAAAAATTCAATATTATCACAAAAATCATATTGTTTTACTCGAAATAACTCTTTAAAAAAAGACATTTAAAATAACGTAATTATTTGTTTTAATAATACAATAACACGTCCAAATGTACTGTATACGTTTGTAACTTCAATTAACTACTTTATAACAATTTTCTAACTCAATGATAGGCAAACTGGAGAATTCCCTCGAAGGGAGTTACTAAAACACGCATTGTAATGGTAATTTCAGTTTATTTTCAATAAAATTACAAGCATTTATAAGTGTTTATAACTGTAGAAAATTTACTGTTTTATTCATATTAACATTGATACATTTTTTTTCATACGAATTGGGAATAGGGATGTTAATGTTAACTCTATAAAATTTTTCCCCAAATAATATCATATAATTTTTATTCTTTTATCCTTTGCCTGCTAACCTTTTCTTTTTAAAGATAATTTATCGTCTTTTCTTATTATTTAATTTAAATTTATCTTATAATTATCCTTATATAATCAGTACACTACCGGGATCTTCTCTCCTCTTCCTCATCCCCCTCCTCTCTTCCTTTAACCTAGACAATTAAATAAGCTCTACTCCTAATAAATAATAATAATTTTTTTAAAAAAGTATATGAATTTTATTTAATTTTCTAAGTAATATTCTTAATTAAATTGTTTTTAAATTTTTTATGTAAATTTTCCAACTTATAAGTAATACGTTTTCCATTTCAGTGGAAAGAAAGTCAGTCCATAGCCTGATAGAAACATTTGAAAAAGATGAAGAAGAGTTCCAACGTTTATGTTCATTAACATTAAAAACGACTTGATTCTATACAAAAAAAATATATTTTTTTTCCTCGAAATTTAATATATTTTATGTATGTTGGTTACCTTAATGATTCGATCGATCAGTGATAAAGTATCGAGTGGTTGTACTTTAAATACTTTATATACCGTTTATTTGGAGTGTATTTTATCTTAATTATGCCTCAAATTGATGTGGGCCAACTTATAAAAATTTTAAACTGAGCCTTAATAATTGTATATAAAGAAGAGCTTCAGAATCTATTATAAAATATGTATCTAAACACGTGTGTAATTATTAAATGGAAATAATTTTTTAAAATAAATTTTAAACGTCTAAATTGGAAGATAAATTATGGAATATTTTAAAAATATAATTATAATAATGAATTATTCAACTTATAACTTTGTCATTGTACACGCTCTTGATGTAACAATATGTAAATATTACATAAAAAATTAATCAATTATTAATAAATAACCAATCGTTGTTCACGTAATCAATGTGACAATGTTGAAGTATTATTTAAATAATAATTATATTTATTATCTTTAATATTATAAATTATATTGTGTATACATATATATAGATTATATATTTGTTAATGATTAAAAACAAAAATTTTGTCTAAATAATTATAAATATTTTATATATTTTTGGAAATATAATGTTGTTACTAAAACTTTTCTGCTCTATTAACTTGTTCTTGAATATTTTATTCTTATTCTATTATACATTTTCCAAGATTCATACAAAAATAAACACGAAATATAATTAATTTTTATAAAAATATATTAATAATTTCTTAAAAACATTTATAATGTATTAATCATTTAAGTATATATTATAAAAACATAAAAAAATTTCAAAAATTTCCTGTTTTATTTCCATAATTCCCAGTCTCTCACTAACCCACAGCCCCATTGTTATCGTGACTTAATGCATAATGGGCCCGAAAAAAGTCCTATTAATAAAAAAAGAGCTATTATTTATTGTGAAATTGTCACAATACCGGGCTGCAATTTTTTGTCACAATGCTCTCAATTTTAGTAGTGTATTTCCCCTGTAAATCATACTTTTCCTGTTAACAGTAGACTCATGCGGGTCATCTATCTAACTGCGATTAGGAGAAAATTTTTGAATTAAAATAATGTGACTGGAATTAAAGTAACCTTCAAACTTGAGGGTCTTCTATAGTTAATCGAGGCCTCCTGCCCCTATGCTTTCTATTTTTGTTGTCAAATTTTATCTATAACACTTATTTCTCGGGATTAAAGAAAGACAGTTAGACAAATCGACGAATGACAGTGGTAATTTATAAGTCTACAATTTTTGCAAATTGCAGCCCAATAAAACTGCAAGCAATTATTACATGTAATATTCTATTATCGTAAAACTTTTATGCAATTATTTTAATTGTATCGTATATATATTGTAATAAATAATAAATTATGCTTAAAATATACATTAATAAATACATATATATTATATTTTCATTTTAACACCTAAATAGGTGCCAGTTTCACATAGAAAGTCCTCCTGAAATGTACTCACTACGGGCGATCTTGGCAGATGTTGCGTGGCCTTATTCCATCAACTACTCTATCCTTGAATACACGTTGAATATTATATCTTATTACTGTAATCTATAATAATCTAATTAGTTATTGTTTGTTTATTTATTGTAAATTTAGCTATATTAGCTATATTTAGAATTTAGAGAAGTACCAACGTCGTTGAAGTACAGTATTAAGAGAATGTCAAAATAAAATCTGTGTAAAATTCTAATACATAACGTTTTATAAAAATTTAATTATTATTCATACTGCAGTTCATGTAGTGAAGTAATTTTTACACATAATAATTGGATAGTAATTATTATTCTATCTTGACAGCGTTGAAATGAATTGTTTTCAAGGAGAACTATATATAACACGCTACCTATAAAGTATCGATTATTCTAAAATTTTCATAGGGTGAGTGAAAAGGACAGCCTATATTTGTTCATGAATGAGGTAACACTACTACTTTTCTAAGTTTCTGTATAAAATAAATTCAAGACTTATCTGCCTATTTAGTATATATTAAGAACCTACAATAGCATTGAAAAGCAACATCTTTTTCTTTTCCAAAAAGTAAATTCATGTTTAATGTAATTAAATTTTATAGAAGAACAACGACAATGTCATTTTAAGTAATTTCGAAGGTGAATATTTATTTTAATTTCAGTTGAAATAGACGTAAACAAAATTTTCTTGAGATAAGCTTAAAGGTATTATTCAGATATTCCAACAAATTTGAATTTGCCAACAATTCTGTGTTGAATTGCTCTCCAAACCTAAACAAATTTTGTTAAACATGTTTACTAATCTCTAGATTATGGAGAAATTTTATAATCGACAATTAGATTTCTCCCTAAACTCATAATGATCCTTAAGATCTTTACATATTACTTGTTTCGTTGATGCGTTATAGGAAAACTTTCCAACTATTGACGTTATTATGTCTGTATGGTGCATAATTTGTTAACTTAAGGGAAATGAATTAGTAGTGATTTTTCGTGATTATTTTCTCGATTTTTTAACACATATATACTGTATTTGAAATACGACGAAAGCACAGAACTGAATATATGCCACGATAAATAACTTTTCCTGCTATTCAAAGCCAGCTGAAAGTATATTCAGAGGCTTCAATTTCTACTTCTTTTAGTCATAAATCTTTTCTATTTTGATATGAAATTTCGTACATATAACTCTTCGATACACACAATTCCTTATAATTATTATTCTACAAGAATTATATTTTCATAAATTTTAGTGATCCATACAATTAATGGTAGATAGTGGGAATGGAAAATACCTCTTTCCTATTTCCTTGCATTCTCTTTATTTCTTACTTCTTGTAATTATTTAAACTAAACTATTTCTTGCAAAGCCTGCAATATTTTCTACAACCCATTGTTTAAATACTGACAAGGAATGTAAAAAGTTAATTTGTCAATAACCCTCATAAATTTTCGTTGACAATTCAAAAATTCAATGACAGGAATAAACGTGACGAAGAGGAGTTTCAGATAGAAAGGAGAGCGAAGTGCCAAGCCTCAGAGAAAGTCCTCCTCATCTTCTTTGCTCTGTAGAAGATATCCTAATTGTACCAATTGAAAAGAGAAGTTTCTGCTTTGTAGTTTTAAACCGTAAACTTCAAGAAATGGGGATAAAATCATATTTACTTTGTCAGAATTATAGAATTAACATCTCCAGAACCATTGCTTAAATACAGTATTTATAAACGGATTCCTTAGCCTAGTGATTACCCTGAATTTTCTATTACTTGAAAAATTCGTATAAAATTAATAAATATAATTTTCAAAATTCTGAACCGTGTGTTAATAAAAGAATTATATATGTTTCTAACGCAAAAATCTTTTTGGTTCTATCTACTTCCGTTTTCGAGAATTTTTCGAAAGTATTTCCCATAGAAAAAGCATTAAATTTTAAACATCATCTGTTGGACTTTGTGTGCATAGCTGAAATGCTACAGTATGTCTTAAATAATTGTGTTTTTATCCACAAAAGCACTACAGACGTGGCTTGATTTGTTGATACTGAGTAAAACTCATCTGTGCCATGCTGACGTGTTACTGGATAATTAGCGTAACAATACGTCATTCCTTATTCAAATTTCAGTTATCTCTCATTAGATTTATTTGTTTATATTATTTACAGTAAGAAATATCTATGACAATAAATCCCTTTTTTTCATTTTAACAATAAAACTTCAAACAAATACAAAACTTACAATAAAAAGTATAATAATTAAAACAATGGATAAAATTTATTCAAAATAAAAGCAAATATTTGGGTATTAAAATCAGCATTTATATTAAATAGAGCAGAAAATGTTCGGTTTATAATTTTAAAACAAAATTAAATACATTTTACGTTAACACAATATATACATTTTTACTTATAATTAAATACAGTCGACCCCCAATAACACCGTTGATTTTTCCGTTTTATATGAATTCCATGTTGTACGAGTCACTTAAATTTTACAAATACGTGAGCCATTCACAGCCCGGCACACGTGTTTGTAAAATCTAAGTAACTCGTACAACATGGAATTCATATAAAACGGAAAAATCAACAGTGTTATAGGGGGGTCGACTGTATTGTTTATAATAGTTGAATACGCATTAACAATAGAATTTATCTTTGTAAAAGTTTAATATACTTAATTAATATAACAGTATTAAACTATAAAATGTTTTAAAATTTTATCAGGCTTCTGTAATTACTCTATTTATTACCATTACTGAACTATATATTACGTTTAACTATTAGTGGCATTTGAATCATTTATCTTAATGTTCCATTTAATGGAACATCAAAGCTCTGAACTATTATTGTTTTTCTCTTTGTTAAATATAAATTAAAATTATTAATAGGATGAAATGATATAAATACAGGCTAAGAATATAAATAACTTCATGATTAGTGATGTGGGTTAGTAAAACTGAAGAAAATTCATCTTAATTTACAAACAACATAAAGTTTTGTTAACGATTAATTCAATATCAATTAATTATTTCATTTATTATAAAAATCCAGAAATTAGTTGCTTAACTTTTCCGGCAACATTTAAACCTGAGTATGTTTTATTTTGAGAATAGGGGTGGGTTTTATAAATATAAATGCTAATAACCGTCATTAAATCCGACCCCACTAGAGAAATAGCACACGACTCCCTTTTATTTCCCTACCCTCGCGACTTTTAACCACCAAAATTTAAAATCATCAATCTCCCTAATACACAAATCTCCCTGCAAAATTTCAGAAAATTTCGACAAAAAGCACAAGAGTTATTAAGCTTTAAATTGAGTGAATAAAATCATGCTTCTCCCCAGAAACACACACTAACATCAAACATACAGAAAAACCCAAAATATTTTTGCATTTTCGACATTTCAAAGTATCCTAAGTCCAAAAATGTAAAATTCTTGAGGGGTCATTTATTGACCACTAGCCATACTTTCCTTCTGTTATATATAACAGCCCGGAAAGTAATAGTTACAAGTATGCATTAACCTTTAAGCATGGTTTAAATCATTTTACCCGGTGTCCTTATTTTGAGGTTACGAATCCGAAAATGGCCTACATTAATACGGAATAATATTATGAGAATCGGGAGTTAAAGCAAAATTTATTTTAAATAGTCGAAAAAATCAAAGTATTATTTCGATGTTAAAAGTGACACTTTTTCACTTTTTGTTGATAAAATTCGACGTGAACAAGGAAATAGAACTTCCTTTTTTCGCCGTCCACTTCCTGGGGGAGATATTATCATCACCGATGACAAGAACACAAGGCTTGCACGACTTATCTAGATATCCTGTCAGATGGTCGAAATACTGACCCACAATTGGAGAAAATTTTGAAATAAATTTTCAAAAATGGGGGTCGAAACCGCCATTTTTGCTCGGACCCCTCGATACACAGGAGACATCGTAATAATCGGCGGATCTCTCCTTATAACACAGCGAATGACCAGGCAGACTCTTCTCTCAAGTCGCAGACATTCTAGAGACAAGTTCTCCCGAGGGGGCATACACAGCCCACCGCAACGAAAGCTCCTCCAAGAAGATCCCTGAATGTTACTCCAATATTCACATAAATATGATCGGAAGATTATTTAAAGAGGTATTTTATAGATCAATGTAAAATCGCTCTCGAAGTGTGTATACAGTCGACCCCCTATAACACTGTTGTTTTTCCGTTTTATATGAATTCCATGTTGTACGAGTCACTTAGATTTTATAAATACGTGAGCCATTCACAGCCCGGCACACATATTTGTAAAATCTAAGTGACTCGTATAACATGGAATTCATATAAAACGGAATAATCAACAGTGTTATAGGGAGTCGACTGTAGCTCAATATTGAGATAGTGTATGTTAATTCTTTATATAATCCTTTATATTTTTATTTACTTATTAAATTAGTTAGTTAATTGTTAACTTGGCTTTAGTTCAATTTACTTAATCTAGAGAACGGTGTTACATGGATGAAATTCGAAACTAGATGTGGAAAATTTTGGGACAGAAGGTTCTAATTTATTATATTGCTACGTGACCAAAGCTACGTGATTTTTTCAATTAAAAGATAATTGAAAATTACAGCCCGGCATTGTGACAGTAAATAATATTTTTGTATACTTTTTAGTATACAAAAGTATGAGTTGTCTGAATGCCAAATTTATAGCATTCAGACAACTCAATGTATTTTAAGATATTTTAATATATGTTATTAATTTTTTCGTGTGAAAAAAATGGTAAAAATGACTAAATGAATAAAATTTGCTTTAATATTACATTATCAATGTATTATTCAGTACAATACAAATGTATTAATAGTACAAATTTAATTACATTATAAATTTATTGCTGTGAATTCTTAATGATTTTACTAAATAGATTTAAAACATGAATATAGGAAATAATAGCTAATAAATCAAATCGTCATTAATTAAAATAATTACACTCATTTATGTAATTTAAAATATACGCTCTCCATCTCAAATTAGTAGTGGCTTGCCCCTGTACATCATACTTTTCCTTTAACAATAGAGTCGTGCAGGTCATCAATCTAAATACCTTTCAGGAGAAAAGTTCGTATATATTTAATCGGGATCACTTTAAGGTTTCCATATCTGGTCTTGTCTTTTATCTATTTAACTCCGTTTTCAACAATAAGGAAAGACAAAGACAGACAAATAAACGAATTGCCACTGGCATTCGTTTATTTGTCTGTCTGTCCTATTTGTCGTAGGTCTACAAATTTTTCAAATTGCAGCCCAATTGAAGTTATCGTTTTAACGATTAATTTATAATTCAGACAATGTATATTTTTCCGTTTTTAAATTAATCATTTCATTCTGTAGACGTAAAAAAGCGTTTTTCTTCGGTAAGAACAAAGAGATTTTATCAAAACAGAATTATCTTTTGATACGTGAAATAAATAAATTACTGGAAATATACAGAAAAGAATAAAGTTATGTAATTTTTTTACTTTTTTATGTCATATTGTTTTTACATATTATAACTTTAATATTGTAACTTTATCTTTATTTCGTTCCATTCGTATACTTTTCCATGTTGATAAAATATTCGTTTTTTAACATTTAAATCCTCTAATTTATATTTAAATCGAAAGTTTTGTATCCAAAGACGAGAATAACTGCTCACATTCATGAATTTTCTTTCGTAATTTCTAGTTACTAATTACATTCGACCCCCCTATAACACTGTTGATTATTCCGTTTTATATGAATTCCGTGTTGTACGAGTCACCTACATGAGCCGTTCACAGCCCGGCACACGTATTTGTAAAATCTAAGTGACTCGTGCAACACGGAATTCATATAAAACGGAATAATCAACAGTGTTATAGGGGGGTCGACTGTATCGTGCTTTTTAATTATCTAAACTAAAAATCAACCGTATGTCCACGTGCATGCATGAAAAATATATTTAAAATTAAAATAGACCTAAATAAGGAGTAAAACAATTTACTAACCTCTCTTATATCTAAATTTTTATTATAGATTATAATGTCGAGCCGGGCCATAAGGTGGTATGTTGCTTGCTTTCTAACTGACAAGTGAGTCAAGTTACAGACACATTTGCAATGAAAATCTATGAAGAGAAGTTGTCATTAAGAAGTTCATATAACTATAACATAAATTGATTTTAGACAGCAATTAGAAAAAAAATGTAGTGCTATAAATTTCCATCGTTTTCTGTCTGTCTGTCCTTCCTTAATCTCAAGAATGGTGTTAGATACACGAAGCTAAAAGAGCAGATATGGAAAGATTAGGAGAAGGAGGTCAGATTAGCTACATACGAACTTTATGTGTAGAATGAATTTCACATGATTTCAATTTAAAAAGTTTTTCCCGGAACGGAGTTACATACATGACTGTTGTTAACAGGAAAAGTGTGATTTACAGGGGCAAGGCACTACTAATTTGAGATCGAAAGCATATATTTGAAATTAAATAAATTAAAATTAAGATAAAAAATTGCAGGCGGGCATTGTGACGATGTCACACAAATTTTTGCTGGCTTTTATAATCTCAAAGTTGCTTCTAATTTTTCAGTATTGATTGAAAAACTTATTTAAAACAGCCATTGAAAAAAACTTAAGCAGAATATAATTAGCTTTTAAAATTATTATCGTAGCATAGTAATGTATGAAAAGAACTTTTTAAAAATACTTGACAAAAACAGGATTTCTGATTAAGAAGTGTAACAAAGAAAATTGGCTCTTTGTTTGATTCAATATACTCTTATGCAGATTATAATGTCGAGGAGTAGATTCAGATTTACAGATATACAATTAATTGGTAACTGGAGAAGTGTGAATAAATGTCACATTGCTTTTAATAAAATTTTATTTTATTTCTTGAATAAGTTGTAAAATAATTAAATTTGGTTGCTTAACACGCTACAGTCGACCCCCTATAACACTGTTGATTATTCCGTTTTATATGAATTCCATGTTGTGCGAGTCACTTAGATTTTACAAATACACGTGCCGGGCTGTGAATGGCTCACACATTTGTAAAATCTAAGTGACTCGTACAACATGGAATTCATATAAAACAGAATAATGAACAGTGTTATAGGGGGGGGTCGACTGGTATAGTGTTTATATATATAAAATGATGCTTTTAATCCATATTTAAAAGTTTTCATAATGTAATAGAAAGTTGAGCGGATCAAGTAATATATCAAACATTTATAGAAGATAAACAGATTTATTGGAAATAACATATAAAATTTTTTTTTGATGTTGACGTATACATAATAGGATACTGGAAAATAAATGAATGCTTCCAACTACTTCTATATACAATAGCAAAAAGTCAACATTAAAAACAACAAAATAATTTATTAAAAAAAACAATACATACATCCTCTTTCATCAGATTTTCTTTCAGAAAAGGAATTTGTATGCATTTCAATCTCTTGGATTTATTCCAGATTCTGTCAAAACGAATAATAATTGTATCTCGTGTTTCGAGTTTTTCTAACCTTTACAGATACGTGCTAGAATTTTTATTCAAATTGATGTTTCAAATATATTATCTAAGGCAACAATATGAAAAATAAGTTATAAAAACTATAGAAAGTTTTACAGTGCTTTATATAAAGTATAATATTAAAATTTTTACTGAAGAAAAGTTTAACTTATAAAAAAAATATATATATATTTCTTCTATATATTTTTCTTAAAAGAACTACTTTTATTTTATTGATATAAATATATTTTAAGAAGAAAAGAACCTGAAATATATATATATATCACTGTAGAAAAGTAAAATTTATGACAATATAGAGGGGAAAAAATGCCACCTTGCAATTGAATGGATGAAGTTAAATCTCAGGGAATTTATCGTAAAGAATTTGAATTATATTTTAAACTATAAACGAATATTCATTCATTGTATAGTTTTAGTTTAACATTTAGACTGCATATTCCATATTAATTTGTCAACAATTAATATAGATATTCTTACGTTGATTTTTAGGGTAACATTCAGTTTAACTTAATGATACAATAAATTAAACTAATAACATAATATTTGTACATATAACGAACAGCCTGGAATTTGTTAGATCTCTGTACACTTAATTTTAGTAGTGTTTTGCCCCTTTACATCATACTTTTCCTGTTAACAAGAGAGTCAAGCCTGTTATCTATTGAACTGTATTTTGGAGAAAACATTTGAATTGAAATATCGTGACTTCCGGTTTAAACTGGACGTTTGTATATAGTTAACCGTGACCTCCTCCTTTTAAGCTTTTCAATTCTGGTCTCGACTTTCTTCTATATAACTCTGTTCTCGAGAAAGGGCATACAACAGATGATGCTAGTATAAATTTTTAGGTTTGAAATTTTAAAATTACTGTCCAATAATAATTGGTAATTCCCTGACACCTAGTTTTACCAGACATAATATTTTATTTTAATAAAAAAAATTGGTAGCACTTTCATCTTGGTGATTCCTGTTAGCCACATACCAATGACGTATATTGTTATACTCGTGTGTTTTTTTGTGCAGCTGAAAACTTATTAAATTTATGATTTTATTTTATAAATGTAAATTTATTTACTACATTTCAACATTTAGATACGGTAACGTCTCTTTCTAAAATCAATTAGAATTACACATGGCGATTTGGGCCAACCGCAAACACTCGGAAATAATGGGCTTTTAGTGTCAGGAATTACCTTGTGGTTCGCTTTATGATAAATTGTATTTACTGTGTTTTTTTATAATACTGTACAATTGTACGTTGCTATAATCAGGATCTGCTTTTGACCATCATAATATAAAATTATAGCGATTTATTTTTGAAGTGTTCATTTCTCTTTTTTTATAAATTGACGAATTAGTTATATTTCAATTACTAATGAATATTTGTAAATAAATTATATTTCATTTTTTTTACTTCCTTTGTCTGTAAAACTTTGGCCACTTGTCCTGTTGTTGTACAGGTACTCTTCACGTACCCCAAATCACAAGGAGAGTGCATATTTATCTAGTTTTTATTTTATATGAAAATAACAGATTAAATTTTTTTATGTCGTATAACATTAGATAACAGATTGGAGTATCAAATGATATAAAATGTTCTAAGGTTTCTCTAACAGATCCTCTGATACAGAGTTAAAAATTCTTGTCTTCGCAATTCCTTCAGTTTTCCCTGTATGTTACTGTATAACCTCATTTATTATATTTCTCACTAGAAAAATTATAAAACTTTTCTATTTTACTGTAGTTTTAATACAGGGTGTCCCATTAGTCACTGTCATAGGAGAAATATGTAATCAGATGATGACTACAGTTCCGTTAAATAGGCACAGGGATTCAGACGGGTGATTCATAGTCTTACAAGACAACCTGACATGCCAGATTTAAATGAGTAAGTGACATGATCTGTCCATACATTTAACGAGAAGCTTAAACTGAAAAAACTCAGGCCAACTTTATTAGGATAATTATTTTACTTCAATATTGTCTTGAAAGGGAAGAACTTACTTCACTACATTTTGTCTAGGAGCGTAAATTATGAGACATTAGTTGCATCAAATATTTATACAAATTTTAATCTATTTTATTCTTATTATATCTCTCAAAATATTATTGAAAAGCAATCATTATCAGGTGAATAATATGCTAATTATTTCCAATTTAATTTTTCATAATTCAGTGGATCTAAGGAAACTTTCGAAATCTTTTTTATGCAGGTCATGCAGAAAGCACATGCGATAATAAATCGTGATAACGTACAAGGCAATAAAAACTAATTACATTAAGCAGAGCCTAATTTCACTGCTCATTCTACATCTGTATAATGTCTTTAAAGAAATTTATCAGGGTGTCTGAATAGTACTTAAAATGGCTCTGACACCATGTGGTATATTATTTTGAGCTGCTAAAGTATAGAATATAACAGGCATGTCCAACAACTTGATCGATCGCTCGATCGCATCATCGTTTTGGATATCACTGATGCTTTCGTGAAGAGCGATCAAACCCCACTATAAGTTGAACAGACCTGATCTGTAACATAGTAGACACATAAAATACATTTATGTGTAATACTATTGACAGATTTAATCAGTTAAAAGTTAAATTTCCAAAGATTATTCGATATTTTCCCCTAGATAAAATTTTAAGAGTATTTTAATGAAATTCTATTTTTAAAACAAATGAAAATTACAAAATTACATTTGAAACGAGCACTTATTTATTTTAAACGAGCCGGGCTGCAAAAATATATGCTCTCCACCTCAAAATACTAGTGGCTTGCCCCTATACATCATACTTTTCCTTTAACAATAGAGTCGTGCCGGTCACCTAACACCTTTCCAGGGAACGCTTTGAATTGAAATAACATCCCGTTTGAAGTTCTTATATAGTTAATTGGAGCCTCCTGCTCCTACTCTTATTAAATCTTCTTTTGGCATTCATCTTTCTAACTCCATTCTCGAGATAAAGGAAAGACAGACAGGCAGACGGATGACAATGGAAATTTATAGGTCTGCAGCCCAAAAAGTAAATTCTGACATATAAAGAGATAATTAATACACCAGCCTAAATTACGAGTTTATTTATTTATTTATTCTCTGACTAATATTTAATCTTCAAAAGAATTTGTATAATTATAAAATATTTTCGAGCATATGATTTTTCTCCTACTATTTATGTGACGTTAAGCAATTTACATCGATCCGAAATACACTTGAATGTTTATTGATCGTTCAGACAGCTCGAGAACTTAGTAAATGGAGATGTGAAGTCATTCTGCCTTTGCATTGGATAGAATTTTGTACAGAAAAAAATAACAAGTTATGCAACAAGAAGTAAATTTTAATAAATTTGTACGAAGTTTTTCACACATCAAATATTTTTTTTGAATATAACTTTTGCTGTAATCATTTAAAATGTAAGTTTCTCGTGTCATAAACCTTTTCCTTCCTTTATTAAAATGATTATACAATTATTTGAAGCTTCAAGTTGTCAGCTTAGAAAAAAATTATAACTTCACTAACTTGATGTTGAAGTTAGAAATAATTTTAAAATATTTCAACCTTTATTACTCACTGTAAAAATGCATTAGGAATAATTAAACCTTTATTTAATTATTCTTAATGCATTTTCACATAATACCATTTTACATAACAAATAATTGAATTCGTAATAATTAATATACCATTTTTTCTTAATTAAATTCATAAAGAAAGAATAAATTTGTTATGGTTGCATTTTAAATAAAAGTAAATCATAAACGAGCAAAAATTATTGTGATACGGGCTACAATTTTTAATCATATGCTTAATTTATTTAATTTAAAATATATGCTCGCGATCTCAAATTTGTAGTGTCTTGCCCCTGTAAATCATACTTTTCCTCACAACAACGGAGTCTTGCTGGTCATCTATCTAACTTCATTTTGTGAAAAATATTTGAATTGAAATTAAAGTGATGCGTGTATGTTAATCGGCACTTCGTGACTATATCTGGTCTCGATTTTAATCTATTTAACACCGTTCTCTACATTAAGGAAGAACAGGTAGACGGTGACAGTGGGAATTTATAGATCTAAACTTTTTTCAAATTTCAGTCTAATAACGTATAGAAAACAATTAATACTTTAATTATTATAACGATTTAATTACTTTTTTAATTATAATTATAATCAAACAGCAATTAAATTAATTTCTTTATAACGTTTATTGTTTATCCCCCTATACGTTAAGCATCTTATGGCTAAGAAAATCAACATATAAACAATATTATCTAATTATGTAGTAAAATCATAACACATTTCGTTAAATAATATAGAATTTTTCAAATAATCTCAACAGTATGGAAACATATTAAGTATTTTAATATTTAGGAAATTTAGTAGAAAAGTTTCATCCCGCTATCATGTTGAAGTTTATAAAATTTATTCTGCTCTTGTCGATTTAGGCTATAAAAGCAGTTTTTATCTACAGAAAACCTATAATTATATCATTCATACTCACTAGGAGCTATGTACGTGAAAATTGTCAGGAGATTAGAGAAGAGACACGCGATTCTATATTTAGTTACTGATATGAGAACCCCATCTGTTTTATAGTCTACTTTAATATTTTCTTATACGAATAAGTTCAATATAATTATTATATAAAATTAAAACAAAGTTCTATACAGTAAAATATATAAATATTTTAGAAAAAAAGATAATAATAAACTATATTCAATTCAATTTTCCAAAGTAATAAGAGAAATAGAAAAGGAAAACAGGAAAATGATACTAGACTTGATTTAAATTTTGTATTGTAAACAATGTACATTTATTAGAAATAAAATTAAATTTATAATGGTTTCTTGTCTTATTTATTACCTCATGTAGTGTAAGTAATTTCTTATTATAAAATAAATGTTAAACAATCAATAATGTAAAATTTATGTATTGTGTTAATAAAAATCAATATCAATGCCACGTGTCTTTATCAAAATAAAAAAAATGGATGTCCATTAACAATAAAATTTTCATAATTGTATTATATAAAACTAAATTATTTTCTTAATTACAGTTGAATGTATATCTTTAGCTTCTTTCTAGAAATATTAGAGGAAAGATATACAAGTATAATATTCCAATATTATTAATATGAGTGTATATAATACTGTATACATGTTAAGATTATATACAAGATGCGTGTGTGTATATCACACACTTATCTTATAAACATACAGTACACGTATATTTACATGTAGTACAAACATGTGATTTTTCAGGGGGAGGGAGTAAAGCTTGGAGACAAATAATTACATTAATAAATTCTTATTATTTTAGTGTTTATTGAAATTTTTAGTGTAAATAAAAGGGCGAAAGGTTCTAGAATGGAAATATTGAATGTTTTTTAATGTACAATACTCTGAAAACAGTTTAAGAATAGAAATTTTCACAAGTCTCATTAGAAATTCAGTACTATAAGCTGTTATCATTAGTTTTTTCTTTGATAAAAATGATACAAAAGAGTTCGAAATCTCGATTATTACCTGTGAATAAAATTTTTGATGTTACAAAATATTAAAATTCATATTTTCTAAGTAAAAATAACTTACTCTATTATTCTTAAACACGCTCATCAACTAATAATATATATAAATAGTTAATTCTTTTATAGGTTTTATATATTGTATTACCGCTATTATTCTTTCTAATATGCTATTATGTTTAAATTTTAACATAATTTTTTATCATAAAAATTACGTTTTATATTGTTAAAATTAATCGAATAAATTGATTTTATAGCATAAATATTTTAAATAAATACATTGTAAATTAATAGAGTATAAAATATATATATATATTCATAAAGGAGTTGACCCTGTACATCATACTTTTCCTTACAACAACAGAGCCATGCAGGAGAATATATGGTCTCGATTTTAATCTGTGTAACTTCGTTCTCGAGATTAAGGAAAGAGGAAAGACAGACAAACGAACAGACTGAATTTATGGGTTTTAATTGTTTTAAAATTGCAACCCAATCAATAAATCAAAAGACCTACTTTCTGTAGGAAATTTTTTTAAAATATAGAAAATAAGAAAACAAAAAAAATGTTTAACCCAATTACATTTTTTAACAAATTTTGCGGGTGTATTTTTTGTCATTCGTTTGTATTTCGGTCACCAAACAGTTTTGAAAAATCGATAAAGTAAAAGTGACAAGGCACATGTTTGGAATAGTAATCAACGTTTAAAAATATATTCTAAAAAAAATATAAAAAGACATTTTGTTAATTGTGTCTTCTGTGGGATACTATAGAAATAAATTATAATAATCAGGGTTCAATTATTCCTCCATTTTATATTGTTTGTTAAACATTATAATCCCACCTGTTCACGCAATGGCACGTTTTAATTTCATGAAGGCCCCGGGTATATTTAAATTAGGTGGCCCCCACGTTAAACATTTTTATTCTATGGAATTTTTGGGGGGAAATATTTTCTTATAGAAATTAATTTAGGGTAATTGCTAGTGGAATAACGCTCCATTGTTTTTGTGAAAGATTTTTCGAGAGATTATCAAAATCTTACCTTTTATTTCTTTTTAATTATGAGAAACGTTTCAGAAACTCTTCTAATTTTCCTACACTCATTCACTGTTTTATCATCTCGTAAATATTATTTATATAATTGTAAGGTGTAAAGAAAATATCGTGTCATTTTTCTGAATGTTTCCAAGTGTTATAACAACAATATAGTGCAAGTGTTTGAGGTGGGCAATACAAGCAATTTCTTACCCCATGTACAGTTGAAATAAAGATATTTTAAGAAAAAAATAATATTATAATCTGTGTTAGAGAAATCTCACAATATAATTGTTTTACTGTGTTCATTCCTTGTATCGTCCTTGTATCATATTCTTCAATCACAGAGTTTTTAAGTGCTGGTGTTATACATTCACTCTCTTTTCTCACTTTAGTAAGGCAATGGCAGAATAAAAAGCATTTTTGAAGCAACACAGCTCAATTATATTATAAATGAGATGTCAGTAATGTGCTTATTGTTATTTTGAACTCATTTTTTTTCTATTGAGTGTCGTCTTTGTATGCTTAACACAAGGCCTACAACCAACTGGCATTACATAAGAGCAATTCTCATCCAAAAATCAATTTCACACTTCATGGCCCGCGAACTATCGCCATCTGGTGCACATCAATCTAAATTTCACAAAAGATTTTTTAATGTAACTAGTCTATCGTGCTCCAAAAAATTCAGTAAAAATTACTATATTTTTAACACAGTATTTTTATTAATTGGAGTACAATTTAGAACAAATTTTAGACCTATAAATTTTCACTGTCGTTTGTTCGGCTGTCTGTCCTTCCTTAATCTCGAGAACGATGTTAGATAGAAGAAAATCGAGATCAGATATAGAAAGATTAAAGAGAGGAGGCAACAAATAACTGACTTGACCTGATGAGATTTCTTATAGGGAGTGAAGGAAAGAGTATACTATAAATACCATTCCTACCACAAGACTTCCAGAATCTACAATTCCACAATCACCCCTGAAAAACAGGGTCAGGTGTTACCAAACGTAGACACACTGATCATTTGTATGATTTGTTTTGCGGGCATTTGAGAGCAGTTCTTAAATTCCTAGTTTAAGAAGCTCTGTTCTATATTAACGTTTACAAAATGATCTTAAAAAGTGGTAACTTCAGAACATTTTGTTGTTAAATGGAAAATTTATTACATCAGCAGTTTGTAAGGAAAGGATTGATAAACACGATAGAAGTCCAAATATACCCATTGACGATATAACGACAGTAATAAATGTTCAGATATGAGAAAAATGATACCTAAAGTCATTTTCTAAGCAGTAAAACTTTCAAATACGTTAACCTATGTTAATGGAAGGGATATTTTTAAAATTATAGTATTAAAACACAGATATCCAGACAGTACAGAAGATAAAAGGAAAGAATGTTCCTCTGAGGGAACAACATTCGAATCCGAGTTAAAATCTCATGTTTTTATGGGCAATTTCACCTTGATATCATTCTTTTATCCCAGAAAAATTATGATAAATATGCATAACAGTGCCCTGTTAATAGAGGAAAAAGTTAAATGTAGATCAGTACAGGAATTTAGATAAAAACTCAGTGTATTCAGTTGAGTATTTAGGTTAGTTTATTGAAATACTGATGTGAGAGCTGATTAAATTGATATTTTAAAAAATATTTTTATAAAAAACACAGACTTAAAAGTGCATAAATGTTTTATACGTTGACAATGATTCAAAGAATACAATTGGATCATTTGAAACATTTTATTAAGATATTTTCACACTATTAGTATATTTATTACCACGAGAAAGCTTCTTTCTTTGTAAATGATAAATTATTCAAACACTTTCTTTCTATACTTATTCTGTTTAGTGATAATTAGACATTTTTATAGATATTTCGTAATGTATATGAAGTAATTTAGTAATTAAAATGTTTCTGCAGTCCTCTCGAGGATTGTTTATTTAATAATAAACTTCAGACATCAGATTTTCTTCTTAATTTTAACCTTCTAAACTTATAGCAGATGATATATTCTAGGTTAATAAACATAAAAGATTTGCAAAATTTTTTATATTCATTTAACAATTGGGAGAAATTGTTATTACTTTTCATAGACACTCAGCTTTAAAAATTAAAGCATTATTTGGAATTATATGTTGCACAAGGAATGACTAATACAGCACATAATTCCATCTTGCACACACACACACATGCTATACAGTACACCGAGTGCTCATGTTGGTTATAACCCTTTTTATCAGCTCTGTCGAGAGAGAAGTTCATTGTTAAATAGGACTTTACGACCGTACTGTATATGTGGAATACTACAGAATAAGCAAAAAGACACCCGCATTTGTATTGTATTATTTGTATAAAACTACACAGTAACTTTATGATTATTATCTATAAGTTATTTAAATATTTAAGCATCTTTAATTTCTTTATTATATTAAACTGTTATTGTTCCAATTAATAAATATAAATCAGGAATATATCAATCACATTCGACCCCTATAACACTGTTGATTTTTCCGTTTTATATGAATTCCGTGTTGTACGAGTCACTTAGATTTTCCAAATACGTGTACCGGGCTGTGAACGGCTCACGTATTTGTAAAATTTAAGTGACTCGTACAACATGGAATTCATATAAAACGGAATAATCAATGATCTTATAGGGGGGGTCGACTGTATTAATAATTTCCAATTTACTAACCTTGTTAGATTATTAATTAACTGAACTGTGTACAAAAATATAATATATCTTAAACACTTTTCATATTAATTTTGGTGTTATTAATGCTTCTGCAGATAAAATAATAATTTAGTTTACACCTTGAAACGTCGAGAAATGCAAAATAATACGGGAGAAATTTCTCTATGTAAGTGTATTGGAGGAACGATGTTCACCCTGTTTAAAGCTAAATAACTCTAGTACTTTTGTCGAAAATTTCTGAAATTTCGCAAGGAGGTTTGTTTATTAGGGTGATTGATGACGTTAAATTTTGGTGGTTAAAGTTTAAGAGGGTGAGGAGATAATGGGGTTCGTATAGGGTCGATTTTATTCGTTATTAGCATTTACAATTTTTCTTTTATAAAACTCATCTCTACCTTCAAAATTAAGCTTTGTGCCATTTTACAATAGTTAAAAATATAAAAAATGTTATTAATATAATACGATGCTTCTATCTGCAACCAGCACGACATGCAGGGGATGCCCCACACACCATTTGAGTGATGCAACATCATGTACAGCATAACGAGTCACAACACCTTCAGCACCTTTTGTGGGCTGACAGAGTACTTTTCTCCCTGAATGGAGCAACTATAGTACCAGCACGATGGCGTGCCAGCTCTATATAATAAGTTTTAAGCATCTATTATACCTGTTATAAGTTATTCCTGAAATAATTACAAATACATGGCCATTTAGGCTTCATAATAGATTTATTCCTCCATATACATTCCGGAAAACAATATAAACAGTTACTTAAATTACAAATTCAAAGCTCTTTCCCCCTTCTACGATAATTTATCGATAACTTCTCGGCATACGTACGAGGTAATTACATAGTATAATATAGTTTCGACACGTAAATAATCCCTTTAAGGCTCCCTGTTAAAGGATTTATCATCGAATGCCTTTAGTAGATATTTCTACATATGAATAAAATATTATTAAAGTAGAATTCACATTGGCATGCGAGATAATAGAATTTAATACATAAAAATAGCTTGGTATTTGCATTAGATTGCTCTATTGTGTCTGTTTAATCTATATTTTACGAGATTTTATTCTTTAGTTTGATTTAATTGATAAGATTTTGTAAGAATTTACGAAAATTATAATCAAAATTACATTAATAGAAATTAATTATATCCTATATCGCTTATTAATTTTCGTTAATGTTTATTTAGTAATCTGTACACAATAGTTTACTTCATTAAAATGTCTTTCGCATAATTAATTACGTTTAAATATATTTTTATCATTGTTTAATTTCCTTTTAGATATGTTTAAAATTGGAAATATATTCTTCTTGTTTACGACAACTCCTCAAGGGAGATGCTACCCGAGAGGACTTTCTACAGAAAAATCACCCCTATTTAGGTGTTAATTTTTTTACTTTTCCGGCTCTGTTATATTTAATAGAAGGAAAAGTAAGGAAATTAATGACATTTTAGGATTCAGGAATGTTTCAAACGTCAAGAATGTCTTCTCTTCTCTTCTTCATCTTCTCTCTTCTCTTCTTTTCTCTTCTTCATCTTCTCTTCTCTTCTTCATCGTCTATTCTTTTCTTTGTCTTCCTTTCTCTTCGTCTTCATCTTCTATTCTTCATCTTTTCTTCTCTCTTTTTGTAAAAAAGAAATACAAAAAAGTTCGGGGGTAATTTCGGTATGTGTTGATGTTATTGTGTGTGTACAGGTGGCACAAATATGTTTACTCTTCATGAAGCGTAATAACTCCTCTGATTTTTGTTGAAAATTTCTGAAATTTTGCAGGAAAATCTCTGTATTGGGGGGTTTGATACTATTAAATTTTGGTGGTTAAAGATCGACGGGGTAGAGAGAAAGAGGAGATCGTGTGTCGTATCTGAAGTATGGTTAGAATAAATTACGATTTTACTCGTTAGCATTTACAATTTTTATAAAAACCCATTATTATAAATTAAACTTTTAGAAGATTTTTACAAGTGTTTATATTAATTATGTAATATACAAAGATGGTATATTTTCCATTCCTCCCCTACATTTATTCAGATAAAATGTAGCTTCTTATAAAAGCTTAAGAGAGTAAACTTAATGGGGATTTGTTCAATCAATAATTTTTTTGTTTCTATATAAAGTGCTTCAAATAATAACAAAAATTATTCTTACAATATTTCGATTTAGAAGAGATTCTCTAGAGAATTGCTAATGTCTTTCCTTTGAATGTAAAACTGGTCGAGTCGGATGTTCCTACTCACTTCCATTTCAATAAGACATTTGATATTTATGGAAAGACATTAAAGATCTATACAGATATTGAAATGGAAAAGATATTAGGTAAAGTTTTATATTGATAACATTTGCAAGATGCTTACTAACTTATAAGTGAAACAACAAGAAGAAAACATATGAAATTTAAAATAGAGTTTACCAGAATATTTAAGAACTTTACACAATTATAACTTGAAATTATAGTATTAAATGTTATACTATTCATTTCTTATTGATTATTCTCCACAATAATGTTATTTATTCTTGAATATTACAGGTATAATATATGATACTTTAATAGATTTAATAAATACTATAATAGAATAATAATAATAATATCGACTTAGAAAAAATCTGTATAAAACAGCTACCATTTCCGTATTATTTCATTATATATTCACAGCAGCATTAATTATTTTAAAAAAGGGGTCGATAAACTACAACAAACTAAAAAATAAAACTTAATTCTTATCATCAAAGCCTATTGATATTAACATCATATTATAAAATTACAATAATAGAAATTACAGTTTTTCATTAAAGTGTTATTTTAAATAATGTATATTCTTTATACTACTGTATTACAAGTCGAATTTCTTTATTCTGTTAGTACTAGGAATGCAAACGTTTCTAAATTTCTTTTAAGTAACGTTTATTTTACTTAAAATTATTATAATCACAACTTTAATTAAATTTAAGTAATTAAAAGCTTTTCTTTTATCTCTCGTTGCTTTTCTTCTTCACTTCGTATTCTCTTCATCTTATTCATCTTGTTTCATCTTCTCTTCTCTTCTTCGTTTTCCCTTCTTTTCTCTTCTTTGTCATCCCTTCTCTTCGTCGCCTTCATCTTCTCTTCTCTTCTTCATCTTCCCTTCTTTTCTCTTCTTCATCCTCTTTTTTCTTTTTCGTCTTCATTTTCTCTTCTTCATATTTTCTTCTCTTCTTTGTCTTTTCTTCTCTTCTTTGTCTTTTCTTCTCTTCTTTGTCTTCTCTTCTCTTCTTTATCTTCTCTTCTCTACTTTCTCTTTTCTTCTTTTCTCTTCTTCATCTTCATTTTCTCTTCTCTTCTTCGCTTTCTCTTCTTCTTATTCTCTTCTCTCTTTCGTCTTCTCTTCTTCATATTCTCTTCTTCTTCTTCTTCTCTTCTTCATTTTGAGTAGGTACAAAGTTGTATTTATTCTTAATAAATGATAATTATCCTGATAAGAATAGCTAAACTACAGTAACTACGTCAGAAATTTCACTCGGAATTCTTTCATTCTTATAATATTTTTCAATTACGATAATTTAATTTGCATTTAAAAACAAAAATAAGTAAGATCTAATTATATTTAATCTTGCATCTGATTTAATTTCATTACCACGTTCCAAGAGTAGTGTAATGATAAAATTAAACACAATACGAAATAATCTTTATTATTAAAATTAAAAACAAACATTTAAAATATATTATTCTTTTAAAATTTCGGGAAACATGTGTTTTTTTTCATATATATATATAACTCTTTCCTCCCTGTGGGCACTAAGATGATCTTTTTGGCCAGTAGGTACAAGCCAGGCCCACAATAAAAAGTCAGAGTGGTGAAGGATGGGGTTTGACAGATCAAGATGAACCACCCCCAAAAAATTCATGCAGATTTTTTACCTTTTTTGGATTCGATCCAGAATCTCTAGAGAAGATGAAGACGAAGAAGAGAAGAGAAGACGAAAGGGAGAAGATAAAGATGAAGAAGAAAAGGTAAGATGAAGAAGACAAGATGAAGAAGAGAAGAAAAGAGAAGATGAAGAAGAGAAGACGAAGAAGAGAAGAGAAGATGATCCAGAATCTCTAGAGTGATAATTCACCACCTTTCAAAGCAAAAAAGATGTAGAAAAGAATGTTAAACACATGGTATTAAAGAAATCTTTGAAAAAAATTAAAAAAAAAAAACTTTGTAATAAAGGATGAAAAGTAATCTCTTTTTATTGATACTATTTACATACTTTTATGATTTAATACGGTTTTGATATAACCTATATATTCTTATATTACAAATTTGTATTTGTTTGACTTTATTTTAACATTCATACAATGCTTTAATGCGCGAGATATCACTAGTAGATAAACCTGGTTTCTCATTTGTTTTCTTTAGTCTTACTCCTGATTTGGACGATATTGTCTTAGAAACGCCATCTTTAGAAAATGCTGTTTCACCATAAAGCATAATAGAATTAATATCAAAATTATTAAAGAGTATATTCTGATTTGGCTGAAGTTTTCTAAACTGTGATGCCATATCTAAAAGTAAATCGATTTCATTTAAAAAAGAAAATTAAAATTTTAATAAAATATCTTAAAAATAACTTTCTTACTCGTTCGAATATTATCCCAATGTATTATTAGATACGAATCTCTATCGGAGCGACTGTGTTCGTGATAGAAACCAAGAGCGTGACCAATTTCGTGAACGATAATATTCTTCACGTGGCATCCTCTTCCTAAAGATATCGGTTGAGATCCTCCATTACGTCCAACTTTAGAATAACAACTAAAACAAAATGGCCTCAAAATATACTCAATAATTTACATAAATATATAATTAACTCACCCTTCTCCCCTGAAAAACCGAACGTAATTTTCTTCAGTAGTTCTTGGTACGAATTTAATGCATGTTGTTCCAGTTATTTCATCCATAGCTTCTTTTATTCGATTAGTTACATTCGCTGTTCGTAATATTAAGATTTTATTAATTTCTTTTTCAATATTCTTTAAAATAATTTAAATATAAAAAACAAACCCAAAGAAGGATCGATGATGTAAGGAACGATTCCATTAGGCCATTTTAAGTTACGATTTGTTATAGCATTTCTTACCTAAGTGTTATAATTGAATTGTTATTTCGTTAATGTTTAAAGGACGTTTATATAAAGAAACTTACATCGTTATTCTTTATTCCAATGATATCTCCTTCGAACAAATTAGGATTTAACAAATCTTCAAGGTGATAATTAACTAAAACAATAATAAAATAATAATATTTTCCTGTATCTTTGCCATTAATCGTATTAGTAAAACTTACCATTTCTTGCCACTGCTGTTACGATTATAGTCAGAAAATAAAGCAACTTTATATCATATTCGTACATCTTTGTGGTGCACATTAAATACGTTCCTCTGTCTGGTAATAATTTCTTAAATAAATAAAAAAATATACCATATATAAATTGATATTTGGAGGGATATACTGGAACAATTAGACTTTTATGTATGTGCTGAATGACTCTATAGGCTGTAAATTTTATAGGTAAATGAAAGTTTTATCTGTTACTGTGCAGGTAAAACCCCCACCCGGTAGTAAGAAGGGAAAATTAAAAGTTTTAACATATTTCTTTAACTCTCCACCCCGTGTGGGGCCAAAGACACTCTTATTTTCATACCCATCGTGGGTTCAGTAGGCAAAAATTAGGGAAAACAGGGGTGGGATTATATTACTTTTAACTTAACACGATGGTACATAATACAAACATTCATTATATGTAATAAATTAATAATTAGCTCTATAATACTTACGACGAACTTTAATACAACTTCTTAAATTATATCTTCTTCTGCTTGTGTGAATGTCTATAATTTTAAAAGAAAAATATGATTATTATATAGTAAATTAAAAAACAATTATCGACCTTGTATGATACGTGTTCTAATTTCATAACAATGCAAAAATAGTTCTTTAATAATAAAGATTTTTAATTACCTTTAAAACAATCATTTTTTCGAAATATTGATAAGGTCATATAGCAGATCAAAGGTTAATTAGTTCAAGTGATACTAGAACTAATTAATAATGTATTGTTAGAGAAAAACTAATGAATAAGATGAATAAATAATGAATATCATTATAATACATTATTATTAATATATCGAAAACGGTTCAGTGCTTTCAAAACAAAAACCATTTTGAAGCTATCTTTATTAATTTATTGAAGTTTATTCATGTGACAACGTATCAATTATATTGAAATATGTAAATTTATTATATTATATTAATATTTGAGGGGTTTTTCTGTATGTATGAACGTTAGTGTATGGAGGGACAATTTTGTTTACCTTCTTTGAAGCTTAATAATTCTTGTGTCTTTTGTCAAAAATTTATGAAATTTTGTAGGGAGGTTTGTGTATTAGGTATATTGATTCTGTTAAATTTTGGTGGTTATAGGTCGAGCGGGTGAGAAGAAAGATAGAGTCGTGTGTAATATCTCAGATTTTCCTGGTTATTAGCATTTACAATTTCTTTTTTTATAAAACCCGTTATAAAATTAACCTTTTTGCCATATTATAATAATTAACAATACAAAATGTTTGGCTACTTGGGGTTTTCCAGGTTTTCTCCACGTCTTTAATGCCTAAATAGGGGTCAGTTATCCTTAAATGATCTTCCGAAAGGCATCACCCTTAGGATAATCGCTCAAGTGTTGCCGTAACTAACAATACTTTCAGAGTTTTTAAAAGGGACGTGGTTGCTGTTTACTGTGTTATTTACACTCAAAATGGAAAAATCCCGTTGCCATTCCTATGTTAATTCACCAGATAGGTTTTGTTACGCGTGTAGATAATTCATTATACAATCCAAGGCCCGTTTTCTTTTGACAAACAGATTGAAAACTATATATTTTCGCTACTTTGAACGTCATGTCAATGAAAAAGACAAAAAAGAAATCCACTGTCTCACAGATACAGTGTGAAACCTTTCCTTTTCCTTTATTATAAAGGGGTGAGAAGAAAGATTGCGTTCAATGGTTTCCTGCTTCGGACACAAAGTGTGAAGCTCATAGAAAAGTTTTTTAAGAATATCTCCAAGCCTTTCTCACACAATAGAAAATGGATTAGGGGCATTGAATATAAGTTTCATTATATAAAATCGTCATTAAGTCCGACCATACTCGAGATATGACACAAGACTCTTTCTTTCTCCCCATCCCGTCGACCTTTAACCACCAAAATTTAACAGAATCAATACATCTAATACACAAACCCCCCTGTAAAATTTCAGAAATTTTCGACAAAAGGCACAGAAGTTATTAAGCTTGAAAGAAGATGAACAAAATCGTCCCTACACACATTAATATATACAGAAAACCCCCCCCCAAAACCTTTTGGCATTTCTCGACGTTCTGAAATAAACTTATCTATATGCTAAATTAAAAATTATATACTCTTTTTAATTTAAATATTATCTTTATATATAACTTTTACACATTATGGAATTTTATAAAGTGTAAAAAGAACAATAAATTATTTAAGAATTCATTTAAAGGTAACAAACAACTGTCTGATAGAAGCAAGAAGTGACAACGTCAGTACTTACATTACGTGAAATAACATGACACGTTATATTATATTATATTTCATTTTCTACTATAAAAAATGACAACTAAAAAAAGAACATAGATATTTCGAGTTCGCCCCTCCCCAATGAGTTGTTCACGTGGAATTTCCTGGGTTTTCTTCACCTTTATAACACTTAAACATTAGCTAATTTTACGTTGTAAATTGTGTTTATTGTATTTTTTATTTGATTGTCATTTTCATTGTCCAATAAACTTCATACTTATACTTATACTTTATGTTTATATATATATATAAGTAGTGATCAAATATAGCTTTACAGTTTAATATTTCCTTATTGAATAACGATTAAAAATAATAAATTATTATCACTGTTGAAGTTAGGAAAAGAGCTATTAAATCAGATAAAGAAGACATTTCGTAAAGGGTGGATGTAGGTCAACAGCAAAATTTCAAATGAAATTTTCTCAAAATGATTAATTGGGATTTGAAATTGTCTTATGAGAAAAAGAAGATTACCCTTTTATATGACAATTTAATTTCCATTTCCTCTTTATAAACAATGTCTAATTAGACAATATAAAATCAAAGAAGGATACGTCTTTTTTTGTTCGATTAGCGATCAGATAAACGATTGTTTTATCATTGTCTTACACGTACATAAATCATTTTCAATAGAATTAGTACAAAAAAAATAAACATTTCCTGCTATTTAAATGCTAAGATGATCTTAATTATTTCACATTAACGTCATAAAAGCATTAAATATCAACTCTATCCTTAATTATGATGAACCATTGATTTTTACGAATCATTAAGTTTTACAATTTCCTTTAAATTTATTACTGAAAACCATAAAGACATCACTAAATTTACTAATTAAATAAACTTCCGTAGTTATTATGTTATTCGGTTTACAGATTTTATTATTAACTTGAATAATTTGTTTTTGTTTAGTGCACTAAACAAAAGTAAGGAATATCCCAAAGAAGGTCCTCACTCTTGCTAGAAACAATGCCAGACTGAAATTTTGTGGAGTCTTTTTAATTCCACGTTGATAAAACAATGAATAGTATGTGTTTCCTTAATCTCGAGAACCTATTGAGACAGATAAACGATGGGATTACATATAGAAATAGTATCGGCAAGAGACCCACCGATTAGCAGTATTTAAACGTACGATGCAAACCATAAGTTACGTTATTTCAATTCAAAATTGTTCCCCTGAAATGCGTTAGATAGATGACCTGCACGACTCTATTGTTAAAGGAAAAGTATGATGTACAGGGGCAAGCCACTACTAATTTGAGATGGAGAGCGTATATTTTAAATTAAATAAATTAAAAATATAATTAGAAAATTTTAAATTTTATATACAAGTAGTTAAAGTGTTTCCTGTTTATATATTAATAATATATTTTTAAAAAGTTGAGTAGCTGGCATTTAGAGGGTTGTAGAGAACGTTTTCTTGATATTATATTAATAAATTGTCCGAAAATAGTTTACTTTCTCTTCTATAGAATTAATTAGGAAAAGAATTTTTATATTTTACTCCACATCTTTATGATTAATCTAAGATCTTTACGTGAAATCAGAAGCCAAATATGGAGCCACAAGTTTCATCATCGTAACAAATAAATTAGATAAAGGTGGTTGTTTTTATATAAAGAAGAATAAATCTGTCAAGTAAAACCAATATAGCAGACAAGAAACTTTATTACAACAGTATTAACTGTCTAATCTAGACGAGAAAGTTTCTTGAAAACATCACTCTGTTTTCTCTTGAGGAAACATTCTCTCTACAAATATAATACTGGTGAATTCTTGCTTTATGATCAACCTTGCTTTATGATCAACCTTTCTTTATGATCAACCTTAAACGGAAATCATATTCGAAAAGATCTTTCAAATGGGTGGCATGAAACACCATGATGGCGTGGAAGGAACGTTTCCTGCCCATGGAAAATGTGTAGGTGGGAAATCCCATTGTTGGATGAGAATGTGAAGGCTTTCTAATGAAGCCCACGAAATTTTTTTTCGTCAGGTAAATAGACAATTCGGAATTCTCCGCTCAATTGTTGAAGATATCATAGAACCGATGGCAGGGAATTAAATATCTCTTTGCAACAGCAGAAACACGCCGTGGAGATTTTATAATTTTGTGTAACAAGGAGTTAAAGTAGAAATGTATTTATTTTTGCAATAAAACTTGATTATCAAATTTCTTATCTTACTTTTATTGTAGTTCTTACTTAATTCTGTGTTTACCATTGTCCGAGTAGATAATACAGTGAACAATTGTAGCGGATTAGCGACTCGCTAACGGGTTGGCCACATGGATTTTTTCCAGTTTTATTCGCGTTAGTAACACTTAAATTTTCCATAAAAGACCTCTCTGGAGGCATGTGTCGCAGAGTCTTATATAAATAACTCCAATCTTACTTAATTTTACTTATATGTTTCTTCACAAATGAAATAAAGACATGGCTCTGGATCGTTTTCCTACGATCGCATGATTTAACGTGCATGGAGAAGGAATGAAGAAGGAAATAAAGATATTGTCAGAGGCGTTCAGGTTGTTCTGTTTACGAAAACCTTTATTTAATGATATACGACTCATCTTTTGTTCAGGTATGTAAACAGAATCAGGTGCAGTTAGTTCTATTATTGCGGGATCCCCCGATTCACTAATGTCTCTAATAGACTCTTTATATGGACTTTAACTATAAGAATATTATTTTCCCAATCGTCTATGACGAACAGTTCTCAAGAGGAACGTAGTATGAGTCTCTTTAAAACATTTTTAAATTAAAACTTATTTATATTATAGTGATATGGGTCATTATATATAAATAAGTTAATGAACTGTGTGCAGATAACTTATTAAGGTAGTGGACAAAAACTAATAATGAAGAACATAAATATAATTAGATACAAAATTAATTGTTCTCTATAAGTTATCCAAAAGGGGAAAAAGAATAGAAAACATAATAAAGTTTTTGTTCCTTATAAAGTATATTATTCTAGTCAATATAACAACTTTAGAAGGTGAGGAACAAACATTAACTATAGCTAAAACTTCAGATAAAATATAAAACATTTATTATTTGTTTTCTTATCATAACCTAATGTTAACATGGCTTATTTCTTCGTTTAAATAAAATATTGCACCAGCTCTAAAGTTAATTAAAACTGGATTTAAAGTATTAATACTAAACTTTACGTAATTCAATAAACGCCATTAACAGCTGTTATGAGATATAAAAAACAGAACAAGAAATAGAAATTTGGTATAAATTCAAATTTTCAAAACCATCTGTCATACGCGTGTTTATATGGGTATATGTATATAATATGGATTTGGTTGGGCATAAGCCCAACCAAACCCATATTATAAAATATGTTAAAAGTTCTCAGAAATTTCATAATATATTAAGAACTGAGTACCTGGGTTCGAATATGAAGTGGTCAAGAAAACAAGGAATGTTTCGGGGATATGTCGAATTCCTTCTCTCATCACCCCGCTGCCCAATTGCGGGTTTGGCCAAGCCTATATTGGGACTCCTGAAATGATACTCTTAGTACCACAGGGCATAGAATAGATACAATATTCTCATAAATGTAGAGGTGTTTTTTTTTAATTCCTTAAAATTCAAGTTTTATTTTCTATTTATTTTTTTCATTTTTTGTAAATGTTTCAGAAGGAAATAACTACTTTTGACTGTTGTGGGTGTGGAGAATAAACTTAGCAGAAAAGTCAATTCGATAAACTTCATACAATCCCTTTGAAATAGCATATAAAAGGTTGTGATTTGAGAAAGTTTTGATCTGTAAACTTTATATATTGTCTCCATTGACACAGAGAAACTAACATTGATCTAAGAAAACTCCACTTCAAAATATGAATACATTTTTTTAAAAAATCCAGCAACAATTTGCATAACTTTCCAGGTAACGTCTAAAACTACGCGTGACACTATCTGTTATGATATTTTATTAATTAAAAACTTATATTTTTAATTATTATAAAATAGAAAATAGCTTAATTTTGAGATAGGGATGAGTTTTATTAAAAAATTGTAAATACAGTACTTATAACGAGTAAAATCGTTACGAAGTCCTAACCTACTCGAAATATGACACGCGACTTTTCTCTATATCCTCACCCCTTTAAACCACGAAAATTTAACCGTATCAATCTCTATAACACAGAAACCTCCTTGCAAAATTTTAGAAATTTTCGACAAAAAGTTCAGCAGTTATTAAGCTTCAAACAGGGTGAATGTTAGTGTGAAGATACATACATACAGAGGAAAAAACCTCTGAATCCTTTTGCATTTTTTGACATTTCAATTTGTCCTGAGTCCAAAAATATAAAAATCTTCGAGAAGGGGGAGAGAGATTCCTGTAAATTTAATAAAATACATAAAAAAAACATGAATGATTGATACATGCAATATCGTAGTTGTCAAGTCAAATTCTATAAATTTCTTTTCAATTGTAAATTTTACGAATTTTTTTTTATGTATGATAACGTAGAAGATATATTCTAATACAATATTTCAATCGTCACCCTTTATAGAAGAGACAAACGTTCAATTGACCAGTTATATATGGTAGTTCTTTCGACTTAGTGACAGCATTATAAAGAGTTTTAGAAAAATGGAAGAAAGAAATTTATAGAAAATATAATAAATGTCTTTTTTTTTAGAATAGTGAAGAAGGGTTGAGTTCTTACGATGAGTTTTTAATAGTTTCTACTAGATGCAACACTACTCGCCTAAGACGTGGCCTGTTGAACAAGAGCCTCTCACATGCACTGTAGTGAAGAGTGAGCTGAAGTTGCGAGTATTCTCTTGTATTTTATATTCTAAAACGTTTATCTTGAATGTTTATTATATTAAATATACTAAAAACAATCTATTTAACTTATGTGACAGTATATTTTATATAAAAATAATAAATAAAAAGTGAGAAAGGAGAAGGAAATGAAAATGTACTGAAGAGAAAATTAGATTTAGATGGAAAGGAAGAAGTGATTTAGTATGTGAAAAGAATAAGTGAATACAAGCTATAAGAATGTACGTAAAGTATGAGTCACAAAATAAAGTATCTAAACAGATTTCAAAAAAGGAAATAAGGGAAAGACAAGTATAGAAAAACATAGAAGAGAGATAAGTGAAGTGGGACAAATTGTAAAGAGAGTTGTGTTGTAGTAGATTAAGATAGAGAAGTCTTGTGTGACACTATCAGGAAGCTGGGTATATCAAAGAATGATAAAAGTGTTGATATTTTTGACTAAAAATACAAAGCATTTCTTTTTCTCTGCTTTATAAGCTGCATAAAAACAAATTATTCATTTTTTTTCTGTTAGAATTGTAATAAATTCTTCTGTTAATATATGGTGTCGAAGTAATAAATTTATAGTAACATTTCAAGTATATTATGAATTTTAACTAAAAAAAAACATTATTTTAGGAAAACTAGAATGTAAATAAAGTAAATTAATATTAGAAATAGCTATGAAACGTAAGAAAATAATTAGAGATCACAGGTATTCGTGATAAATTCACAGATTGACTTCACATGAAGTAAGTGAATATATGAAATGAAGTAAGCTTAGTAGTGTATTTCTCCACATAGGAACCATATCAGTACAAGCACTTGTTCAAGCTTAATGGAGACCTGCAAATATTTTTCACCATCTGCGGAGTCTACCCGTTAAATAATGGTTACGACGATTCTCCGAAAAAAACTATAGGTTGAAACTACATGTACTGTAGTTAAAACTATTTTATTTGCAAATTTCTATAATTTATACAATATTTTTATACAATGGAGCGTTACTACTTTACATTCGAACGGAGATCGTTATTCCACAGGGGATCTTGTGTAAGGCGTGAAATTTGAGATCAATTGAACAAGCTGTAGGAATATTTACCTTCGTAAGCGATACCATCTTATTTGTTTACTAAAATAAACCAAATACATCTATTGTCTTTGCTAAGTAAATCTGCTTGTAGTAAGTAAATCCCGTGACATGTGAACAACCTTTGAAAAAGGGAATCTTTTCGCTTTCTTTAACTTCCTACGAAGTCTCGAGGTTCTTCTAAATCTCTAAAGAGCTCGAGGTACTACTGACGACCTGTTCCTTCAAATCTCCACTATACATCTCTTCCTCCTGGATCAGTAGCTCTTTCTCTTGTAAGCTCTGTCTCTCTCCTCTCTTGACTCCCATTTTACTTAGGTAGCCCGACTAATCGAAGGTGAAAAATTACACCACGTAAAGGAAAGCATGAATTGTAAACGTAACCACCCTCTAAGACTGACAAACTAACATTGATATTATTGTAATTTCCTGGCTGTTATAACATAACACTAGTTACTTTCCTGGCTGTTATAACGTAATATTGTAATTGGGTCACATTTGTCCTTCCGAGTTTTTAGAATCTCGACGTTTCGAGACATTTTGAACCCAAAAAAGCCAAAAGATCTGATTTTCGAGCTATGTGTGTGTGTTAGTGTCTATTTCGTTTAATACCGGAAGATGGGGTAAAGATTAAGAAACGAAATTTGGCAAGGTAACTTGTATATAAGAGGCATTGATGCCTTTAAATTTGGGTGGTTAAAGATCAAGTGGTGGGGATAGAGAGAGGAAAGCATGTGTGGTATCTGGAGTGGGATTCGATTTAATGGAAATTTTACTCGTTATTAGCATTTTTACGATATTTTCTTTTTATAAAACTCCTATCCATCTTCAAAATTAAGTCTTTTTTTACCTTATTATAATAATTAATAATATAAAAGTTATTCTTTTTAATAACGTTTCATAACAGATAGCATTACATGCAATTTTAACTTAGTCTCGCTGTGCCATAGTGTTTCATAAACACAAGTGTTTTTTGCCAGGAAACTTACGCAACTCTTTGCTTGATTTTTATACACTTTGAATTTATTTACAACATAATTTATAATAGTCAAAGTTACAGTATATGAAAAGCTTGTCGGTATCAAAAGCTGATGTTTATTTATTCAGTACATGCCTAGCCAACCAGCTGAATATGGTAAACAGAATATTGTAAGAACTTTATTATAATCTATAGAACATTTTTACATTAGGGAAGTATTTCGAAAGTATTAAATAATTCGGAAAATTACTGCCTCTTGAAATTTACAGCATTAGCAATAGTAAAAAAAAGAAAAACACAAGATATACCAAAAGATATGCAAGCAAAAATTAAGAATTTTTACAGTTTTGGACCATAAAATAGCAAACTATTTATATAAAAGATGGTAATGAAACAATATCACACTGATGTAAAATTAAATTCATGCAAATAAAGACTTGCATAGAAAATAAACGATGTTATATCAATTGACTTTTATGGACAGATCGAGTACGTCTTGATATATAAAAACCCATAGGAATAATGCATACAAAACTGAAGTTGAATTTAAATTATAACAAATTATAAAGTAAAGAAAAGATATAACAAATGACAAGAGTAATAAGAAGAAGGAAACAATAATTTTTTTAGATCAAAGATGCATTATAGTAGTTGAATAAGCGTCAAAATTGACAAATATTGAAAAACGTTGTTGAATATGTGACGAAATTTATACTAAGACCGGTTGATGACAGAAAGAAAATTGAATTTTTATGAGAAAAGAAGATATGATTTGATTTGAAAAATTCAGTAAATGCCTGATATTAAATTGAATTTCCTTACAAAAAAAAAAATAAAGGTGATCATCTGTTACAAAGGGACATTTGATTGACATTTTAAAATAAAGCCATTTCTTGTCATGCAATATTATATAATTTTATCGAAATTATATTCAATTTAATTAAGATATTCGTATTTTTAAAGTGTATTTGTATAGAGTGCTTCCTTTCAAATACACACACACTTAAGTACAGTCGACCCCCCCTATAACACTGTTGATAATTCCGTTTTATAAGAATTCCATGTTGTACGAGTCACTTAGATTTTACAAATACTTGAGCCGTTCACAGCCCGGCACACGTATTTGTATAATCTAAGTGACTCGTACAACGTGGAATTCATATAAAACGGAATAATCAACAGTGTTATAGGGGGGTCGACTGTATTGTATAAGTTAAGTATTTCTATGAAAAAAATTTTCGTAACTAAATTATGTTTTAATCAAATTTTTATGCATTTTCCTATAGGAAATTTCGACTTCGCTTGAAAAGAATTAACTGATAAATGAACGAACAAAATGTGGAAGAAGTTACGGCTGAAGGTATGGAAGAATTCTCAACGAGAAGAGCCTATTGCTGTGTCGTTAGGTTGTCCAAATTGTCAACCTAATCGATACAGCAGGACTAAGAGATGTAGACGAGCGGGATATTGAGGAGTTACTACAGATTTCTGGTGAGAGCCTTACTAACAGGCTGAAGAAGAAATTCGTGTAGAACTGAAAAACGAAGAACCCAAATGCAAGACGAGGCGTTTTGGAAGCGATCTTCAACTCCAGACATTTGTTTAACGAAAGAAAAAGAAAGCGACAAATGATACTATACGACTTCGTGGCAAAAAAATAAAGAAAACTCAAGAATTTCAGAAGATCACCTTCATCACACAAGAAACGAACTTTAGATTTTCAATTTTAAGTTATAATTATATTAATTTGCATAAATTATGCAAATTAATATAATTATAACTTAAAATTGAAGTAAAATTTGTTTATTTTTGGTCGCATGTTCCACTCTCACTATTTACTCTATGTTAAAATGACCTCGTTTAGCGCTTTGTCGTCTAGGAAGAAACACATCCCCCGCGTTAACAGGGGTCTTACTGTATTCCGAACGGCTTCCTGAAAATAATTAAATTCGAAATACAAAGAATTTTCTATACGTACAAAGGTGAATTGTAACTTTATTCACAAAACATTAAAATGTCAGCATTAATATTTTTGACAGCGGACTGATAGAATAGGGAAATGGAACACATGGGTGATCTGCCAATGGGGTAACTTCTAGCAGGAATTCCTATGGTCACTATACTTATGGAAATTAAAATTATGAATAAGCACAGTGTTTGTGTCAACTGTTCCATAAAGCCGTGCCGTAATGGCATGTTTATTGTTTATTGACAGCGGTATAAAAAATGTATACCAAGATTTATAGTTTTTAGAAAAATATGTTTTGAGATATTACAGGCTTCAAATATCTGACATAAACTATACTTTCTGAAATAATAATATCAGTATCTGTTTATGGTGTGATAGGAACAATAACAATGGCTTCCTCGTTTAAATAAGCTATAGTTTTTTTTAATCTTAAGCATTATAAATCAAGATTACGTTGTTGTGAAAGTATTTCTAACTATATAACATTACAAGAAATAGATAGGCATTTCATAGAGTCGTAATAAAAATAATACTAGTCGTAAAGGAAATTCCCACAGAGAAGGAATGTATTGTATTTTTATTATCCTTCCGTTTAGGTAATTTTTATTTAATGGATTTATAATAATACTATACATAAACAATATTAGTTTTACTAATTGAATATAATTCAAAAGAATATAGTCGACCCCCCTATAACACTGTTGATTTTTCCGTTTTATATGAATTCCGTGTTGTACGAGTCACTTAGATTTCGTAAATACGTGAGCCGTTCACAGCCCGGCACACGTATTTGTAAAATCTAAGTGACTCGTACAACACGGAATTCATATAAAACGGAAAAATCAACAGTGTTATAGGGGGTCGACTGTATTTACAAATTGAACATTGAATCTTCCCACCCTCCCCCTGAACTATTTCGTTCACCTTGTTCGAAGTTTAATAACTCCTGTCCCTCCTTCTTAAAGGAAAAGTATGATTTACAGGGGCAAGCCGCTAGTAATTTGAGGTGGAGAGCGTATATCTTAAATTAAATAANGAGGGACAATTTTGTTTACCTTCTTTGAAGCTTAATAATTCTTGTGTCTTTTGTCAAAAATTTATGAAATTTTGTAGGGAGGTTTGTGTATTAGGTATATTGATTCTGTTAAATTTTGGTGGTTATAGGTCGAGCGGGTGAGAAGAAAGATAGAGTCGTGTGTAATATCTCAGATTTTCCTTGTTATTAGCATTTACAATTTCTTTTTTTATAAAACCCGTTATAAAATTAACCTTTTTGCCATATTATAATAATTAACAATACAAAATGTTTGGCTACTTGGAGTTTTCCAGGTTTTCTCCACGTCTTTAATGCCTAAATAGGGGTCAGTTATCCTTAAATGATCTTCCGAAAGGCATCACCCTTAGGATAATCGCTCAAGTGTTGCCGTAACTAACAATACTTTCAGAGTTTTTAAAAGGGACGTGGTTGCTGTTTACTGTGTTATTTACACTCAAAATGGAAAAATCCCGTTGCCATTCCTATGTTAATTCACCAGATAGGTTTTGTTACGCGTGTAGATAATTCATTATACAATCCAAGGCCCGTTTTCTTTTGACAAACAGATTGAAAACTATATATTTTCGCTACTTTGAACGTCATGTCAATGAAAAAGACAAAAAAGAAATCCACTGTCTCACAGATACAGTGTGAAACCTTTCCTTTTCCTTTATTATAAAGGGGTGAGAAGAAAGATTGCGTTCAATGGTTTCCTGCTTCGGACACAAAGTGTGAAGCTCATAGAAAAGTTTTTTAAGAATATCTCCAAGCCTTTCTCACACAATAGAAAATGGATTAGGGGCATTGAATATAAGTTTCATTATATAAAATCGTCATTAAGTCCGACCATACTCGAGATATGACACAAGACTCTTTCTTTCTCCCCACCCCGTCGACCTTTAACCACCAAAATTTAACAGAATCAATACATCTAATACACAAACCCCCCTGTAAAATTTCAGAAATTTTCGACAAAAGGCACAGAAGTTATTAAGCTTGAAAGAAGATGAACAAAATCGTCCCTACACACATTAATATATACAGAAAACCCCCCCCCAAAACCTTTTGGCATTTCTCGACGTTCTGAAATAAACTTATCTATATGCTAAATTAAAAATTATATACTCTTTTTAATTTAAATATTATCTTTATATATAACTTTTACACATTATGGAATTTTATAAAGTGTAAAAAGAACAATAAAATATTTAAGAATTCATTTAAAGGTAACAAACAACTGTCTGATAGAAGCAAGAAGTGACAACGTCAGTACTTACATTACGTGAAATAACATGACACGTTATATTATATTATATTTCATTTTCTACTATAAAAAATGACAACTAAAAAAAGAACATAGATATTTCGAGTTCGCCCCTCCCCAATGAGTTGTTCACGTGGAATTTCCTGGGTTTTCTTCACCTTTATAACACTTAAACATTAGCTAATTTTACGTTGTAAATTGTGTTTATTGTATTTTTTATTTGATTGTCATTTTCATTGTCCAATAAACTTCATACTTATACTTATACTTTATGTTTATATATATATATAAGTAGTGATCAAATATAGCTTTACAGTTTAATATTTCCTTATTGAATAACGATTAAAAATAATAAATTATTATCACTGTTGAAGTTAGGAAAAGAGCTATTAAATCAGATAAAGAAGACATTTCGTAAAGGGTGGATGTAGGTCAACTGCAAAATTTCAAATGGAATTTTCTCAAAATGATTAATTGGGATTTGAAATTGTCTTATGAGAAAAAGAAGATTACCCTTTTATATGACAATTTAATTTCCATTTCCTCTTTATAAACAATGTCTAATTAGACAATATAAAATCAAAGAAGGATACGTCTTTTTTTGTTCGATTAGCGATCAGATAAACGATTGTTTTATCATTGTCTTACACGTACATAAATCATTTTCAATAGAATTAGTACAAAAAAAATAAACATTTCCTGCTATTTAAATGCTAAGATGATCTTAATTATTTCACATTAACGTCATAAAAGCATTAAATATCAACTCTATCCTTAATTATGATGAACCATTGATTTTTACGAATCATTAAGTTTTACAATTTCCTTTAAATTTATTACTGAAAACCATAAAGACATCACTAAATTTACTAATTAAATAAACTTCCGTAGTTATTATGTTATTCGGTTTACAGATTTTATTATTAACTTGAATAATTTGTTTTTGTTTAGTGCACTAAACAAAAGTAAGGAATATCCCAAAGAAGGTCCTCACTCTTGCTAGAAACAATGCCAGACTGAAATTTTGTGGAGTCTTTTTAATTCCACGTTGATAAAACAATGAATAGTATGTGTTTCCTTAATCTCGAGAACCTATTGAGACAGATAAACGATGGGATTACATATAGAAATAGTATCGGCAAGAGACCCACCGATTAGCAGTATTTAAACGTACGATGCAAACCATAAGTTACGTTATTTCAATTCAAAATTGTTCCCCTGAAATGCGTTAGATAGATGACCTGCACGACTCTATTGTTAAAGGAAAAGTATGATGTACAGGGGCAAGCCACTACTAATTTGAGATGGAGAGCGTATATCTTAAATTAAATAATTTAAAAATATCATTAAAAAATTACAGCCCGGCATTATGACGATATCACAATAAATAATTGCTCGTTCTATTAAAATTATAACAATATATTTTATTAACAATGTCCCCTGTTATAACTTTTAATAAACAAATTCTATATCATTCATTCTTATATCTATACAATTCAAAAATTACATTCAATTTTGAATAGAATGTTAATATTTTTAAAGATTAATTGAAATTATTCCGGAAAATAAAACATAAATTTATAAAGAGTTACTGAACATTCTGGTATGTGTCTTTTTTTTGTGATTTTAGGCCCCATTCCCTTCATTGAACACTAAGATGCTAAGATGGTTATGTCCAACCTGAAATTTCTGGGTGGTCCAAGATTACGTCAAAAAAAATTCAGTCATGGACAATCCACTAATAATGAGGCCCAGTAATTTAGAAAATAGGATATAAGAAGGGCAATTATGAATACCAGAAAATAGCTACCGGGAATACTTGAAGGGAAAAGTGGCCCCCATTTATTTAGAAAGTTGAGGAAAGTTGGAAAAACTGCACTTGGCTAGCACATTGAAATCCAGACAAGAAACCAAAATACACCTCAACCCTGTCTAGTGATCTGGTATGAGTCTAGAGCAGGCGTGCTAGAAATAATGCACGCCACTACGCATTTGAACATTAAATAAAATCAATCTATTTGTTTAAATTTAGAACTATTTTACAAGGGTGTGGGATTATTGGGAGAGTCTATCACACACAAATTAGGCAAGCGAACTCTTGGTCGTCATCTCTTGCCTTTTATTCGATGTCCCCCCTGCCACTCTAATGCCCATTTGTGGTAAATTTGACAGTTGCTCCAACGTGCAATTTTTCCCATTTAAATTTTACGAAGTTTCTTTATGTAAAATGGAATACTTCTCCCCATTTTTTGACTAAAAAATAAGATTGAAATTGTCGAATTTACACTAGCCCGGGTTTTCACAGTATTCGATGTTGATGTGGACTGTAAAGATTGGCCATTCTTACTCTAGAGCCTCAATGTGTCAACATCAATAAAAAGCGGTGTGGTAACGAAACATAGTACTGAGCTTTTAATGATCACATAACAATTTTTTATATTATATTTACTGTGTTATGTTTTATTAGAATATTCATTACCCTATTACCTTCAAAATTTCTTGATTATTACTTATCTATTGTTGAAATGTAAACTATCCAAGGGCAAAATTCATTGCAGTTCAATAAATTTTCATATATACTTCATCTTATTTCTCTTTATCTAAGTTTATATATTTTTTTTAGTAACAGAAAATTTGTGCTTTCTTTATTGGATTTTTTCTTATTTTATTTTATTCTGAAGAATGTAACATTTGAACTATTTTCCAATAACTTTCTTTCCCTTTTCAATATGAGAAAATCAATTTTGGCATGAAAGTATTTCTGTTTGAAATCAAATATATTTTAAATAACCAAAATTTTCTTTATCTAAATAGTTTAATACTGTGTTTTTAATCTCTATCACTTTGTCATATGCTATTCAATTCCTTCACTTAAGTAAAAAATTCATAAGATAAATTAACCTATGGAATGTGTTCTGTATACAGTCGACCCCCCCCCTNATATTTTTAAAAAGTTGAGTAGCTGGCATTTAGAGGGTTGTAGAGAACGTTTTCTTGATATTATATTAATAAATTGTCCGAAAATAGTTTACTTTCTCTTCTATAGAATTAATTAGGAAAAGAATTTTTATATTTTACTCCACATCTTTATGATTAATCTAAGATCTTTACGTGAAATCAGAAGCCAAATATGGAGCCACAAGTTTCATCATCGTAACAAATAAATTAGATAAAGGTGGTTGTTTTTATATAAAGAAGAATAAATCTGTCAAGTAAAACCAATATAGCAGACAAGAAACTTTATTACAACAGTATTAACTGTCTAATCTAGACGAGAAAGTTTCTTGAAAACATCACTCTGTTTTCTCTTGAGGAAACATTCTCTCTACAAATATAATACTGGTGAATTCTTGCTTTATGATCAACCTTGCTTTATGATCAACCTTTCTTTATGATCAACCTTAAACGGAAATCATATTCGAAAAGATCTTTCAAATGGGTGGCATGAAACACCATGATGGCGTGGAAGGAACGTTTCCTGCCCATGGAAAATGTGTAGGTGGGAAATCCCATTGTTGGATGAGAATGTGAAGGCTTTCTAATGAAGCCCACGAAATTTTTTTTCGTCAGGTAAATAGACAATTCGGAATTCTCCGCTCAATTGTTGAAGATATCATAGAACCGATGGCAGGGAATTAAATATCTCTTTGCAACAGCAGAAACACGCCGTGGAGATTTTATAATTTTGTGTAACAAGGAGTTAAAGTAGAAATGTATTTATTTTTGCAATAAAACTTGATTATCAAATTTCTTATCTTACTTTTATTGTAGTTCTTACTTAATTCTGTGTTTACCATTGTCCGAGTAGATAATACAGTGAACAATTGTAGCGGATTAGCGACTCGCTAACGGGTTGGCCACATGGATTTTTTCCAGTTTTATTCGCGTTAGTAACACTTAAATTTTCCATAAAAGACCTCTCTGGAGGCATGTGTCGCAGAGTCTTATATAAATAACTCCAATCTTACTTAATTTTACTTATATGTTTCTTCACAAATGAAATAAAGACATGGCTCTGGATCGTTTTCCTACGATCGCATGATTTAACGTGCATGGAGAAGGAATGAAGAAGGAAATAAAGATATTGTCAGAGGCGTTCAGGTTGTTCTGTTTACGAAAACCTTTATTTAATGATATACGACTCATCTTTTGTTCAGGTATGTAAACAGAATCAGGTGCAGTTAGTTCTATTATTGCGGGATCCCCCGATTCACTAATGTCTCTAATAGACTCTTTATATGGACTTTAACTATAAGAATATTATTTTCCCAATCGTCTATGACGAACAGTTCTCAAGAGGAACGTAGTATGAGTCTCTTTAAAACATTTTTAAATTAAAACTTATTTATATTATAGTGATATGGGTCATTATATATAAATAAGTTAATGAACTGTGTGCAGATAACTTATTAAGGTAGTGGACAAAAACTAATAATGAAGAACATAAATATAATTAGATACAAAATTAATTGTTCTCTATAAGTTATCCAAAAGGGGAAAAAGAATAGAAAACATAATAAAGTTTTTATTCCTTATAAAGTATATTATTCTAGTCAATATAACAACTTTAGAAGGTGAGGAACAAACATTAACTATAGCTAAAACTTCAGATAAAATATAAAACATTTATTATTAGTTTTCTTATCATAACCTAATGTTAACATGGCTTATTTCTTCGTTTAAATAAAATATTGCACCAGCTCTAAAGTTAATTAAAACTGGATTTAAAGTATTAATACTAAACTTTACGTAATTCAATAAACGCCATTAACAGCTGTTATGAGATATAAAAAACAGAACAAGAAATAGAAATTTGGTATAAATTCAAATTTTCAAAACCATCTGTCATACGCGTGTTTATATGGGTATATGTATATAATATGGATTTGGTTGGGCATAAGCCCAACCAAACCCATATTATAAAATATGTTAAAAGTTCTCAGAAATTTCATAATATATTAAGAACTGAGTACCTGGGTTCGAATATGAAGTGGTCAAGAAAACAAGGAATGTTTCGGGGATATGTCGAATTCCTTCTCTCATCACTCCGCTGCCCAATTGCGGGTTTGGCCAAGCCTATATTGGGACTCCTGAAATGATACTCTTAGTACCACAGGGCATAGAATAGATACAATATTCTCATAAATGTAGAGGTGTTTTTTTTTAATTCCTTAAAATTCAAGTTTTATTTTCTATTTATTTTTTTCATTTTTTGTAAATGTTTCAGAAGGAAATAACTACTTTTGACTGTTGTGGGTGTGGAGAATAAACTTAGCAGAAAAGTCAATTCGATAAACTTCATACAATCCCTTTGAAATAGCATATAAAAGGTTGTGATTTGAGAAAGTTTTGATCTGTAAACTTTATATATTGTCTCCATTGACACAGAGAAACTAACATTGATCTAAGAAAACTCCACTTCAAAATATGAATACATTTTTTTAAAAAATCCAGCAACAATTTGCATAACTTTCCAGGTAACGTCTAAAACTACGCGTGACAC
>NW_019384316.1:224927-253282 GCF_000671375.1 Centruroides sculpturatus | reverse complement strand
CCCCCTATAACACTGTTGATTATTCCGTTTTATATGAATTCCATGTTGTACGAGTCACTTAGATTTTACAAATACGTGAGCTGTTCACATCCCGGCACACGTATTTGTAAAATCTAAGTGACTTGTACAACATGGAATTCATATAAAACGGAAAAATCAACAGTGTTATAGGGGGTCGACTGTATATTTTTCTAATCCTTTTTTTTTCATTATGTTTATTACAGCATTATCTTTATAATATTTTACATTAAAATTTTGATATGCTCGCCATTTATTTACATTATTTAACAAACATTGTGTACATTCAAAGTACAGTATTATAAATAGCATCCCACAGAAAAAAAGAAAACGAACTTAAAATGTTAGGTTCTAAAAGGCCACAAGATTGGGCCTATCGGTTTTATTATAGATATTGCTACAGTCGGAAAAGAGTCGACTTAATTATTTTTTTTAATGGAAATCGCAATTTTTTATTGCATATTATGATTTTGCAAACAAGCTTTTATCTGAAATACTTTTTTTTCGAAAATTTACAGTACCTTCGTGGTATGCCATGCCATAAACAAGTAAATGTGTGGATATCATTGAAAAAGATAGAAAAATGTTTAAACAAATCATTAATAAACTATTATAATTTAATGGAATCGTTCTTTTCTTCAAATGAACTGATGCAAAAGTAGTTCCTCAGCATTAAGGTTGTGATCAAGAGAAGACATCGATTTAATTTCACCGAAAATTGTTATATTTTTTCTAATTTTAAGCATTTTTCTTCCTTTTTTAAAGTCAATTTCACTGATAACTATAGACTTATGAATGCACGGTGTGGCACCTGTAAAGCTTCGACAATAAATGATTTAGATAAAATTTTGTTTGTTTTTTATAACACAATAAAAATGGGAGCACTGGGAAACTCCATTTTTAAAAAATGAAGTTACCCAGTTTTATCATAGATGGCGCTACATTCAGTTTCACTGTATGTAGCGCCATTTATGATAAAACTGATACTCGGGCCCACCAGTGGCCAAGCAGTCTTCGTACCCTGAACACTGGGAGTTCGGTCATGGGTTCGCGCCTCGCTCGGACGGGCAGGCCACGTGGAGTTTTCAGGGTTTTCTCCACGTCTGTAACGCCTAAATAGGAGTAAGTATCTCTTAAAAGACCTCCCGTTGCCATAAATAAACAAACAAACAAACGATAGTCCCATCTTTTGGTCCCCTTGGAGTCTAGCATTTGTGGTTCAATGAATTTTTGTAGGATGTATATTTTTGCCAGATTTTCTAATCGATTAATTGAACTTCATCATTATGCATATATTTTTGGTATATAAAATCGTAATTAATTTGGCATATTAAGGCCCTTTCCACTCAAAAAACTATTAAATTTTGGCTAGTTTTCATGTTAAAGGAAATACAGTAAAACCTTTGTAAACCGGAATCGCACGGTACTGATAAATTTTCCGGTTTGGCAGGTTTCCGTTTTGAACAGGTTTTCTTTAACATAGAAAAACACGCCGTTTGGACAGGTTTTACAATACAGTCGACCCCCCTATAACACTGTTGATAATTCCGTTTTATAAGAATTCCATGTTGTACGAGTCACTTAGATTTTACAAATAAGTGAGCCGTTCACAGCCCTGCACACGTATTTGTAAAATCTAGGTGACTCGTACAACATGGAATTCATATAAAACGGAAAAATCAACAGTGTTATAGAGGAGTCAACTGTATATAAAATTCCAATAAGCATCGTTAGACTTTTTGTAATTTAGTGGAAATCAGAGAAATAAATAAAAAAGAAGCAAGTTTATAAATCATAATATCAGAAAAATCTTTCAACAGTACAAAGAAAAATAGGGATATCGATTGGTAGATGATACTTGAAAGTTGGGAACGAGCTGCTCTTGGTTCTCATCTGTATGCAAATGCTGTGGGAGACTACAGAGGTGATAATATAACAATAGCATAGATTATGGGGGAGATTATAGAAGTAAACAGTAGACAATAACGCATTATATTCTGAGGATTGATGTGAAATGACGAGGAATAAGATAAATTGCTAAGAAAGATAGAAGAGTATTGTAGAACAATTATATAAATATTTCATGTAAGGTTATAACTTAAATAAGAATCTAATTATGAGAAACATTGTGTATAAAGACGTACCGATCTCGTGATATGAGGCTGGTGTTTTTACTTTCTTTGTTTTGTTGTAATTGTTGTAATTATGGGTGGTTCCCCTGTGATAATATGGCTTACAATATGTACTATTTTCAAATTTATATTGCTTTAAGTTAATTCTAATATTTTAAAGTAATGTATTAATATTGTTGAAAATGTATGGAAGTACAGTCGACCCCCCTATAACACTGTTGATAATTTCGTTTTATATGAATTCCATGTTGTACGAGTCACTTAGATTTTACAAATACATGTGCTGGGCTGTGAACGGCTCACGTATATATATGACATTATATGAGTATATATGACATTTTTGGCATATTTACGCCGTCTTACAGATACCATGCCACAAAGTTGTACAGATACTATGCCACAAAGTCGTACAAAACTCAACAGAGTGGTTCCTCCATACACAATGACGATTCACACTAGAAATGCGGGTCAGCACCCTTGCACATTTTAATTTACGTATACATCCATACCCATAATGAGAATTGTCAGTTTGTTTCTTGACTGTAGCTAGATTTTACGGACTGAAAAAGCTTTTACTATAAAAGATATGCTGTGATTATTCTATACAATATTAGATTCTTTACATACAATCGTCCCCACTCACCGATTAAATAAGTTATTGTAATATCCGTCTCGTAAAACAAAGAAACTCTTTTAATATTTAATTTATTTACAAAATACTACGAAAACGTGCATAACTAATGCTTCATTGTTTAAGAAGGTGATCTACGTGGTGTACCCTTAATTGTCACGTACCGGCGATTCATTAAATTCAGGCAGACATGAGTTAACCTGAGCTGGAAGGGTCAATCTTAAATTAAAGGAGACACGTAATTAACGTGTAAGCAACGTTAGAATTAAGAATAAGTAATGAAATTTGTTTAAAATGATAAAACAATAAAGATGGTAGAAAAACGTTTTAAAAATATTTTAAAAAATTAAAAGAAGTCACAACAATTCTCAAAGGGGTATCCACTCTCCTTCTACCCCTTTTGTCTGATATACACCGTTTTAACTCAGGCTAATTCGAGTCTACTCTTTTGCTGTAAATACAAGTCGACCCCCTATAACACTGTTGATTATTCCGTTTTATATGAATTCCATGTTGTACGAGTCACTTAGATTTTACANAAAATAGAAAATAGCTTAATTTTGAGATAGGGATGAGTTTTATTAAAAAATTGTAAATACAGTACTTATAACGAGTAAAATCGTTACGAAGTCCTAACCTACTCGAAATATGACACGCGACTTTTCTCTATATCCTCACCCCTTTAAACCACGAAAATTTAACCGCATCAATCTCTATAACACAGAAACCTCCTTGCAAAATTTTAGAAATTTTCGACAAAAAGTTCAGCAGTTATTAAGCTTCAAACAGGGTGAATGTTAGTGTGAAGATACATACATACAGAGGAAAAAACCTCTGAATTTTTTTGCATTTTTTGACATTTCAATTTGTCCTGAGTCCAAAAATATAAAAATCTTCGAGAAGGGGGAGAGAGATTCCTGTAAATTTAATAAAATACATAAAAAAAACATGAATGATTGATACATGCAATATCGTAGTTGTCAAGTCAAATTCTATAAATTTCTTTTCAATTGTAAATTTTACGAATTTTTTTTTATGTATGATAACGTAGAAGATATATTCTAATACAATATTTCAATCGTCACCCTTTATAGAAGAGACAAACGTTCAATTGACCAGTTATATATGGTAGTTCTTTCGACTTAGTGACAGCATTATAAAGAGTTTTAGAAAAATGGAAGAAAGAAATTTATAGAAAATATAATAAATGTCTTTTTTTTTAGAATAGTGAAGAAGGGTTGAGTTCTTACGATGAGTTTTTAATAGTTTCTACTAGATGCAACACTACTCGCCTAAGACGTGGCCTGTTGAACAAGAGCCTCTCACATGCACTGTAGTGAAGAGTGAGCTGAAGTTGCGAGTATTCTCTTGTATTTTTTATTCTAAAACGTTTATCTTGAATGTTTATTATATTAAATATACTAAAAACAATCTATTTAACTTATGTGACAGTATATTTTATATAAAAATAATAAATAAAAAGTGAGAAAGGAGAAGGAAATGAAAATGTACTGAAGAGAAAATTAGATTTAGATGGAAAGGAAGAAGTGATTTAGTATGTGAAAAGAATAAGTGAATACAAGCTATAAGAATGTACGTAAAGTATGAGTCACAAAATAAAGTATCTAAACAGATTTCAAAAAAGGAAATAAGGGAAAGACAAGTATAGAAAAACATAGAAGAGAGATAAGTGAAGTGGGACAAATTGCAAAGAGAGTTGTGTTGTAGTAGATTAAGATAGAGAAGTCTTGTGTGACACTATCAGGAAGCTGGGTATATCAAAGAATGATAAAAGTGTTGATATTTTTGACTAAAAATACAAAGCATTTCTTTTTCTCTGCTTTATAAGCTGCATAAAAACAAATTATTCATTTTTTTTCTGTTAGAATTGTAATAAATTCTTCTGTTAATATATGGTGTCGAAGTAATAAATTTATAGTAACATTTCAAGTATATTATGAATTTTAACTAAAAAAAAACATTATTTTAGGAAAACTAGAATGTAAATAAAGTAAATTAATATTAGAAATAGCTATGAAACGTAAGAAAATAATTAGAGATCACAGGTATTCGTGATAAATTCACAGATTGACTTCACATGAAGTAAGTGAATATATGAAATGAAGTAAGCTTAGTAGTGTATTTCTCCACATAGGAACCATATCAGTACAAGCACTTGTTCAAGCTTAATGGAGACCTGCAAATATTTTTCACCATCTGCGGAGTCTACCCGATAAATAATGGTTACGACGATTCTCCGAAAAAAACTATAGGTTGAAACTACATGTACTGTAGTTAAAACTATTTTATTTGCAAATTTCTATAATTTATACAATATTTTTATACAATGGAGCGTTACTACTTTACATTCGAACGGAGATCGTTATTCCACAGGGGATCTTGTGTAAGGCGTGAAATTTGAGATCAATTGAACAAGCTGTAGGAATATTTACCTTCGTAAGCGATACCATCTTATTTGTTTACTAAAATAAACCAAATACATCTATTGTCTTTGCTAAGTAAATCTGCTTGTAGTAAGTAAATCCCGTGACATGTGAACAACCTTTGAAAAAGGGAATCTTTTCGCTTTCTTTAACTTCCTACGAAGTCTCGAGGTTCTTCTAAATCTCTAAAGAGCTCGAGGTACTACTGACGACCTGTTCCTTCAAATCTCCACTATACATCTCTTCCTCCTGGATCAGTAGCTCTTTCTCTTGTAAGCTCTGTCTCTCTCCTCTCTTGACTCCCATTTTACTTAGGTAGCCCGACTAATCGAAGGTGAAAAATTCCACCACGTAAAGGAAAGCATGAATTGTAAACGTAACCACCCTCTAAGACTGACAAACTAACATTGATATTATTGTAATTTCCTGGCTGTTATAACATAACACTAGTTACTTTCCTGGCTGTTATAACGTAATATTGTAATTGGGTCACATTTGTCCTTCCGAGTTTTTAGAATCTCGACGTTTCGAGACATTTTGAACCCAAAAAAGCCAAAAGATCTGATTTTCGAGCTATGTGTGTGTGTTAGTGTCTATTTCGTTTAATACCGGAAGATGGGGTAAAGATTAAGAAACGAAATTTGGCAAGGTAACTTGTATATAAGAGGCATTGATGCCTTTAAATTTGGGTGGTTAAAGATCAAGTGGTGGGGATAGAGAGAGGAAAGCATGTGTGGTATCTGGAGTGGGATTCGATTTAATGGAAATTTTACTCGTTATTAGCATTTTTACGATATTTTCTTTTTATAAAACTCCTATCCATCTTCAAAATTAAGTCTTTTTTTACCTTATTATAATAATTAATAATATAAAAGTTATTCTTTTTAATAACGTTTCATAACAGATAGCATTACATGCAATTTTAACTTAGTCTCGCTGTGCCATAGTGTTTCATAAACACAAGTGTTTTTTGCCAGGAAACTTACGCAACTCTTTGCTTGATTTTTATACACTTTGAATTTATTTACAACATAATTTATAATAGTCAAAGTTACAGTATATGAAAAGCTTGTCGGTATCAAAAGCTGATGTTTATTTATTCAGTACATGCCTAGCCAACCAGCTGAATATGGTAAACAGAATATTGTAAGAACTTTAGTATAATCTATAGAACATTTTTACATTAGGGAAGTATTTCGAAAGTATTAAATAATTCGGAAAATTACTGCCTCTTGAAATTTACAGCATTAGCAATAGTAAAAAAAAGAAAAACACAAGATATACCAAAAGATATGCAAGCAAAAATTAAGAATTTTTACAGTTTTGGACCATAAAATAGCAAACTATTTATATAAAAGATGGTAATGAAACAATATCACACTGATGTAAAATTAAATTCATGCAAATAAAGACTTGCATAGAAAATAAACGATGTTATATCAATTGACTTTTATGGACAGATCGAGTACGTCTTGATATATAAAAACCCATAGGAATAATGCATACAAAACTGAAGTTGAATTTAAATTATAACAAATTATAAAGTAAAGAAAAGATATAACAAATGACAAGAGTAATAAGAAGAAGGAAACAATAATTTTTTTAGATCAAAGATGCATTATAGTAGTTGAATAAGCGTCAAAATTGACAAATATTGAAAAACGTTGTTGAATATGTGACGAAATTTATACTAAGACCGGTTGATGACAGAAAGAAAATTGAATTTTTATGAGAAAAGAAGATATGATTTGATTTGAAAAATTCAGTAAATGCCTGATATTAAATTGAATTTCCTTACAAAAAAAAAAATAAAGGTGATCATCTGTTACAAAGGGACATTTGATTGACATTTTAAAATAAAGCCATTTCTTGTCATGCAATATTATATAATTTTATCGAAATTATATTCAATTTAATTAAGATATTCGTATTTTTAAAGTGTATTTGTATAGAGTGCTTCCTTTCAAATACACACACACTTAAGTACAGTCGACCCCCCCTATAACACTGTTGATAATTCCGTTTTATAAGAATTCCATGTTGTACGAGTCACTTAGATTTTACAGATACGTGAGCCGTTCACAGCCCTGCACACGTATTTGTAAAATCTAAGTGACTCGTACAACATGGAATTCATATAAAACGGAATAATCAACAGTGTTATAGGGGGTCGACTTGTATTTACAGCAAAAGAGTAGACTCGAATTAGCCTGAGTTAAAACGGTGTATATCAGACAAAAGGGGTAGAAGGAGAGTGGATACCCCTTTGAGAATTGTTGTGACTTCTTTTAATTTTTTAAAATATTTTTAAAACGTTTTTCTACCATCTTTATTGTTTTATCATTTTAAACAAATTTCATTACTTATTCTTAATTCTAACGTTGCTTACACGTTAATTACGTGTCTCCTTTAATTTAAGATTGACCCTTCCAGCTCAGGTTAACTCATGTCTGCCTGAATTTAATGAATCGCCGGTACGTGACAATTAAGGGTACACCACGTAGATCACCTTCTTAAACAATGAAGCATTAGTTATGCACGTTTTCGTAGTATTTTGTAAATAAATTAAATATTAAAAGAGTTTCTTTGTTTTACGAGACGGATATTACAATAACTTATTTAATCGGTGAGTGGGGACGATTGTATGTAAAGAATCTAATATTGTATAGAATAATCACAGCATATCTTTTATAGTAAAAGCTTTTTCAGTCCGTAAAATCTAGCTACAGTCAAGAAACAAACTGACAATTCTCATTATGGGTATGGATGTATACGTAAATTAAAATGTGCAAGGGTGCTGACCCGCATTTCTAGTGTGAATCGTCATTGTGTATGGAGGAACCACTCTGTTGAGTTTTGTACGGGCAACGTACAACTTTGTGGCATAGTATCTGTAAGACGGCGTAAATATGCCAAAAATGTCATATATACTCATATAATGTCATATATATACGTGAGCCGTTCACAGCCCAGCACATGTATTTGTAAAATCTAAGTGACTCGTACAACATGGAATTCATATAAAACGGAATAATCAACAGTGTTATAGGGGGTCGACTTGTATTTACAGCAAAAGAGTAGACTCGAATTAGCCTGAGTTAAAACGGTGTATATCAGACAAAAGGGGTAGAAGGAGAGTGGATACCCCTTTGAGAATTGTTGTGACTTCTTTTAATTTTTTAAAATATTTTTAAAACGTTTTTCTACCATCTTTATTGTTTTATCATTTTAAACAAATTTCATTACTTATTCTTAATTCTAACGTTGCTTACACGTTAATTACGTGTCTCCTTTAATTTAAGATTGACCCTTCCAGCTCAGGTTAACTCATGTCTGCCTGAATTTAATGAATCGCCGGTACGTGACAATTAAGGGTACACCACGTAGATCACCTTCTTAAACAATGAAGCATTAGTTATGCACGTTTTCGTAGTATTTTGTAAATAAATTAAATATTAAAAGAGTTTCTTTGTTTTACGAGACGGATATTACAATAACTTATTTAATCGGTGAGTGGGGACGATTGTATGTAAAGAATCTAATATTGTATAGAATAATCACAGCATATCTTTTATAGTAAAAGCTTTTTCAGTCCGTAAAATCTAGCTACAGTCAAGAAACAAACTGACAATTCTCATTATGGGTATGGATGTATACGTAAATTAAAATGTGCAAGGGTGCTGACCCGCATTTCTAGTGTGAATCGTCATTGTGTATGGAGGAACCACTCTGTTGAGTTTTGTACGACTTTGTGGCATAGTATCTGTACAACTTTGTGGCATGGTATCTGTAAGACGGCGTAAATATGCCAAAAATGTCATATATACTCATATAATGTCATATATATACGTGAGCCGTTCACAGCCCAGCACATGTATTTGTAAAATCTAAGTGACTCGTACAACATGGAATTCATATAAAACGAAATTATCAACAGTGTTATAGGGGGGTCGACTGTACTTCCATACATTTTCAACAATATTAATACATTACTTTAAAATATTAGAATTAACTTAAAGCAATATAAATTTGAAAATAGTACATATTGTAAGCCATATTATCACAGGGGAACCACCCATAATTACAACAATTACAACAAAACAAAGAAAGTAAAAACACCAGCCTCATATCACGAGATCGGTACGTCTTTATACACAATGTTTCTCATAATTAGATTCTTATTTAAGTTATAACCTTACATGAAATATTTATATAATTGTTCTACAATACTCTTCTATCTTTCTTAGCAATTTATCTTATTCCTCGTCATTTCACATCAATCCTCAGAATATAATGCGTTATTGTCTACTGTTTACTTCTATAATCTCCCCCATAATCTATGCTATTGTTATATTATCACCTCTGTAGTCTCCCACAGCATTTGCATACAGATGAGAACCAAGAGCAGCTCGTTCCCAACTTTCAAGTATCATCTACCAATCGATATCCCTATTTTTCTTTGTACTGTTGAAAGATTTTTCTGATATTATGATTTATAAACTTGCTTCTTTTTTATTTATTTCTCTGATTTCCACTAAATTACAAAAAGTCTAACGATGCTTATTGGAATTTTATATACAGTTGACTCCTCTATAACACTGTTGATTTTTCCGTTTTATATGAATTCCATGTTGTACGAGTCACCTAGATTTTACAAATACGTGTGCAGGGCTGTGAACGGCTCACTTATTTGTAAAATCTAAGTGACTCGTACAACATGGAATTCTTATAAAACGGAATTATCAACAGTGTTATAGGGGGGGTCGACTGTATTGTAAAACCTGTCCAAACGGCGTGTTTTTCTATGTTAAAGAAAACCTGTTCAAAACGGAAACCTGCCAAACCGGAAAATTTATCAGTACCGTGCGATTCCGGTTTACAAAGGTTTTACTGTATTTCCTTTAACATGAAAACTAGCCAAAATTTAATAGTTTTTTGAGTGGAAAGGGCCTTAATATGCCAAATTAATTACGATTTTATATACCAAAAATATATGCATAATGATGAAGTTCAATTAATCGATTAGAAAATCTGGCAAAAATATACATCCTACAAAAATTCATTGAACCACAAATGCTAGACTCCAAGGGGACCAAAAGATGGGACTATCGTTTGTTTGTTTGTTTATTTATGGCAACGGGAGGTCTTTTAAGAGATACTTACTCCTATTTAGGCGTTACAGACGTGGAGAAAACCCTGAAAACTCCACGTGGCCTGCCCGTCCGAGCGAGGCGCGAACCCATGACCGAACTCCCAGTGTTCAGGGTACGAAGACTGCTTGGCCACTGGTGGGCCCGAGTATCAGTTTTATCATAAATGGCGCTACATACAGTGAAACTGAATGTAGCGCCATCTATGATAAAACTGGGTAACTTCATTTTTTAAAAATGGAGTTTCCCAGTGCTCCCATTTTTATTGTGTTATAAAAAACAAACAAAATTTTATCTAAATCATTTATTGTCGAAGCTTTACAGGTGCCACACCGTGCATTCATAAGTCTATAGTTATCAGTGAAATTGACTTTAAAAAAGGAAGAAAAATGCTTAAAATTAGAAAAAATATAACAATTTTCGGTGAAATTAAATCGATGTCTTCTCTTGATCACAACCTTAATGCTGAGGAACTACTTTTGCATCAGTTCATTTGAAGAAAAGAACGATTCCATTAAATTATAATAGTTTATTAATGATTTGTTTAAACATTTTTCTATCTTTTTCAATGATATCCACACATTTACTTGTTTATGGCATGGCATACCACGAAGGTACTGTAAATTTTCGAAAAAAAAGTATTTCAGATAAAAGCTTGTTTGCAAAATCATAATATGCAATAAAAAATTGCGATTTCCATTAAAAAAAATAATTAAGTCGACTCTTTTCCGACTGTAGCAATATCTATAATAAAACCGATAGGCCCAATCTTGTGGCCTTTTAGAACCTAACATTTTAAGTTCGTTTTCTTTTTTTCTGTGGGATGCTATTTATAATACTGTACTTTGAATGTACACAATGTTTGTTAAATAATGTAAATAAATGGCGAGCATATCAAAATTTTAATGTAAAATATTATAAAGATAATGCTGTAATAAACATAATGAAAAAAAAAGGATTAGAAAAATATACAGTCGACCCCCTATAACACTGTTGATTATTCCGTTTTATATGAATTCCATGTTGTACGAGTCACTTAGATTTTACAAATACGTGAGCTGTTCACATCCCGGCACACGTATTTGTAAAATCTAAGTGACTTGTACAACATGGAATTCATATAAAACGGAAAAATCAACAGTGTTATAGGGGGTCGACTGTATATTTTTCTAATCCTTTTTTTTTCATTATGTTTATTACAGCATTATCTTTATAATATTTTACATTAAAATTTTGATATGCTCGCCATTTATTTACATTATTTAACAAACATTGTGTACATTCAAAGTACAGTATTATAAATAGCATCCCACAGAAAAAAAGAAAACGAACTTAAAATGTTAGGTTCTAAAAGGCCACAAGATTGGGCCTATCGGTTTTATTATAGATATTGCTACAGTCGGAAAAGAGTCGACTTAATTATTTTTTTTAATGGAAATCGCAATTTTTTATTGCATATTATGATTTTGCAAACAAGCTTTTATCTGAAATACTTTTTTTTCGAAAATTTACAGTACCTTCGTGGTATGCCATGCCATAAACAAGTAAATGTGTGGATATCATTGAAAAAGATAGAAAAATGTTTAAACAAATCATTAATAAACTATTATAATTTAATGGAATCGTTCTTTTCTTCAAATGAACTGATGCAAAAGTAGTTCCTCAGCATTAAGGTTGTGATCAAGAGAAGACATCGATTTAATTTCACCGAAAATTGTTATATTTTTTCTAATTTTAAGCATTTTTCTTCCTTTTTTAAAGTCAATTTCACTGATAACTATAGACTTATGAATGCACGGTGTGGCACCTGTAAAGCTTCGACAATAAATGATTTAGATAAAATTTTGTTTGTTTTTTATAACACAATAAAAATGGGAGCACTGGGAAACTCCATTTTTAAAAAATGAAGTTACCCAGTTTTATCATAGATGGCGCTACATTCAGTTTCACTGTATGTAGCGCCATTTATGATAAAACTGATACTCGGGCCCACCAGTGGCCAAGCAGTCTTCGTACCCTGAACACTGGGAGTTCGGTCATGGGTTCGCGCCTCGCTCGGACGGGCAGGCCACGTGGAGTTTTCAGGGTTTTCTCCACGTCTGTAACGCCTAAATAGGAGTAAGTATCTCTTAAAAGACCTCCCGTTGCCATAAATAAACAAACAAACAAACGATAGTCCCATCTTTTGGTCCCCTTGGAGTCTAGCATTTGTGGTTCAATGAATTTTTGTAGGATGTATATTTTTGCCAGATTTTCTAATCGATTAATTGAACTTCATCATTATGCATATATTTTTGGTATATAAAATCGTAATTAATTTGGCATATTAAGGCCCTTTCCACTCAAAAAACTATTAAATTTTGGCTAGTTTTCATGTTAAAGGAAATACAGTAAAACCTTTGTAAACCGGAATCGCACGGTACTGATAAATTTTCCGGTTTGGCAGGTTTCCGTTTTGAACAGGTTTTCTTTAACATAGAAAAACACGCCGTTTGGACAGGTTTTACAATACAGTCGACCCCCCCTATAACACTGTTGATAATTCCGTTTTATAAGAATTCCATGTTGTACGAGTCACTTAGATTTTACAAATAAGTGAGCCGTTCACAGCCCTGCACACGTATTTGTAAAATCTAGGTGACTCGTACAACATGGAATTCATATAAAACGGAAAAATCAACAGTGTTATAGAGGAGTCAACTGTATATAAAATTCCAATAAGCATCGTTAGACTTTTTGTAATTTAGTGGAAATCAGAGAAATAAATAAAAAAGAAGCAAGTTTATAAATCATAATATCAGAAAAATCTTTCAACAGTACAAAGAAAAATAGGGATATCGATTGGTAGATGATACTTGAAAGTTGGGAACGAGCTGCTCTTGGTTCTCATCTGTATGCAAATGCTGTGGGAGACTACAGAGGTGATAATATAACAATAGCATAGATTATGGGGGAGATTATAGAAGTAAACAGTAGACAATAACGCATTATATTCTGAGGATTGATGTGAAATGACGAGGAATAAGATAAATTGCTAAGAAAGATAGAAGAGTATTGTAGAACAATTATATAAATATTTCATGTAAGGTTATAACTTAAATAAGAATCTAATTATGAGAAACATTGTGTATAAAGACGTACCGATCTCGTGATATGAGGCTGGTGTTTTTACTTTCTTTGTTTTGTTGTAATTGTTGTAATTATGGGTGGTTCCCCTGTGATAATATGGCTTACAATATGTACTATTTTCAAATTTATATTGCTTTAAGTTAATTCTAATATTTTAAAGTAATGTATTAATATTGTTGAAAATGTATGGAAGTACAGTCGACCCCCCTATAACACTGTTGATAATTTCGTTTTATATGAATTCCATGTTGTACGAGTCACTTAGATTTTACAAATACATGTGCTGGGCTGTGAACGGCTCACGTATATATATGACATTATATGAGTATATATGACATTTTTGGCATATTTACGCCGTCTTACAGATACCATGCCACAAAGTTGTACAGATACTATGCCACAAAGTCGTACAAAACTCAACAGAGTGGTTCCTCCATACACAATGACGATTCACACTAGAAATGCGGGTCAGCACCCTTGCACATTTTAATTTACGTATACATCCATACCCATAATGAGAATTGTCAGTTTGTTTCTTGACTGTAGCTAGATTTTACGGACTGAAAAAGCTTTTACTATAAAAGATATGCTGTGATTATTCTATACAATATTAGATTCTTTACATACAATCGTCCCCACTCACCGATTAAATAAGTTATTGTAATATCCGTCTCGTAAAACAAAGAAACTCTTTTAATATTTAATTTATTTACAAAATACTACGAAAACGTGCATAACTAATGCTTCATTGTTTAAGAAGGTGATCTACGTGGTGTACCCTTAATTGTCACGTACCGGCGATTCATTAAATTCAGACAGACATGAGTTAACCTGAGCTGGAAGGGTCAATCTTAAATTAAAGGAGACACGTAATTAACGTGTAAGCAACGTTAGAATTAAGAATAAGTAATGAAATTTGTTTAAAATGATAAAACAATAAAGATGGTAGAAAAACGTTTTAAAAATATTTTAAAAAATTAAAAGAAGTCACAACAATTCTCAAAGGGGTATCCACTCTCCTTCTACCCCTTTTGTCTGATATACACCGTTTTAACTCAGGCTAATTCGAGTCTACTCTTTTGCTGTAAATACAAGTCGACCCCCTATAACACTGTTGATTATTCCGTTTTATATGAATTCCATGTTGTACGAGTCACTTAGATTTTACAAATACGTGTGCCGGGCTGTGAACGGCTCACGTATTTATAAAACATAAGTGACTAGTACAACACGGAATTCATATAAAACGGAATAATCAAAAGTGTTATAAGGGGGTCGACTGTAACGATATGTGACAATTCTAACTGTATCGCAACTTCTGTTAAACGGGAAGATGGAATCGTATTAAAAATATTCAATATTTATTTAAAATACTTTATCTTATATAAATAAAATTTAAAAAAAATAGACTCGTAAAAAAAACTACAAAACTCAATAAAAAATATTTCTATCTGAAAGGAATGAAACATCTGCAGTTCTGCTTATCTAAATGACATAGATGTAAGTTATGAATTTTCTTAATGGCAAAATTTATCAAATACATTTCGAGATATTAAATAAGTTAACTTTATATTCAATTTAAATATTTTATTTTGGTCAAAACGATGAGAGTTCTCATTAATTAGAAGAACTCTAATAGAAATAACTTTGCATATACATCCCTTCTGTGAATTTATAATCTGAGAAGGGATTTAAAAAACAAAATTAATCCGGAATGCATTGCTTATACAAGAAAATAATGAATTATTTGTGTACTTTTGCAATTATTAATTGAATTAGACATAAAATGACGTTAATGTAATGGTGTATTCTATTCTAACGAAACGAAAATACCTTAAAAATGAATTACTTTCATAACTACTGTATATAATGAAAATATCTCTATTAATAGATTAACTTATATAAATTAAAGAGTAGGTGCTTTTATTTTATGAAAATTTTTAAGAAAAGAGGTAATGTACCTGTTTAGATATAATGCTCCAAAACCTTTCAATATGGTTCAGGTCTTGGCTTCTAACTGACAACTTCATGAGATTAACATTATTTTTACCAGGTTTAAGTTGAGTGAGACAAGTGAATAGATGCATTATATCAAGTTATTTCGAGAAATTTGTTCTCAAAAGGTTAAAGATACAGTTGAAGAGTTTATTGATAAAGTTGAGTTTTGTTGTTTATTGATAAATATAATTGATATTTTTCTCCCACCATATCCAAAACATGCCCAAAGCACAATGCTTCCTCCTCCTTGTGGTCTACTGAAATATGTTCTAGGTTTTTTTCTAATATCATGCCAATAGAAGGTCCACCCATCAAGGCCTCTAAATTCCAATTTTTTCATCACTAAACCTGCACTTTTCCATTGTTCTTTCCACAACGTGTGTTTTCTTGTCTCAATGGTCTGTGGTTTTAACATCAATTTACACCGTTGACAATTTTTTGCCAAGTGTCATATTATAAGAAACACTTTATTAAAAAGTTATGTTAAAGTATTGTCGTATCATTTCATCAAATTTTTGTTGAAATCTCCCATACCTTGAATTCAGTTTTCGGCTGCAATTTGAAAAATTGTAGACCTATAAATTCCCACTTGAGAGAGGAATAAGATACATGAAAGCCGAAAAGAGATATGGACAGATTACGGGAAAAAAGGCCCGATTAAGTGTATAAATACGCACTGTCATTGCAAATCGCAAGTTACGACTTTTTTGTAAAAATATTTCAATTTAAAAATTTTCTCCTGAAAGGTGTTAGATAGATGACCGGCACGACTCTATTGTTAACAGGAAAAGTATGATGTACAGGGGCAAGACACTACTAATTTGAGGTGGAGAGCATATATTTTAAATTAAATAAACTTTAAAAATATTAAAAACTTTAGTCCGGCATTGTGACGATGTCACAATATATAATTGCTCGTTATAATCATTAATCTTTTTTTGCGGTAACGATTCATTGCTTGAATTGAAACTCAACAAAAATGGTTATTTCTATTCATCCCATTCAAGTTTTTTTTAATCAATGGTTTATAATTTCAAAAGGTCTAAGACATAGCTTTCAAGTAGCTAAATAAATTCTGTTTGTGAGTTTACGTATTGGTATAGATTTCAATCAGGACACTTCTCTTAAACTTAGAGACTTCTGTGTAGTGAAGGTGTATGGAAGAAAAAGGACTCCAGCAGATCATGTTGCCAAGGTCTGTCAAAATAAAGATGGTGGATACTTGGTGCTCTTCTATAAAACACCACGGAGAATGAAATTTTCATATAAAGAATCGTGCTTTACGTATGGGGATATGTTAGGAAACTCTTCATTACACTTCAAAAAGAAAATAAGCTGAAAATCCCTTTAATTTTTGTTTACGTAACCAGATCTTAACCTAGTAGAGAAGTTTCTTTTGGTAAAAGTTTGCATTTCTTTATACATAAGTACTGTAATGGAAAAAATACAACTCTTACAATTTTTTACAAAGAAAAACATTTCCTTTTACCATTCTAGATAGTAAAATAGAAATAAACGTAACTTTTAAGTTACTTATGAACGTTGTTCGATTTATACAATTATTTACACGTAGATGTTTCTATTCAACCCGAAATACAATGAAATTTTAAACACTAAATAAATATTCAGTTATGATGTGTAGGTTTAATGCTAAGAGATTTTCTAAATAGATTAATCTATTAAATTTAAATAAATATACAGGACGTCCTTACATTAAAATGTTAATTATTTTCCTATTTATCTACATCGCAAATCAAATTTAAGTATATTAATTACAGTCGATCCCCCCTTTAACACTGTTGATTATTCCGTTTTATATGAATACCATGTTGTACGAGTCACTTAGATTTTACAAATCCGTGTGCCGGGCTGTGAACGGCTCAAGTATTCGTAAAATCTAAGTGACTCGTACAACATGAAATTCATATAAAATGGAATAATCAACAGTGTTACAGGAGGTCGACTGTATTTTACAGAAAATATTTTATGGCTTCATATAGGAAAAAAAATCTCATTTCAGATAATTCCTTCCACAACAATGCTTGATAAAATAGAAAAATTTTCTTTATTTATTACGAACAATGAGGAGTAATGTGGTATATGCCTCTGTTTTCGACTTATGTGAAAGGATTTTCCGATGGAATGATTTTGAAACTAATTAATTTCTGTTGTGATGAATAAGAACCTTTCTTAATACTATTTGTGCATTAAATTCAATTATCCACCTTCATTTCTGAATAAAACATTCGAAAATTCTCTTCTTTTAGTTTTTTAAATATGTTTAAATACAAGTTTAGATTAACTCCCATTCTTAATATATATATATATATATAGATATTAAATTTCATTTTTATTACCGTAAATTTTAATTCTTTTAAAATTTTCAAGGAAAAATTTAAATTCGAAAAAATTTTCCCCTAAAAGTAGTTACATAGATTACCTGCAAGACTCTATTGTTAAAGGAAAAGTATGATTTACAGGGGCAAGCCACTACTAATTTGAGGTGGAGAGCGTATATTTTAAATTAAATAAATTTAAAAATATATTAAAAATTGCAGCCTGGATTCCACAATAAAATATTTGTTCGTTTAATTATGTGTTATTTCGATTAAAATTCTATTTGATAACAGAAGAACTTTATCACTTTATCTCATAGATAAAAAAATATATTTTTTACTACTTATATATTTTGAGATTTTAATTTATTATAATTTAATTTTTTTTTCATACAACACAGGAAAAGATTGAAATATGTATTAAACTATTAGTTAATTCATTTCTGTAAATTAAAAAAAAAAATTAATTATTTGTAACGTCTGACTGGCTACAATTAATTTAAGCTTTTTCTTTTAAAATAAATTAACTTCGAGTATTATTTTGCAGGAAAAACAAAAAAAATTGATTCAGTTAAGTCAGAGTTTGTGTAGTTAATAACTTTTTTTCTATTGTTTTATATAAGTAAAAAAATCCACAGAAACATTAACAATTACTGTATAGAATATACGAGTATGTTGAAAAAATTACAGGAGTAGTTTAAAGTAAAACATGTCCAATTCGTAAAATATTTAAAAATTAGCTTCTTTTTCAAATTGTAAAATTCTCTTGAATTTAATTCATATGAATTCTATTGATTCAAACTATTTTTTTTCGATTTTGAGTAAAGAAAAGAGTCAATAGAAATTAGATCGGGGAATAGATTCAATTTGAGTCAATAGAACTCACACAATAGAAATCGAAGAAATTTTTACGACTTTTCAAAATGTCTTCTAAAGGAATCGTTGGAGAAAGTGTACTAAATCTCAGGGTGATTCTTTTGAAAAATATTAATAAATTTTTTTAATATTTTAACACGTTTCGATTTTTTTAATCCATTCCTAAAACTTTATGAACATTCCTCCTGTATATAATATTATAATAAAAGATAAAACATTTTGAATTTCTACTAAAAATATTTAAAACCTTTGCAATTTTTTATTCAAATTGATTATACTATGTAATAATATTTTCTTACTCATTCATTTATTCATACCAGTGGGTCAAGCGGTTCATATTCTTAAACACTGGGAATTCGGACGTGTCAGGATAGGTTGGCCACGTGTAGTTTTCCGGGTTTTCTCCACGTCTATAACATCTCAATAGGGGCTAGTTACCCTTAAAAGACCTCCCAGAAGGTATCCTACCTAGGCAGATCGCCCAAGTGTTTCATTACCATAACTTAACGAAACATTCATACTGCTACGTAGGGTAATGCCTTCTGGAATAGATAACTACACAGGTTTAACTAAACTATACAATAATAACGGTAAAATAATCAAAGTTTAGTGATATTTTTCAACGTAATGAGAAACTTGAAATGTACTCACAATTGCTAGATTGCCGCTCGTCTAGACCCTTATTGCGACTCCTGTGTAGGTAACAGATTCTTTCTATAAAATTGATACATACTACTTACACATAGCAAACATACAAAAGATTATATACGCATAGATTATAAGCGCAACTTGCAACTTAAACTTGAATAGACGAATGTAAGCTAAGAGTACCAGTCATAAAGTATAAGTAAAGTAACATTGATATTCATTATGAAACAATGATAACTACAATAGTTTAATTATAGTATATATAATACAAAATAACTTGCCAATAGAGAATGTGGCTCGCGTATTTCTAATAAGTGATGTAGGGCTTAATATGTGATAAGTTTATCTAACATTAAATTAAATAGCATTTTATCATATATTTTACATTACGTTATATTATAAACAAAACATATTAAGTATATTTTAATGAAAATTTGTTATATTATAATCAGTATATTTTATATCTCATTTTTTGTTTGAATGCATTAAACAATTGTTAGCTATAGGACAAGATCAGATATCGATTGACTATCGTCCCCCCCCCCTTTTCAATAGTATTAGGTGACAGATGCTATTTACGTGGATGCATATAATTCATGATAGACAAGAGAGATAGGTTATGATAGGAATGATAGGAGGACTAAAGAATAACCAATCATGCTTATCCTTCATTATCTTAACTTCCTCCGGAATAAAATTAAGATTAGTCAGAAAAAAATAAAGCAAAGGGAATGACAAAAATTAGGCAGAAAGAAGTAGAAAGTGAGAGAGAGAGAAAGGAAAATCAAGGAAAAGAGAAAGAAAGAAAAAGTGATGAAGAAAGAGAGAGGAGGAGAAAGCAGAAGATGCAGGAGAAGGACAGAGGAGTAAGGAAGAAATCAAGAAAGAGAAAGGGTAAAGAAGAAAAACAGTGACTCTTACCCTCGCACCTTACATATCTGACTTCCCTAGAGTCTAAATCGGAGGTGTGTCCGATAATACACACCTGATCCTACCTTAAACTGCTATAACTCGATTTTTGACGGTTCCCAAGCCCTGCATATTTAAGAAAGCAATAATAAAACTAATATAAAAGTTAAATAAAAAATAAATTAATAAAGTAAAATTTTAATTAGTGTTAAAACTTCACAAATTCTTAATTACAATATAAGTAACGCCTACAGAATAGATCATTTTTAAAATCCATTAATACATTTCATTTAATTTTACACTCGTTTAACTAAATTAAGATTTCATTTTTAATATCTTTTTTCCAGACAGTAGCTTCAATATATTTCTATTCATATAGCTATAGGATTAGATAAGTAATTCGAGCCAGAAACATTCGGCAAACACTACAACATTTACTTATTATATAATGGATACAAAACGACAGCTAACATAATGACAATTATAGAAATCAACTTCATATATTTCGTTAATTTTATATAATGCTTTATAATCTATGACAAATTAATTTAATTTTGTGGGCAAGTAAGGGAAGCAGTAGTTCTATTGTTCCCTCCTTTATAAACTAGAATATCAATCAGCACTTCAATACCCAAAGATTTAAGATGACAAAACAATTTTCTAACTTGTTCGTTATATCTTTACATTGGATTTTATGTCATTTTTGTTTCTTCATATATCATATACATTTTTTTGTGTGTGGGGAAAATAAGGGATGCTCTAGATCTAATTGTTTTGTCGTTGTAAACCTTTGGATGTTGGAAACTGCCGATTGAAATTCTCAACCCTACTAGTTTAGGATTATAAAGGAAGAAACGACAGTATATTAATTTTGTTAGAAATTTCATATTAAAAATACACAGAAGAAAGTAAAACCGTCTTTAAATATCGTCTCTGTAAAGGGAGATTGTACAAGAAAACTCTGTAACGGTTAAAAAGAAAGAAACAATTGTGCCCATGGATAAAGCAAAATAATAGACAAAATAAGCTATACTTAACATTAATCAACGGAAGTCAAACAAAGATCCGAGTCTTCTTATTATTAGAGATGACATATAATATTACATTGCTAAGAAATAGGTAAACAACAATAGATTCCCTTGCTTTGTATTATTAATTGATAGATTTCTTGCATTCTAATTAACAAGGAAATTCCGATTTACTCTATACGTAATTGCAAACAGATGAATAGTTAAAATTTAAACCACATTTCACTTTGGTATGTATTGTAATGGTGCTATAAGTTAAAAAATTGCTTGATTATCCTAATAATTCCTGTAAAATGAGTTAATTTTGAAGTTAAATAATTAACATAATGGTTCTAATTTAGCTTATTATCAAAATGCAAATCGAAATAACATGTAGAGTTGAATAATAGTAGGGCTATTTAATGATTATTCATGACATTCTTGTTAGTCTGTAGTAATTCAGATAATACAAAAAACTGTCTAAGATATTATTTATATTATTATTTAACTGGTCCATAGTTGAATTCTTGAGTTTCCACTATAAGTTTCCATTATAGTGGAAACTTAAATATATTTAATCATAACCAATGGCGTAGCCAGAAAGAGAGCTCGAAAAAAGTATATATATATATATATATAATACTTACTAGTCATGAGATCAATATTCTCTTAAGTCTAACAGGATCAATACAAAAGTCATATTGGATTTGAGGAAACCAATATACTAGTGATACAAAAAATCAATTTTCTGTAATCAATATTCCTAAATGGGTTATACGAAAAGGTATAACTCTATTAATACTGAGATTTCTGTATTAATAGAGTTATACCTTTTAATAGAGTTTGTAATTAATAGAGTAATAGAATTGTAATTAATAGAGTTACCTTCCATTTCTACCCTCAAAATTAAGCTTTTTGACATTCTATTATAATATAAAACGCTTTTAATAATAAAATATCGTAATAGAGAGCGCTCTATTTCCAGTTTTAAACGTTGCCTGGAAAGTTAAGCAACTGGTTTCTGAATATTTTTTATGGGATTATGATGAGTAGTAATCATCACATATCTCTAAGACATCATTTATTCTTGTAAAAACGAATGGATAAATGAACTGCTTTAGTGAATATCCAATTTTTTTACCTGCCTTTCTAATTAAAGTTACAATTATGTTTATTTTTTATTAATAATTTATTGAAAGACATAGAAAAAACATTAGTGATATTACAATAATGTGTCTTTCTTTCTTATCTAATAAGCTCTCTGTCTTGACGTCATATTTAATATTATTCATTTATATTACTTTTGCTCCATATACTGCTTTATTTATGTCTATGAATAGAATAAAATATTTTCATATGCTATCTCGTTTAATAATTGCCATTATAACAAATATTCTTTTCAAATGGTTCCTGACAGAATTTCTTTTTTTCTCCAAACAGATATTATCATTTCTTTCATTACTTTTCCCAAGATAATTTGCTGTTACTTATACGAATAGAAACTTAAATCGTGTTTTATATAGAAGAGAGAACAATAAGTCAATTTATATCTAAAGGTAACTATTAAAAAGTGTAATGAATTATTTACGAATTCAGTATCAAAGTAGCCAACACTGAAACCATTCAATAACAGCCAAAGTATAAATTCTTATTTTAGCTTTCAAGCTAGTGAAACTTTAGCTTCAATTTTCTAAAAAGGCGGATGCAATGGCATCTAGCTCTTATTTTTTTTCTATTGATATCACCTATCCTCTTATATAGATAAGTGCTATTGAATAGGATCTTTCTTTGTTAAAGTGCCACATTGACATCACCTTGACCTAACTCGATTTATAACGTTTGCATTTTTGACGAAAAATACCTTATTTTGTATTTATTCCGAAAAGAATAGCAATAGAGAAATTCCAAATTTGAGAATTAATATGTTCGTTGCATAATTTTCCTATTCTTATGCAATTTCTGTCACTTGATTTAGTAATTTTTATCTCATGAAAACCATTTTTTTACTATAACTGATCGTAATTCCCATTATCTTCTTTATTATCTTTTTCTCTAAATAACAGACCATCTCGATTTGCTTCCTTTAATTACTTTTATTATACTCTTGATCCTATCGACTCCCATTTACTTGTAAGCCTCTATTTCTTCTTATTGCTAATCGCTCCATATTTATTTTGAGCAACCCCATAGAAATTTAGTTTAATTCATTTATTTAAGGTTAGTTTATAAATTAATACTCTACACTAAATAAATATAATAGTGTCTTAAATTCTAAATTTTAATAAAATCGTCTTTAAGTTCGACCTTTTTAGAGATGTGACAGATGATTCGCTATATCTTCCTACTTGCTTGACCTTTAACCGCAAAAATTTAATATCATTAATCCAATTAATACACAAATCTCCCTGCAAAATTACAGAAATTTTCGTCATAAAACACAGAAGTTATTAAGCTTCAAACTGGGTGAAGAAATTTAATAATTTTTTTATACTTCGTCGTTGAACGTCATAAGCCCTATAAACAAACAAACATTTACAATTCAGTTTAAAGCAAAAAAAACTGTTTTTATTAAAGCAGAAAACATTACATAAATAACATTACGTGACACTTTAACAAATCTTATATTATTATGAAAGAACGTCGTGTTCCTTCATCCCAAATATAGCGACAGAATGAAGACATTTTCTTTCAGAATTCTTCTCATAACCAAATAACAACGTCGTTAATGCCATCCATATCCAACTGTTAAAACCACCGTCTCACGAAATGATAAGTGTATTTTAAAGATAGAAATTAATTTTAGTTAAATTGCTATTGATATTCGTGCAGACTGTGATGTATATTGTATAAAGATGAAAAGTGTGGATGGAAATGGGAAGGTGACACGTTGAACACGTTCTGTAAAAATCGTGGTAATAATTTGGTGAAATTATCACCTTTATTATTGCCACAAACAACACGCAGAAGCTAATAATTCAGTCGTGATACTAACAAACAAAATTGTTAACACAAGTCGACCCCCCTATAACACTGTTAATTATTTTATTTTATATGAATTCCATGTTGTACGAGTCACATAGATTTTACAAATACGTGAGCCGTTCACAGCCCGGCACACGTATTTGTAATATCTAAGTGACTCGTACAACGTGGAATTCATATAAAACAGAATAATGAACAGTGTTATAGGGGGGTCGAATGTATCTATTTTCGTATGTATTATTATTCAAACCATTTTTTAAACTGCGATTTTCAAAAATTTTTATAGTTTTACAGATTATAATTAAAAACTCTACATCTTACTCGTGTCGTATAATTAGTTCTACATTTAAAAGAGAATTTTAGAAGTAACACTATAGGAGAATTAAAGTATACAATTATGTATTGTAACGTCGTTACAATGCCGAGCTGCAGTTTTTAATCATATTTTTAATTTATTTAATCTAAAATATACGCTTTCCATCTCAAATTAGTAATGGCTTGCCCCTGTAAATCATACTTTTCCTTTAACAACAGAGTCGTGCCGGTCAGTCATCTAAATCTATGTTAATTGCATAGGAGTTATTAAGCTTCAAATTGGGTGAACAAAATCGTTCCACATTCACACACTAACATCCATAAACACAGAAAATTTTTCCAGAATCCTTTTTAATTTCTCGACGTTTTAAGTTCCCCTGAATCCAAAAATGTAAAAATTTGGAAGTCATTTTCGACCTTTCGCCATACTTTCTCTCTGTTAAATATAACGTTTAAATACTTCTTCTATCAATATTCTACTTTTTTAAACTTAAAATTATCATCAGCCTTTACGTTCCGACAGACTAATTGATATTTTTGGTGTGTAATCAGATTTGTGAGGAATTACCTAAACATGAAACTAATCCCTTCTTCAGTTCATGATCTTAATTTATTTGTCATTCTAGATAAAGTACTGCAATAACATTCTCCTTTAATTAGTTGTTGTATAAAGACATGAGCATTGAGTTAAACCAATAAAGTTAATTTATTACGAAAGAGTAAATAAATCTTGTTGCTAGAATTAATATAATGAAACCTTGAAATAGAGCCATTTTGAATTGCGTTACTTTCTTCAAGCACTAATGAATACTTTTTTCACAAATGTTAAAGAATCTTTCGTGTTTATAAATTACAGTCGACTCCCTCCTATAACACTGTTGATTATTCCGTTTTATATGAATTCCATGTTGTACGAGTCACATAGATTTTACAAATACGTGTGCCGGGCCGTGAACGGCTCACGTATTTGTAAAATATAAGTGACTCGTACAACATGGAATTCATATAAAACGGAATAATCAACAGTGTTATAAGGAGTAAGTGTTGTATTGGTGAGTAAGTGTTTCATCCACACTCACACTAACACTGGACAAAAACACTGATTAATCGATACTGACTTTTTATTAATGTAGTTCTGGTAACTTTGAAGTGAAATTATCTCTGTAGAGCAGAAATTCAAGACATTACCAAAGTAATTTGTTACAACATTGTTGTGTCTTTGGGTCATTCGAAAGTAATAAGATTTTTCTCTTGGGTAATTGTGGACGAGTATTAAATCATGCGAAAAGGAAGATAATAATTTTACGAAGAATTATTTTTATTATTATTATGGTACTATAAACAATAGAATTATTAAAATATGCCATTATTTATATATTTTTTAAGTCTTAAATGCTGCACTGAAATGTCTTTAATTTCGAGAACGGAGTTAAACAGATGACGGGCACGACTGTATTGTTAAACGAAAAGTATGATGTACAGGGGCAAGCCACTACTAATTTAAAGTGTTGAGCATATATTTTAAATTAAATAAATTAAAAATATGATTAAAAATTGCAGTCAGGCCACAATAAATAATTGTTATTCCTACTATAATTTGCTTTTTTTTTTTTTTTCATTCGCAGGAAATTTCTATTTTCGTGGCTCTGTTACATATAATAAAGGGAAAGTATGGCGATCGATCAAAATATGATTCCCACAAAATTTTTACAGTTTTAGACTCGTCGGCACCTTGAAACGTTGAGAAATGCAAAACACTTTGGGGTATTTTTTTTAAATGTATATATCAATATGTTAGTCTGTGTGTGGAAAGCACGATTTTGTTCATCCTCTTTGAAGCTTAATAACTCCTGTGCTTTTGCCTGGTAATTTCTAAAATTTTGCAGGGAGGTTTATGTATTAGGAAAATTAGTGCTATTAAATTTTGGTGGTTAAAGGTCGACGGGGTGGGGCGATAGATGGGAGTCACGTATGATATCTAGAATGGGTTCGAATTTAATGAAGGTTTTACTCATTTTTACCCTTAAAATTAACTGATATTTTATAACAGCTAAAAATACGAAAAGATTTTAAAATAAAATATCATAACAAATGAAGTCACGCTCAGTTTTAAACGTTACAGGGAAAGTTAAGTAACTCGTTACTAGATTTTTAATTTAAGAGGAATCTTTAAATTAATATAGAAACGATTTTTTTTATTTATAATTTACGTAAAATCATAATCTTTAACGATTTAAAGCTTTTAAGATTATTTTCTGTAAAATGGATAAATGTAAGATAATAAACAATTTTCTTAGTTTAATTTTTATTAAATTTTCACACACGACTTTATATTTTCAATAAAGTTTTACACCTAATTTATTTTTATTTATTTGTAAAAATTTGGAAAGTTTCTGATTTATCAAAATATTAACATAAAATAGGAGCAATAAAATTAGTTTTATAAAGCAAGAAATGAAATTTTGGCAGTAAAATGCCACGAATAAAATCTCTGTACATTTGATGAAATAAGTTAGAAGCAAAAAGAAAAACTTATTTAAACAGACTTTCCTTATCTCTCTTCATTTGTTTTTTGGGATGAGATCTATTTTTTGTAATAGCTGCAACTAAATTAGAGATGCTTCTATTTTGACAAATACTTTTAATTCTCTGGACGTTTTTTTTTCTGTGAGACAGGATAAATTTAACTGTGAAAAATCAATTTTATTAATTTTTCTGTGACAAGTTTTAAATTTTTATATTTAATATACGCTACCTAGAAAGATTTTGACATTATCCATAATATATATTTTATATCTTATTTTGTAATATAATAATTTTAGTTTAAATTATTTCTAATTGTATTAGAAGAAACTTATTTAGAAATTACATTAAAATATAATGCATCTTCTAAATATTTATATTAAAAAATTTTTATTAATTGTGATTTTTCACGAAATTTAAATTGTTTCACTGTTTTTACGAGTTTTTAAAATGTGATACATTAATAAGTAATTTTTATAATTAAATTAAACTATTTATTGGGCTGAAATTTTCAAATTTTGAGACCTGCAAGTTCCCATTGTCTGTCCTTTCTTAATCGTGGGAATGGAGTTACATAGATGAAAGATAAGACGAGATATGGAGACGACAGGTACAGGAGGCCCCGATTTACTATATCTGAACATCCGATTTCAATCAGAAATAACATTATTTTTTATTCGAAAATGTTCTCTATAACGGAGTGATAGATGACCGGCATGACTCTGTTGACAGGAAAGTAAGATGCACAGGGGCAAGACTACTAAAGTCGAGGGCATATATTTTATATTAAATAAATTAAAAATATGATTAAAATTGCAGTTTGATATCTTGATGATGTCAAAATAAATAATTGCTTGTTTAAAATTAAATTTTCATTTCAATAATAACGAAGCAATTCGCAATCATCATCATTATCATCTTAAAACTATAATGCAGTTATTCTAAGAAAGCATAGAATTAAAATCTATATCTATATCTATATTATATATATATAAATGGACATGTATGTCCCTATATTTCACTTTTTCGCCAAAACTACACATCGCACGTGAATGATGTTTGTATGTAGTGGTAGCCCCAAGTCTCCATTCGTGCATAGGGGTGGTTGCGTCTCGATAGCTATAAGGGTGCGGGAGATATGAAGCTGAAAGTGGTTGAAAGTGGCTTTCTATTTTGAATGTTTTGTTCGATTTTTTCGAATTTGTTCGAATTAAATTCGAACATAAAATTCGAATTGGTTCGATTATAGAACGATTG
>NW_019384316.1:214799-223729 GCF_000671375.1 Centruroides sculpturatus | reverse complement strand
TCACTTTGGTGTCTTCCACTTTTTTTACGCTCCCTTGTGTAGCGGCCACGTTGTGTTTCTCAGCGGCTTTCAGCACTGTACGTATTTGTAACATAAAAAGTTTATAGTAGTGAAGCTTTTGTACATCTTTTTCACTATTTTAATCACTAAAATACAATACAAAACACTATCTTTATCATACTCAATTAATTTATTGCTTGATACACTTCACTTTAGAGCTAGATTCTTGTTCAAAAAGTCTGTTTTTTTACATTCAAATATCAATTAAACATGCTTCAATCGTTTATTTATTCGAAAGATACAAAACTTATTTGATAATTTGACTTAATTGATATTTTTAGAGTGTAATAAGATTACTAAGGGATTATATAAGCATGAAACTAATCTATTCTTCACCTCGTGATCTTAATTGATTTATCATTCTAGACGAAATACTACAATAACATTCTCCTTTAATTAATTGTCGTGTAAACACATTAACACATCGAGTTAAACAAATAAATTGAATTAAATTAAGTATAATAAAAGTTAAACAATTTTTAAATCTTTTAAAACTTAGATTATAAATTTAATTAATAATAATTTTCTTTAATGTGACGTAAATTATCTTATTTATTTATTTTTTTTAAATTAATATTTTATAATCATAATAAATTATTTTAAAATCTTTAGAATTTTAATTTTATATGCTATAAATCATAAAATAGTAATTGCTATTTATTCCAGATATTTTTAATAAAATAAATATTTGCAAATTATCATATCCTTATAGATAAAGATGTTGAACACACATATAGTATATAGTATTTACTGTACAGTCGACCCCCTATAACACTGTTGATTTTTTCCGTTTTATATGAATTCCATGTTGTACGAATCACTTAGAATTTACAAATACGAGTGCCGGGCTGTGAACGGCTCACGTATTTGCAAAATCTAAGTGACTCTTACAACATGGAATTCATATAAAACGGAAAAATCAACAGTGTTATAGGGGGGTCGACTGTACTGTACATACACGATTATCGAAGTCGTTTACTCTGTAATTATTAATTATTATGGATAAAAGCTTCTTTACTGAACAAAGAAGTTGACTTCTTTAATTAATTAACATAATCTTTCCCTCTTTCTGAACACTATAAATTAACAAATTGTTCCTGCTAAATTCATTTAATGCACACTAGTGGGTTCGATTTGTGTCACTGTATGGAGACTTTTGAGACACCCTGTACATTAAATTCGATTTTTTCCTCTCGTGTACATTATATTTTCTATCGAATTTTAATGTTATTTCTTCTAACTTATAACTAAAAGGACCAAATTTACATAAACATTTCTCATTGTTTTCATATAATGGGAATTTACACAAACTTTATCTTTTGTTTTAGGATTCTTACCACCGTTAGTATGGACGTTAGCAGAAATGAATAGCTACAAAAATAGCTTATTTTATTGTTATTAGGTTAATTATTGGGCTGCAATTTCGAAATACTTGTAAACCTATAAATTCTCACTGTCATACATCTATCTATTGTCTCGAGAATAGCGTTAGATAAATGAAAGATGAGAAAAAATATGGACATTTTAAGAACGAAAGAATCAGATTAACTATATAACTTCCGATGCAAACGTTATTTCAATTCAAAATTTTCCCCTAAAAGCAGTTAGTCGATGACCGGCACGACTCCACTGTTAAAGGAAAAGTATGATGTACAGGGGCAAGCAATTACTAATTTGAGATGGAGAGCATATATTTTTAAATTAAATAAATTAAATTTCTTTATATTTCATACAAATGAATTCTTTCAATACGGTAATAATATATAACCTTATTTTTAATGTGTTGTTTAGACAAATTAGTTCTAAATAGAAAACTTAGTAAATTAAGTGTTGCAACGCCGTTCCAAGATTTACATTTAAAAGCTATTAAATAAAAGATTAATGATTAGTTTAAAAAGTATTGAAGCGAGAAATATCTCACGTTATCTAACGCTAAAACGTTATCTAACGCTAAAGAGAATTTTAATAATTGCTAGGATTATTTCTTAAATTGTGAAAGCATTTACCTTAATCCAAAACTAAACCAATTCATTAATATTTAAGTATATCAGTTAAATATCATAAATGAGAAATGTACAAATGTAATATTTTATGACTAATAAAATAAAGTTATAATGTTAACAAATATTTAATAAATGTTTGGTTGCTAGTGTGTGATAAGCCCCAATATATTATTTACAATTGTTTTTGTTGCGTAAAAACGAATGTGTTAAATAGTATTAATATTAATGTAAGGGCAAAAAGCAGAGTGATTAATAATAATTAAAATATTNTGTCTAAGATATTATTTATATTATTATTTAACTGGTCCATAGTTGAATTCTTGAGTTTCCACTATAAGTTTCCATTATAGTGGAAACTTAAATATATTTAATCATAACCAATGGCGTAGCCAGAAAGAGAGCTCGAAAAAAGTATATATATATATATAATACTTACTAGTCATGAGATCAATATTCTCTTAAGTCTAACAGGATCAATACAAAAGTCATATTGGATTTGAGGAAACCAATATACTAGTGATACAAAAAATCAATTTTCTGTAATCAATATTCCTAAATGGGTTATACGAAAAGGTATAACTCTATTAATACTGAGATTTCTGTATTAATAGAGTTATACCTTTTAATAGAGTTTGTAATTAATAGAGTAATAGAATTGTAATTAATAGAGTTACCTTCCATTTCTACCCTCAAAATTAAGCTTTTTGACATTCTATTATAATATAAAACGCTTTTAATAATAAAATATCGTAATAGAGAGCGCTCTATTTCCAGTTTTAAACGTTGCCTGGAAAGTTAAGCAACTGGTTTCTGAATATTTTTTATGGGATTATGATGAGTAGTAATCATCACATATCTCTAAGACATCATTTATTCTTGTAAAAACGAATGGATAAATGAACTGCTTTAGTGAATATCCAATTTTTTTACCTGCCTTTCTAATTAAAGTTACAATTATGTTTATTTTTTATTAATAATTTATTGAAAGACATAGAAAAAACATTAGTGATATTACAATAATGTGTCTTTCTTTCTTATCTAATAAGCTCTCTGTCTTGACGTCATATTTAATATTATTCATTTATATTACTTTTGCTCCATATACTGCTTTATTTATGTCTATGAATAGAATAAAATATTTTCATATGCTATCTCGTTTAATAATTGCCATTATAACAAATATTCTTTTCAAATGGTTCCTGACAGAATTTCTTTTTTTCTCCAAACAGATATTATCATTTCTTTCATTACTTTTCCCAAGATAATTTGCTGTTACTTATACGAATAGAAACTTAAATCGTGTTTTATATAGAAGAGAGAACAATAAGTCAATTTATATCTAAAGGTAACTATTAAAAAGTGTAATGAATTATTTACGAATTCAGTATCAAAGTAGCCAACACTGAAACCATTCAATAACAGCCAAAGTATAAATTCTTATTTTAGCTTTCAAGCTAGTGAAACTTTAGCTTCAATTTTCTAAAAAGGCGGATGCAATGGCATCTAGCTCTTATTTTTTTTCTATTGATATCACCTATCCTCTTATATAGATAAGTGCTATTGAATAGGATCTTTCTTTGTTAAAGTGCCACATTGACATCACCTTGACCTAACTCGATTTATAACGTTTGCATTTTTGACGAAAAATACCTTATTTTGTATTTATTCCGAAAAGAATAGCAATAGAGAAATTCCAAATTTGAGAATTAATATGTTCGTTGCATAATTTTCCTATTCTTATGCAATTTCTGTCACTTGATTTAGTAATTTTTATCTCATGAAAACCATTTTTTTACTATAACTGATCGTAATTCCCATTATCTTCTTTATTATCTTTTTCTCTAAATAACAGACCATCTCGATTTGCTTCCTTTAATTACTTTTATTATACTCTTGATCCTATCGACTCCCATTTACTTGTAAGCCTCTATTTCTTCTTATTGCTAATCGCTCCATATTTATTTTGAGCAACCCCATAGAAATTTAGTTTAATTCATTTATTTAAGGTTAGTTTATAAATTAATACTCTACACTAAATAAATATAATAGTGTCTTAAATTCTAAATTTTAATAAAATCGTCTTTAAGTTCGACCTTTTTAGAGATGTGACAGATGATTCGCTATATCTTCCTACTTGCTTGACCTTTAACCGCAAAAATTTAATATCATTAATCCAATTAATACACAAATCTCCCTTCAAAATTACAGAAATTTTCGTCATAAAACACAGAAGTTATTAAGCTTCAAACTGGGTGAAGAAATTTAATAATTTTTTTATACTTCGTCGTTGAACGTCATAAGCCCTATAAACAAACAAACATTTACAATTCAGTTTAAAGCAAAAAAAACTGTTTTTATTAAAGCAGAAAACATTACATAAATAACATTACGTGACACTTTAACAAATCTTATATTATTATGAAAGAACGTCGTGTTCCTTCATCCCAAATATAGCGACAGAATGAAGACATTTTCTTTCAGAATTCTTCTCATAACCAAATAACAACGTCGTTAATGCCATCCATATCCAACTGTTAAAACCACAGTCTCACGAAATGATAAGTGTATTTTAAAGATAGAAATTAATTTTAGTTAAATTGCTATTGATATTCGTGCAGACTGTGATGTATATTGTATAAAGATGAAAAGTGTGGATGGAAATGGGAAGGTGACACGTTGAACACGTTCTGTAAAAATCGTGGTAATAATTTGGTGAAATTATCACCTTTATTATTGCCACAAACAACACGCAGAAGCTAATAATTCAGTCGTGATACTAACAAACAAAATTGTTAACACAAGTCGACCCCCCCTATAACACTGTTGATTATTTTATTTTATATGAATTCCATGTTGTACGAGTCACATAGATTTTACAAATACGTGAGCCGTTCACAGCCCGGCACACGTATTTGTAATATCTAAGTGACTCGTACAACGTGGAATTCATATAAAACAGAATAATGAACAGTGTTATAGGGGGGTCGAATGTATCTATTTTCGTATGTATTATTATTCAAACCATTTTTTAAACTGCGATTTTCAAAAATTTTTATAGTTTTACAGATTATAATTAAAAACTCTACATCTTACTCGTGTCGTATAATTAGTTCTACATTTAAAAGAGAATTTTAGAAGTAACACTATAGGAGAATTAAAGTATACAATTATGTATTGTAACGTCGTTACAATGCCGAGCTGCAGTTTTTAATCATATTTTTAATTTATTTAATCTAAAATATACGCTTTCCATCTCAAATTAGTAATGGCTTGCCCCTGTAAATCATACTTTTCCTTTAACAACAGAGTCGTGCCGGTCAGTCATCTAAATCTATGTTAATTGCATAGGAGTTATTAAGCTTCAAATTGGGTGAACAAAATCGTTCCACATTCACACACTAACATCCATAAACACAGAAAATTTTTCCAGAATCTTTTTTAATTTCTCGACGTTTTAAGTTCCCCTGAATCCAAAAATGTAAAAATTTGGAAGTCATTTTCGACCTTTCGCCATACTTTCTCTCTGTTAAATATAACGTTTAAATACTTCTTCTATCAATATTCTACTTTTTTAAACTTAAAATTATCATCAGCCTTTACGTTCCGACAGACTAATTGATATTTTTGGTGTGTAATCAGATTTGTGAGGAATTACCTAAACATGAAACTAATCCCTTCTTCAGTTCATGATCTTAATTTATTTGTCATTCTAGATAAAGTACTGCAATAACATTCTCCTTTAATTAGTTGTTGTATAAAGACATGAGCATTGAGTTAAACCAATAAAGTTAATTTATTATGAAAGAGTAAATAAATCTTGTTGCTAGAATTAATATAATGAAACCTTGAAATAGAGCCATTTTGAATTGCGTTACTTTCTTCAAGCACTAATGAATACTTTTTTCACAAATGTTAAAGAATCTTTCGTGTTTATAAATTACAGTCGACTCCCTCCTATAACACTGTTGATTATTCCGTTTTATATGAATTCCATGTTGTACGAGTCACATAGATTTTACAAATACGTGTGCCGGGCCGTGAACGGCTCACGTATTTGTAAAATATAAGTGACTCGTACAACATGGAATTCATATAAAACGGAATAATCAACAGTGTTATAAGGAGTAAGTGTTGTATTGGTGAGTAAGTGTTTCATCCACACTCACACTAACACTGGACAAAAACACTGATTAATCGATACTGACTTTTTATTAATGTAGTTCTGGTAACTTTGAAGTGAAATTATCTCTGTAGAGCAGAAATTCAAGACATTACCAAAGTAATTTGTTACAACATTGTTGTGTCTTTGGGTCATTCGAAAGTAATAAGATTTTTCTCTTGGGTAATTGTGGACGAGTATTAAATCATGCGAAAAGGAAGATAATAATTTTACGAAGAATTATTTTTATTATTATTATGGTACTATAAACAATAGAATTATTAAAATATGCCATTATTTATATATTTTTTAAGTCTTAAATGCTGCACTGAAATGTCTTTAATTTCGAGAACGGAGTTAAACAGATGACGGGCACGACTGTATTGTTAAACGAAAAGTATGATGTACAGGGGCAAGCCACTACTAATTTAAAGTGTTGAGCATATATTTTAAATTAAATAAATTAAAAATATGATTAAAAATTGCAGTCAGGCCACAATAAATAATTGTTATTCCTACTATAATTTGCTTTTTTTTTTTTTTTCATTCGCAGGAAATTTCTATTTTCGTGGCTCTGTTACATATAATAAAGGGAAAGTATGGCGATCGATCAAAATATGATTCCCACAAAATTTTTACAGTTTTAGACTCGTCGGCACCTTGAAACGTTGAGAAATGCAAAACACTTTGGGGTATTTTTTTTAAATGTATATATCAATATGTTAGTCTGTGTGTGGAAAGCACGATTTTGTTCATCCTCTTTGAAGCTTAATAACTCCTGTGCTTTTGCCTGGTAATTTCTAAAATTTTGCAGGGAGGTTTATGTATTAGGAAAATTAGTGCTATTAAATTTTGGTGGTTAAAGGTCGACGGGGTGGGGCGATAGATGGGAGTCACGTATGATATCTAGAATGGGTTCGAATTTAATGAAGGTTTTACTCATTTTTACCCTTAAAATTAACTGATATTTTATAACAGCTAAAAATACGAAAAGATTTTAAAATAAAATATCATAACAAATGAAGTCACGCTCAGTTTTAAACGTTACAGGGAAAGTTAAGTAACTCGTTACTAGATTTTTAATTTAAGAGGAATCTTTAAATTAATATAGAAACGATTTTTTTTATTTATAATTTACGTAAAATCATAATCTTTAACGATTTAAAGCTTTTAAGATTATTTTCTGTAAAATGGATAAATGTAAGATAATAAACAATTTTCTTAGTTTAATTTTTATTAAATTTTCACACACGACTTTATATTTTCAATAAAGTTTTACACCTAATTTATTTTTATTTATTTGTAAAAATTTGGAAAGTTTCTGATTTATCAAAATATTAACATAAAATAGGAGCAATAAAATTAGTTTTATAAAGCAAGAAATGAAATTTTGGCAGTAAAATGCCACGAATAAAATCTCTGTACATTTGATGAAATAAGTTAGAAGCAAAAAGAAAAACTTATTTAAACAGACTTTCCTTATCTCTCTTCATTTGTTTTTTGGGATGAGATCTATTTTTTGTAATAGCTGCAACTAAATTAGAGATGCTTCTATTTTGACAAATACTTTTAATTCTCTGGACGTTTTTTTTTCTGTGAGACAGGATAAATTTAACTGTGAAAAATCAATTTTATTAATTTTTCTGTGACAAGTTTTAAATTTTTATATTTAATATACGCTACCTAGAAAGATTTTGACATTATCCATAATATATATTTTATATCTTATTTTGTAATATAATAATTTTAGTTTAAATTATTTCTAATTGTATTAGAAGAAACTTATTTAGAAATTACATTAAAATATAATGCATCTTCTAAATATTTATATTAAAAAATTTTTATTAATTGTGATTTTTCACGAAATTTAAATTGTTTCACTGTTTTTACGAGTTTTTAAAATGTGATACATTAATAAGTAATTTTTATAATTAAATTAAACTATTTATTGGGCTGAAATTTTCAAATTTTGAGACCTGCAAGTTCCCATTGTCTGTCCTTTCTTAATCGTGGGAATGGAGTTACATAGATGAAAGATAAGACGAGATATGGAGACGACAGGTACAGGAGGCCCCGATTTACTATATCTGAACATCCGATTTCAATCAGAAATAACATTATTTTTTATTCGAAAATGTTCTCTATAACGGAGTGATAGATGACCGGCATGACTCTGTTGACAGGAAAGTAAGATGCACAGGGGCAAGACTACTAAAGTCGAGGGCATATATTTTATATTAAATAAATTAAAAATATGATTAAAATTGCAGTTTGATATCTTGATGATGTCAAAATAAATAATTGCTTGTTTAAAATTAAATTTTCATTTCAATAATAACGAAGCAATTCGCAATCATCATCATTATCATCTTAAAACTATAATGCAGTTATTCTAAGAAAGCATAGAATTAAAATCTATATCTATATCTATATTATATATATATAAATGGACATGTATGTCCCTATATTTCACTTTTTCGCCAAAACTACACATCGCACGTGAATGATGTTTGTATGTAGTGGTAGCCCCAAGTCTCCATTCGTGCATAGGGGTGGTTGCGTCTCGATAGCTATAAGGGTGCGGGAGATATGAAGCTGAAAGTGGTTGAAAGTGGCTTTCTATTTTGAATGTTTTGTTCGATTTTTTCGAATTTGTTCGAATTAAATTCGAACATAAAATTCGAATTGGTTCGATTATAGAACGATTG
>NW_019384316.1:198923-212942 GCF_000671375.1 Centruroides sculpturatus | reverse complement strand
TAAACATTTCTCATTGTTTTCATATAATGGGAATTTACACAAACTTTATCTTTTGTTTTAGGATTCTTACCACCGTTAGTATGGACGTTAGCAGAAATGAATAGCTACAAAAATAGCTTATTTTATTGTTATTAGGTTAATTATTGGGCTGCAATTTCGAAATACTTGTAAACCTATAAATTCTCACTGTCATACATCTATCTATTGTCTCGAGAATAGCGTTAGATAAATGAAAGATGAGAAAAAATATGGACATTTTAAGAACGAAAGAATCAGATTAACTATATAACTTCCGATGCAAACGTTATTTCAATTCAAAATTTTCCCCTGAAAGCAGTTAGTCGATGACCGGCACGACTCCACTGTTAAAGGAAAAGTATGATGTACAGGGGCAAGCAATTACTAATTTGAGATGGAGAGCATATATTTTTAAATTAAATAAATTAAATTTCTTTATATTTCATACAAATGAATTCTTTCAATACGGTAATAATATATAACCTTATTTTTAATGTGTCGTTTTAGATAAATTAGTTCTAAATAGAAAACTTAGTAAATTAAGTGTTACAACGCCGTTCCAAGATTTACATTTAAAAGCTATTAAATAAAAGATTAATGATTAGTTTAAAAAGTATTGAAGCGAGAAATATCTCACGTTATCTAACGCTAAAACGTTATCTAACGCTAAAGAGAATTTTAATAATTGCTAGGATTATTTCTTAAATTGTGAAAGCATTTACCTTAATCCAAAACTAAACCAATTCATTAATATTTAAGTATATCAGTTAAATATCATAAATGAGAAATGTACAAATGTAATATTTTATGACTAATAAAATAAAGTTATAATGTTAACAAATATTTAATAAATGTTTGGTTGCTAGTGTGTGATAAGCCCCAATATATTATTTACAATTGTTTTTGTTGCGTAAAAACGAATGTGTTAAATAGTATTAATATTAATGTAAGGGCAAAAAGCAGAGTGATTAATAATAATTAAAATATTTTTATTTATATACTAAACCCCCCCCGATAACTCGGACTAATAGGGGGTGAACTTTACGGATATTCGAGTTAATTAGGTGTTTTTTTCAGATTACATGGAAAACGAGAACGTGGCCAGATATATTGTACAGTAATTAATTACGATGAGTTCTGTATAGAAGTTTTACTGGGTGATAGTTATTATTAGCTCAAAATATTTCATTTAACTTTAGTCTTTAGTACTAATTTCAGGTAGAGAGCATATATTGTTAATTAAATAAATTATAAAAATATAATTTAAAAAAGGCTGGTAACTATGAAAATATTGTCTTTAAATGTCCTGTATATCAAATATACTCTAGTTTTCATTTTATATTAATTTTATTAATATATCCATATTCTCATGAAGCTTTTTCCTGACATTACTATGCGGAAAAATGTTCTTTGATGCATTGGGATTTAAAACCAATCAATTATAAACAATAAAACGCATGTTTAGAGTTACAAAACACAATTCATTAGATGTATGCATGAGCTACTACCTACAGCAATAACCAACATAGGAAGGTAAATACCTAGCAAAATGACAGTAGAAACTTTCCTCTAATATATAATGAATAACACAAATACAGTAAAATCTCGCTACTTCCGACTACTTCTCCCAATTAGTCCGAACTACTGAGTATTTATTGATGCCATACACATGATATACAATCTTCTGCTGTACATAGAAATAAAACAATAAGAACAATATTTCTAATTTTATACTTAATCTTAAATCTGGATTACTTAAACATACTTTGTCCATTCTTTTCAATTTCTAATCGAAAGAACTTAACTTATTAAACAGAAACAGGACCACAACAGATAAATAAACAATCAGAACGTGTTGTAATTTCCCTCTCATTTGTAAGTCAACACGTCAGAAAGTAGGAGAAGGAAACACGATGAGGCTGCTATATTTTCTACACAAAGTGGAAAAACGAGATACCTTAAGACCTCTCAAACATATTCATTGATAAAAGGAACAAAATTTATACCGAAAAACACTTACCATATGAAATTAAAGAGAAGACATTGCAATATATTTTCTTGATGAAAAAGAATATTTGACAATGATGGATCCTAGAATCATGTCTTACAAACTGTGTCAGAATCCATTGAAAGAAGAACGAATTAGAAGTAAAGAATGGCATGAACTCTGCAAGGTTATCCACGAGCAAATTTCCTTGGTAAGGGCGTACTGTCTTCTAAAAGGAAAATGTTACTGTTTTTAATCTAGTAAGGAGATAGGCATGAATATAATTCAATACACAGTGTGCCTTTTATGTGAGGAGTGGTGTCATATAGAGTTGTCTGGTTAGAGTGCGATTTCTCTACACCCCTCAGTTGTTCAAAGGGGAAGTGAATTATGATTCATTATAGTATTCGTTAAATTCACATGTTTTCACTTTTTTATTTTGTTGTAATTTTTATATGAATGGTCTGATTTACCTCAAATCAGGTATTTGATATAGAAAGTAAACATTTATGATTTATTAGCCTATGTTGATGCTACTGCCAACTTGGACACCTTTGTGTGTTTTTAAATGATAAAAAGTATTTCATATTTGTCTATTTTCTTATAGAAAGTATGTATTGATATATAGTACGTATTTTGTTATGTTCTTGTTAAAAATAAACCTAAAGAAACCACAAATAAATCTAGCATTTTGTTCAAACAAGACTTTCTGCAAGTTACTAAATACATTTACTTCATTCACTCGAATGAAACCTTTAATTAAGTACTCGTAAAATCTATTCAAACAAGAATTTACTGCCTTTAATTCTAGAAAATCATTAAGTAAATGATACTCGCGACAATCCCTTATCTGTTAAATTAAATTTAGAAGAAAATCTACATGGGAATAAATTAAAATGATCATTTTCTATTTTTATTTTTACATTTTCTTGGCTGTGTAGCCTATTATAACGGTAGAATTCATCTGAATGAAAGGTATAGTTAATGATAATAAAATAAATATCGTTGTAAATTACTTATATTATTGTATAAAAGTTATAAAATTTAATTTTAAAAAAATTATTATTTAAAGTTAAATTTTAATAAAAATTTACCAAACATTTATGCTAATGATTAGAGATTTTGTAAGAGAATAATTCTTTGGATAAATTTTTATACGTAAGACACCATTGCAATTTTCCTCCAATTCATTAAGTAAGATATTTGGGGCTTGAACGTACAGCATTATTTATTGTACGTTTTGCTGATTGTTTTACTTGTATTTTGATGGTGGGAGCTGATTGCTTGTTGTTTCAAACATTACCTATTGTAAGAATATAGAATTAAATATTATTAGATCATTAATCAAGATACAAATCTAACCTGTAAATTTACAAAATAGTAAAGGAAAGCAAAGAACAAAAAAATATCAATTATTCAACTATATAAAACAAAATTCCGATTATTTCTATAGATTTCAAATTAAATATATAGAAACAACGTACAAATCTTCACAATGTCGGGCTACAATTTTTAATCATGTTTTTATAATATTATTTAAATTAAAATATATGCTCTCCACCTCAAATTAGTAATGGCTTGCCCCTGTACATCATACTTTTCCTTTAACAATAGTGTCGTGCCGGTCATCTATCTAACGCCTTTCAGGGGAAATTTTTGAATCGAAATAACGTGACTTCATTTGGTATTGGAAATTCATAAGTTAATGGGGGATTTCTGCTCGTAAAGTTTCCACATCTGGTCTCGTCATTCATCTATCTGACTTCACTCTTGAGATTAAGGAAAAACAGTGTGACGGACTGATGAATAGAGGACAGTGGAAATTAATGTCTACAATTTTTTTTTTCAAATTTCATCCCAACCAGCAAAGAATGCCCAACGTTGGCCGGAAACTCAGAGAGATGGTTGAGTTGTTCTCGTTATAGGGTAGCGTATGTTTCCCGTAGTGTTTCAGAGAGTAACTATGCAAAATTTGGTCCAGATCGGTCAGAGTTTGGGTGTTTGTAGAAGAGATGGAAACTGGCAAAAAGGAGTGAGGGCTTCGAGTTTTTTCAACATCGAAAAGCAATAAGCTTTCCAACGGTGAAAGAATTAAAATCATCGGTTCAGTATATTCTGAGATTACCTCGAAGTAAGAAACAAACAAAAAAAAAACAAACATTCTCTCTTTTATATACATTTATTTACATTCGATACATGCCCTTAATTTATTTCAGGGTCTGTGAAAAGACAACATTTAATGCTTTGTTATCTCGTGGTGACAAAATATATTGATTACTCGCAGTTCAAGACCTAGAAAGACCAACATATAATTGTCCGTGCGAAAAGCATTCTTTTCTTAAGTCAACGCCTACTATTTTCAATGTTTGACCCGGAAATTTGTTTATTGTTAAGGCAAAAGATACTTTCACAGGAAACTGCAGACCCTTAAAAGAAAACTAGAGATTCGTCGGGATCATTGGGATGCGGAATATACACCAACGTGTGTCCTGTGACTCACCCTGCATTCGTCTCACATAATTATTGATAACTCTTTCAGTAATTTACCAAGTGATCTATTTTTACGTATTGCAAACACAGATTCTTGTTGTAGAGATACTTTCAAAGGTAATTTAAAAGTGGGGTGTGCGGTTTTTATATCACTCAGTAACTTTGCGGCTATTCCAGACGAAGCAACTGCTAAAGCAATTTTGCCTGATGCTCTAACTTTTTCCAATATGAGATTTGTGAGGAATGTCTTGCCTATACCTCCAGGGGCGTCAATAAAAAATGTATTTTCTTTTTGTGTTCAATGCTTTATATTATCATATTGTCTAATATCAGAAAGGTTAAGAATACAATAATTGAACTAAAAAGAAAGGTAATCACAAGCACAGATGAATTTTACGTCCGTTCCATGCATGTCCAGGGTAAACGGTGGAAACCTTTCTCTCCTTTATCCCCAGAGCAAGCTATTCCTTCCCCTTCGTGATCCGTCAGTTCTCCGAATTCTTGACGATCGCAGATGTGGAGTTAAGGGAGAGAGGTGCTAATGAGTAGCAGATTTTAAACTCTGACAGGCGTTTTCTTCTTCTGTTATTGGCCTACATGTAATACTGTGATACTTCATGATACAACAACAATGTCTGGCAAAGTCATCTCAGTTACACAATTCCAGAAATGTTGTGCTGTTTTAAATGAATATTCAACTACCTGCCTCAAGTTATGAGGTGAAAATTATACCTTATTCGTTCTCTAGATGTATGGCTAGAATGCAAAACTGTACGGTACCTTTTGTGTATGAGGAATTTCAGTAACCTCCAAACTGCTTCGGGTGTGCTGATATAGCGGCCATTTAAATAACTTTTTATTTCATTATTACTGTTTTGTGCGGACACGGTAGCCTTGTCTGACCCTTTATTTACATATTTGCAAATGTACTTTATAGCCTGGACAGAATTGCAGTATTCTATGTTAATACGTGCAATGAAAATTTGACATAATATGGGAGAATAAGTAACAACTGTTATCAATAATTACTGTTCTTTCATGAATATTCAATGAGGGTATCTTTTAGAGTATATCATTTTTCATACAACAGAGTGATGATGAATTGTATTCGCCACATGGATCGTGAATCATATGTTTGCTACGATGTCAAACTAAACGGGATCGTTACCTTCATCAGGTAGCTTTGCAACAATAATACTACCAATTTCATCCCTTTGTAACTCTCTTTCAAGCCAAAAAAGAATATGGCAGTGGGCTAAAATCCGGTTTTGCCACTCAACAATTAGCATATGGTTCGAAAACTTCATCTTTTGTGAGCAAATTTATTTAGTTTTTCCATCTTTAAATGGAACACCCTTGCAACAAGAGCGCTGTATAAACTCTATTCTTCCTATAATCATTTTAGCCATTAATGCCAACGCAATACCAACTGAATAAATCTTTGAAATAGTGTAAGGTATTAAAACTATTTAGTCTAATCAACAATCTGTATACATAAAACTTCATATATGATATTGTTTTATTTCTAGGCGAATGTTTTCTGAAATTCTCGTGTAGTAACCATTGTCTCCTGTTAAAATATCAGTGTAATATTGTCTCCTGTTAAAATATCAGACACTCTTTTTAGTTGACCATCCCTACAAGTGAGTACAATATACCTCGATCCTTTGTCTTCATCTACTGTACCAATAGTACTGCCACCTAATTCGCCACAGGAGTATAGTAACGTCTTCTATGTTGGGTTACAATTTGAAAAATTTGTAGACCCATAAATTTCCACTGTGGTTCGTCCGTCAGTCCGTCCGTCTGTCTTTACTTAATCTCAAAAGCCGTGTTAGATAGATGAAATCTGAGAGCAGATATGGAGGACCCGATTAAGTATATATGAACCTCCGGTGCAAATCAAAATTTACGTTATTTATTATACATCTAAAATATATTTTACTTCTTTAGGGATATATTACAGAATGAAACATCTAAATATTAACTCATTCATTAAATCAATCTTATGTCTGTCTAGCTTTGTACATTTATGTTTTGTGTGTGTATGTACTGTACATTACGTGTGTTATTTTTCTACATAGTATATACATTCAATACAGTTTAAAAGTTTAAATATATTTTACTTATAAATAAAACATAATATTTAAGACAATATTTAACTTTAATAACAACAAAAAGCGAATAAACCCGAGTAATCTCTTTTAAATAAAGGAAGTTGAAAATCCATTCTACAAGAATTTTACATACAATATCTGAACTCTACAGTAATTTAATGGATTTCCATCAGTTGAGGATTTTGTTAAAATTTATTGTTCAAATTTCCATATAAACTTGTATTTTATCTCGAAAGTTTCAACTATTGAAAACAAGGAAATGATGCCTTTTAGATTACTTTTCTAGTTTAATTGGCTCTTTTGCAGTTAAGCTGTTGAATTTCGAAATCCTACACAAAGATAACTTCCAAACTAAGGAGGAAATGCTAATAAGCANAATCTTGTTGCTAGAATTAATATAATGAAACCTTGAAATAGAGCCATTTTGAATTGCGTTACCTTCTTCAAGCACTAATGAATACTTTTTTCACAAATGTTAAAGAATCTTTCGTGTTTATAAATTACAGTCGATTCCCTCCTATAACACTGTTGATTATTCCGTTTTATATAAATTCCATGTTGTACGAGTCACATAGATTTTACAAATACGTGTGCCGGGCCGTGAACGGCTCACGTATTTGTAAAATATAAGTGACTCGTACAACATGGAATTCATATAAAACGGAATAATCAACAGTGTTATAAGGAGTAAGTGTTGTATTGGTGAGTAAGTGTTTCATCCACACTCACACTAACACTGGACAAAAACACTGATTAATCGATACTGACTTTTTATTAATGTAGTTCTGGTAACTTTGAAGTGAAATTATCTCTGTAGAGCAGAAATTCAAGACATTACCAAAGTAATTTGTTACAACATTGTTGTGTCTTTGGGTCATTGGAAAGTAATAAGATTTTTCTCTTGGGTAATTGTGGACGAGTATTAAATCATGCGAAAAGGAAGATAATAATTTTACGAAGAATTATTTTTATTATTATTATGGTACTATAAACAATAGAATTATTAAAATATGCCATTATTTATATATTTTTTAAGTCTTAAATGCTGCACTGAAATGTCTTTAATTTCGAGAACGGAGTTAAACAGATGACGGGCACGACTGTATTGTTAAACGAAAAGTATGATGTACAGGGGCAAGCCACTACTAATTTAAAGTGGAAAGCATATATTTTAAATTAAATACCTTAAAAATATGATTAAAAATTGTAACCTTGCATTTTGACAACGTCACAATTAATATTTGCTCATTATTATTTCTTATTCCTGAATGACAGATAAATAAAAGTTTTTAGAATATGTAAATTTGTCGCACTCGCATGTGTTGGATTCTCAAGTAATGTTTGTTTATTATACTTGATTACATAAGAATATAAGAAATAACTAATAAATCGTAAAGAACGTTATACAAAGAAAATGACAACCAACTCTCACCTTCTTTCCAAGCACAAGATCAGAATGCCACAGTTAAGTGTGAAAGGCCACTGTAGGGATGGTTGCATCCCGATCCAGTAAAGTAAAATGACAATTTTATATAGAATTTTCATTACATTAGAAAAAATAAAAACACGTGTATAGGTCTAATTAGAAATTGTCACTTTTTATTTATAATTTAGTTGCAGACAAAGTTCTAACCATAGTTCTTCGTAGAGAAATTTCGGGTGAGACAGATGAGATCGAAGGTGAATAATAAAAATTAGAGATTCTTCCTCACAATTTACAATATGATAATAATAATAATAATAAATTAGAAATGACTACATTTGTGAGGTATAAGATAAAATTACTATCAGATACTACAAAAATTACAAAAAAGAAGATTTAGATGAGATATTTTACATATCATTAACATTGTTTCAAGAACTTATGATACATTCTTTGAACAACAACAGCGTGTAATTCGAACACACAATCAGAACATAAAGCTGCTGGATGTTAACAATACAAAATATTAATATAAAATAATCTTTTCCCTCTAGATTATACTACGATACATCACATGCAGTTACAATTTGAAAGTGGCTGTTTATTTGTAATTATTTTACAATGTTGGTAGAACCTGTACTCATCGATAAACGAACTTATTCGTGAAATTGAAGTTAGTATACTATCTTTTCTCTGAAACGAAACATACAATGAATTAATACGAAATTTAATAAGACTTGTACGTACAAATTTCTTCAATATATCGATTTATATACATAATAGAGGAATAAAATTGGATCATAGCCAAATGTCTATACCTTTATCAACTTTCTTCTTTCATTATATCTGTCTGCTTCAGGTTATTTTTCTTTTCTGCAAATTCTTTTTCATTCTTATTTTTACTTTCCGACTTCTCCTGTTTTGTTATCTCTTTGATTTCTTTTTCTTGAGTATAAAAATTAAGTTATTTCTTCACTAAAAACAATTGTGTTATGTTTTCAAAAGTTAATAAATTCAGTTAAAAGTAGTAAATTTCATGTATGACATAATAAATTTCATCAAATCGTCTTCTATATTATAATTTAAACTTATATCCAATTAAAACTCTGCCAGAGATCAATAGGAAGAACTTGCCAAAAAAATGTGATATACAAGTCAACTCCCCTATAACACTGTTGATAATTCCGTGTTATATGAATTCCATGTTGTACGAGTCACTTAGATTTTACAAATACGTGTGCCGGGCTGTGAACGGCTCACGTATTTGTAAAATCTAAGTGACTATTAATGTACACATGATTTTCTATAAATTTTTTAAACATTTAATATTACAAAGAAAAACAATCAATAAAAAAAAGCTACAAGCATGCAGATAAGTTTTATTATTTCATTTTTGCAATTACGATAAGATTGCTAATTGAAATTCACAGCAACTAATTCCTAATTCGTTTAATTGCTAATTACTTTACACAATTATTGTATTAGTTATTTTATCTGTTACTTTTCTTTTTATTTTACGTTTCATGTAGTTATATTAATAAAAATAATCCAATTTAGCAGTAGAAACTCTCAAAAGATAGGATATTAAATTGTACAATAATAATAAGACGAGGAACGTGGTAACCTTATCCCAGGAAGATGGAGAGCAACAGCTGATCACATGAGTAATTAAAAAATGATAAAGCCATTGTAACAAATACAGGTTTTCAATGAAAATTTATTGATTTATTTACTGATTCTCTTTCATCATTTGCACTGTCAACCTTAAAAATAATTTCTTGTATTCTTTTCATGGCTATTCGTTGATATCTTATGCTTAGTTTTGCCAGCATACATTTAAGAAATTCACAAAAGGATTTTATAAAAGGAGTAGATTTGTTTGTTTTGTTTTTGCATTGCAGTATTGGCTTCAGGACACTGATATTAGTTTTACTATGTGTTGATCGGAAGCTTTTCTAGTCTGTTTTAAATGCAGAAGTATATACATTTAGTCTGTACTGTACCTGCTCTCTGAAGTTTCCATTGCTAACTGTGATGATGTTGATGCTGATGCAAGCCTATAACAGGTAACAGTGAATAACTATTGGAGTGGTTACCTTGAAAGAAATATTTCATTGTCATTGAGACTTAATGTACTAACTGAGATGTACACACTCAGCTTACACAGGTTCAATATCCTATTGTGGATCATTATAATCAGCTGCTAAGATTGGTGATATATTGTTGATGGTTCTGTTTTTATAAAAAATTACACAAAATAATTTTTGCTTTATCCATAACATATATTTTTTTTAACCTAAAATACTTACTCTTCATTTGTTTGTGGACATTTCCTCAGAAACCTACCTATCACATTGTATAGTTACCACTGCGATACATATACTTCATCTCTACCAGTACCAATCACTTTGGTGTCTTCCACTTTTTTTACGCTCCCTTGTGTAGCGGCCACGTTGTGTTTCTCAGCGGCTTTCAGCACTGTTAGTATTTGTAACATAAAAAGTTTATAGTAGTGAAGCTTTTGTACATCTTTTTCACTATTTTAATCACTAAAATACAATACAAAACACTATCTTTATCATACTCAATTAATTTATTGCTTGATACACTTCACTTTAGAGCTAGATTCTTGTTCAAAAAGTCTGTTTTTTTTACATTCAAATATCAATTAAACATGCTTCAATCGTTTATTTATTCGAAAGATACAAAACTTATTTGATAATTTGACTTAATTGATATTTTTAGAGTGTAATAAGATTACTAAGGGATTATATAAGCATGAAACTAATCTATTCTTCACCTCGTGATCTTAATTGATTTATCATTCTAGACGAAATACTACAATAACATTCTCCTTTAATTAGTTGTTGTATAAAGACATGAGCATTGAGTTAAACCAATAAAGTTAATTTATTACGAAAGAGTAAATAAATCTTGTTGCTAGAATTAATATAATGAAACCTTGAAATAGAGCCATTTTGAATTGCGTTACTTTCTTCAAGCACTAATGAATACTTTTTTCACAAATGTTAAAGAATCTTTCGTGTTTATAAATTACAGTCGACTCCCTCCTATAACACTGTTGATTATTCCGTTTTATATGAATTCCATGTTGTACGAGTCACATAGATTTTACAAATACGTGTGCCGGGCCGTGAACGGCTCACGTATTTGTAAAATATAAGTGACTCGTACAACATGGAATTCATATAAAACGGAATAATCAACAGTGTTATAAGGAGTAAGTGTTGTATTGGTGAGTAAGTGTTTCATCCACACTCACACTAACACTGGACAAAAACACTGATTAATCGATACTGACTTTTTATTAATGTAGTTCTGGTAACTTTGAAGTGAAATTATCTCTGTAGAGCAGAAATTCAAGACATTACCAAAGTAATTTGTTACAACATTGTTGTGTCTTTGGGTCATTGGAAAGTAATAAGATTTTTCTCTTGGGTAATTGTGGACGAGTATTAAATCATGCGAAAAGGAAGATAATAATTTTACGAAGAATTATTTTTATTATTATTATGGTACTATAAACAATAGAATTATTAAAATATGCCATTATTTATATATTTTTTAAGTCTTAAATGCTGCACTGAAATGTCTTTAATTTCGAGAACGGAGTTAAACAGATGACGGGCACGACTGTATTGTTAAACGAAAAGTATGATGTACAGGGGCAAGCCACTACTAATTTAAAGTGTTGAGCATATATTTTAAATTAAATAAATTAAAAATATGATTAAAAATTGCAGTCAGGCCACAATAAATAATTGTTATTCCTACTATAATTTGCTTTTTTTTTTTTTTTCATTCGCAGGAAATTTCTATTTTCGTGGCTCTGTTACATATAATAAAGGGAAAGTATGGCGATCGATCAAAATATGATTCCCACAAAATTTTTACAGTTTTAGACTCGTCGGCACCTTGAAACGTTGAGAAATGCAAAACACTTTGGGGTATTTTTTTTAAATGTATATATCAATATGTTAGTCTGTGTGTGGAAAGCACGATTTTGTTCATCCTCTTTGAAGCTTAATAACTCCTGTGCTTTTGCCTGGTAATTTCTAAAATTTTGCAGGGAGGTTTATGTATTAGGAAAATTAGTGCTATTAAATTTTGGTGGTTAAAGGTCGACGGGGTGGGGCGATAGATGGGAGTCACGTATGATATCTAGAATGGGTTCGAATTTAATGAAGGTTTTACTCATTTTTACCCTTAAAATTAACTGATATTTTATAACAGCTAAAAATACGAAAAGATTTTAAAATAAAATATCATAACAAATGAAGTCACGCTCAGTTTTAAACGTTACAGGGAAAGTTAAGTAACTCGTTACTAGATTTTTAATTTAAGAGGAATCTTTAAATTAATATAGAAACGATTTTTTTTATTTATAATTTACGTAAAATCATAATCTTTAACGATTTAAAGCTTTTAAGATTATTTTCTGTAAAATGGATAAATGTAAGATAATAAACAATTTTCTTAGTTTAATTTTTATTAAATTTTCACACACGACTTTATATTTTCAATAAAGTTTTACACCTAATTTATTTTTATTTATTTGTAAAAATTTGGAAAGTTTCTGATTTATCAAAATATTAACATAAAATAGGAGCAATAAAATTAGTTTTATAAAGCAAGAAATGAAATTTTGGCAGTAAAATGCCACGAATAAAATCTCTGTACATTTGATGAAATAAGTTAGAAGCAAAAAGAAAAACTTATTTAAACAGACTTTCCTTATCTCTCTTCATTTGTTTTTTGGGATGAGATCTATTTTTTGTAATAGCTGCAACTAAATTAGAGATGCTTCTATTTTGACAAATACTTTTAATTCTCTGGACGTTTTTTTTTCTGTGAGACAGGATAAATTTAACTGTGAAAAATCAATTTTATTAATTTTTCTGTGACAAGTTTTAAATTTTTATATTTAATATACGCTACCTAGAAAGATTTTGACATTATCCATAATATATATTTTATATCTTATTTTGTAATATAATAATTTTAGTTTAAATTATTTCTAATTGTATTAGAAGAAACTTATTTAGAAATTACATTAAAATATAATGCATCTTCTAAATATTTATATTAAAAAATTTTTATTAATTGTGATTTTTCACGAAATTTAAATTGTTTCACTGTTTTTACGAGTTTTTAAAATGTGATACATTAATAAGTAATTTTTATAATTAAATTAAACTATTTATTGGGCTGAAATTTTCAAATTTTGAGACCTGCAAGTTCCCATTGTCTGTCCTTTCTTAATCGTGGGAATGGAGTTACATAGATGAAAGATAAGACGAGATATGGAGACGACAGGTACAGGAGGCCCCGATTTACTATATCTGAACATCCGATTTCAATCAGAAATAACATTATTTTTTATTCGAAAATGTTCTCTATAACGGAGTGATAGATGACCGGCATGACTCTGTTGACAGGAAAGTAAGATGCACAGGGGCAAGACTACTAAAGTCGAGGGCATATATTTTATATTAAATAAATTAAAAATATGATTAAAATTGCAGTTTGATATCTTGATGATGTCAAAATAAATAATTGCTTGTTTAAAATTAAATTTTCATTTCAATAATAACGAAGCAATTCGCAATCATCATCATTATCATCTTAAAACTATAATGCAGTTATTCTAAGAAAGCATAGAATTAAAATCTATATCTATATCTATATTATATATATATAAATGGACATGTATGTCCCTATATTTCACTTTTTCGCCAAAACTACACATCGCACGTGAATGATGTTTGTATGTAGTGGTAGCCCCAAGTCTCCATTCGTGCATAGGGGTGGTTGCGTCTCGATAGCTATAAGGGTGCGGGAGATATGAAGCTGAAAGTGGTTGAAAGTGGCTTTCTATTTTGAATGTTTTGTTCGATTTTTTCGAATTTGTTCGAATTAAATTCGAACATAAAATTCGAATTGGTTCGATTATAGAACGATTG
>NW_019384316.1:183185-196094 GCF_000671375.1 Centruroides sculpturatus | reverse complement strand
AAAGGTTTTTTCAATTTATGTGAGTTTAAAGAGATCTCAGTGATGCTTAAAAAAGAATAAATTTAACATGAAGACTGAGTGATTTTAAGTCTGGTTAGTCTGACTCTGAGTCTGATTAGTTAGAGTGATTAAATTAGCTAGGTGTATACTGTAAAATATGTTGATTTTTGTCTAAATTTTGATTTGTTGATTTCTGTAAGATTTTCTTATTTTTTATTAACCCTCAATACCGAAATAATCCCGGGATCCCGGAATTGACTAAGTATAATCCCGAAATCCCGGGATTAGAAATAAGGACCGGGATCGAATTCCCTAACAGCCCATGCAACCTACTGTACAAAATACAAAATGAAATATTCAAAAGCAAATTAGAAATTTCTTGTCAATGTTATAATTTATTATCGTATTAATGCACGACGTTTAAATTAAATTTACTGGTTAACTAAAACTAAATGTTAATTTGTTCACATGACAATTAATTAAAGGAGAACGTTATCGTAGAGACTCGTTTAGAATAACAAATAAATTAATATCATACATACACAAAGATTAATTTCAATGGTTATATAATCCCTTAATAATTCGAATGAAATCCAAAACTTTGAGTCGTGAACTTTGACTTATCGATCAGGAAGTTTCTCCTGTAATATACATGTTAATAAATTCTGATTCTGATTGACTGTGGGTGACATTTTTCTATGCTAATTGCTTTATATGAATGCTCTGTATTTTCTCCATTAATTGGTTCTGTTTGATCACCGAAATTAAACGCATTCGTTCCCCTTAATGATAACGTTCTAATGTTATTTTACAGCTGAATATCAAACTTCTACAATTATCTAATATATTTTGAAGTCTTCCCACCCATTTTAATAAATTTCCGACTTATTAAGAAATAAATAAATGTAAAACAAATTAAATTTAAGCATGTAGTAATACGAAACTATTTATTAAGCTTCAGAGAGGGTGAAAAAAACCTTGCCCAGCACACACACACCTACACATTAACATCTATAAATACAAAAGAAAACCCCCCGAATTTTTTGCATTTCTCGACTCTTCAAAATGTCTTGAGTACAAAAATTTAAAAAACTCCTTGGTCATTATTGACCAATTGCCATAGTTTCCCTCTGTAGACCCAATCTGCCATAGTTTAGCATACTTTCCTGGCTCTGTTATATATAACAGAGCTAGGAAAGTAAAAATTGTATATGTGCAAATCTAAATAATATAGATATTAATTTAATGTGTAATATTAAATTATACATTGTGTTCAATTAATTTAGTGTAATATATATTAATTCATTGTATAATATTTAACTTTCGTGACATGTCTGATTTGATACAAATTAATATATATTATATATAATATATCGCTTTCTCCTCAGCCACTCTCATACAATACATTAATAATAATATGTATAATTTAATATTAATAATATATCTAGCATATAATTAATAATTTTTTAATAAAATTCAAACATTTATGAAGGTAAGTTTTAGGGGAAAATGTAAATAAACAGAATAGTCGGGATACGCAGTACAATTAATTGATAAAAATATTTGAGAAGTTGTTCAATTTACAATTACATAAATGTATGAATGTGTGTTTTTATCGTACATAAATTTGAAAAAAAATTAAAAATACGATAACAGATGGCGCTACCAAATGTTGCCAGGAAAGCTAAGCAACTCGTTGCTGGATTTTTAATTTTAAAATTACAAATAGTAATTTTTTAAACTATGATTTGCTGGCACTAAGACAGCCTTTCAATAATGCTGGTAATGGATTCGGTCATGCCCATAATGGTTCTCACCATTATGGCATAATGGTTCTCACCATTGAGCTGAAATTTGAAAAAATTGTAGACTTGTAAATTCCCATTGTCGTTTGTCTGTCTGCCTTTCCTTAATCTCAAGAACGGGGTTAGGAAGATGAAATCCGAAAATAGATATGAAAACCGTTAAGGGAGGAGACCCTGATTAATTATAAACGAACCGGAAATTACTTCCCCTGAAATGATTACCTAGATGACTGGCATGACTCCATTGCTAACAGGAAAAGTATGATGTACGGAGAGAGATAAACCACTATTAATTTGCGATGGAGAGCATATATTTTACAAAATCGATAATTTTAATTGTCTTCTGGAAAACACGAATTGTAAATTTTATTTATGATCAGAAAGTTTCTTAATTTGACACTAAACATGAACAGAATATCATTAAATTTTCTAGGAATACACATATTCAAAAAAAAGTTATGCACCCAGATAATGCTCCAGTCTCAACAGTCGTGGTTCAATTGCATGCCAAATAATGTCACCGTAGTAACTTAAAGTATTTGCCTCATTATTCTATAAAATGACTTGCAGAGACTCATCGTGTTCAGAATTTTCAGTATACCTTTAATTTGGGGGTCTTTGAACGCATTCGTACAGGCACGACTGACGGAACTTGAGAAAAACCACATTATGAGATTGAGAAAAGCTGGTAGCAGTTTTCGCCAATTTTCCCACAATCAGAGCCATTCTGATTTGATTATAAGATGTTGTTGACGGCAGTGGATAAGTCAGGAGCTCTGGACATCCAGTTAGGGCCTCAGGAAAAATGATCGTTTGATCGATACACATGAAGGACACCTGCTATAGCACCATTGTCAAACATTTGGAGACAAGTGGAAACATCGCTACAGAATTTATCTCTTCCTTTACTATTGGCAAGCAGAGACAAATTTGCAAGCAAGGCGATTGCTACGCATTTTGCCATTACCATCGTTCGTTGGCTTTGTTTGCGATGGTGATGAAGAAAGAAGCATTGACTATTGCGGATTGGTAGCGTATTATCTTTAGCGACTGAGCGCTTCAATCACGTCTTTACCGTTAACTGAAACACTGTCCCCACTGATAGAGTCCGGGTTTGGGACGAAGGACATAGACAGCACAGCTCTACATTAAGGAAATGTTGCGATCTCGTGTGTTGTCTTTCGTGTCAAGATTGCGAACAGCTATTTTCCAGCAAAATAATACTCGGCCGCACACAGTTACTAGAATTTCCCTGGAGTGTCTCTTTCACAATGCCACACTTCCTCGATCTGCCTGGATATTTATCACTGATCATTTGTGAGACTGGATGGATTGCCGGTGAGGGATTTGAAGAAGAAATTACTTCATCTGTGGACAATGTAGGCAAATTTGTCTCAGGCTAATATACAGTATGCCTTTCTTGACCCTGTATGTATTTAGGAAAGAGGAAGTCCTACAAGATGCTAAATGTTCCTTTATATTGTGTTATTGTTCCACAGTAAATTTTCTATTTGCTATAATATTTTAATCACTTATTACCATCGTCATTACATTCTCACAAATAAAAATTTATTCGATTCCACATTTTCTTCTTTGCATAACTTTGATTGCTAACGAATGTATATCGATTTATATACGTTAATTATAAATTAGAACATAATGAACATAATTATTTTCTCTATTTTAATATTTCTATTCTAAAAACCTTCGTAATTCGAATTATTTTTAGTCCTCAATGTTGGGAGATTTCCTTATACACAAGCTGCAATCGAAGTAGTTCATTTAAAACAAAATACAACAGAATAATAATTATTTACAAGACATGAATAATTGAATAATACGTCAAAAAACAAAATAATTTTTATTTTTCCGGCTGTTATGAAGGAGGGAAAGTATGACGATCCGGTAATGTTAGTGTATGTGTGTGTGGAGGGTACGATTTTGTTTACTGTGTTTGAAGCTTAATAACTCCTGCACTTTTTGTCGAAAATTTTTGAAATTTTGCAGGGTGGTTTGTTTGTTACGAGGTTTGGCGCTGTTAAATTTTGGTGATTAAAGCTAGAGGGGTTGAGGAGATAATGAGAGTAGAGTGATCCCCAGTACGGTTGAACATAGTTACGATTTTACTCGTTATTATCATTTAAAATTTTTATAAAACCCATTCATACCCCAAAATGAAGCTTTTTGTCATTTTATAATAGTTAAAAATATAAAAAGTTTTAAATAGTAAAATATGATAACAGATGACGCCATCGAATGTTACCGGAAAAGTTAAGCAACTCGTTGCTGAATGTTTTCTGTATTAATATCAATTACATTTTTATACAAATTGATAACATAAATAATATTTTTATATCAATAACAATAATCAACTTACACATTTTAGATTATATTGAAGTTTTTTTTTCTTAATATTTTCCCTTCTCCTTTGTTATCTTCTAGAATCAGAAATGAAATATCGCAACAGATGTTCTTTCTCCCATGCCTTATGCTTAATCCATGATAAATTCGCCCATTAATGCCAAACAGAATGCAACTATGATTTATGTCAGGCAAATAAATATCGCCCGTGTCTCTATAATACCTCTAAGTAAAAACATCAATAGAATAATACAAAAGTTATGTGGTAGAATGTATTATATTAGCTTTAAAACGGTTGAATTAAATAATATAATTTTAGAAAAAAAGAGAAATAAATATGTCAAATAATTCCAATATCTAAGATAAGAAAATTTATTACGATGATAATAGTAGTTACTATATTCTAAACTATGCTAATTTAGGATAAAAGCTTCTTTCTATACAATCCTCCCCAGTGAGAAATATATTGATTTCTCTTCTCCTTATCTATGTAGATTTCAATGCATCTTTCACTGTTTAATAACGATATACATAAATTTTACATTGTTAGTACACCTTTATAAAACATAGTTGATAAATAAATGTGTATGTATTATCAAAAATACTGGTCATATATAAATTTCTGCAAAAAAAGGCTATAAAGTCTTCTATTTTTTTAATAGTTTTATTTATTTTGCCTTCAAGAGTTGTAGATTTTACTTAATGGAACATAAACAGTTCTACACAGAAACTGATGTTTAAATAAAAAAAATATTAAAAATACGAAGAAATAAACTAAATAAATATTATTAAATGACCGGTTTTATTTTGTGTAGAATACTTTTTTAGTAACAAGGATCGTTTAACATTGAAGAAGTTATTCTCTAGGGAATGGTTAATGTGTTTTTGAAATGGAAAACCGGTTTCAGTCGGGATCATTTAGATTTTTTTTCGATTCACTTCTAATACTTTTCAATGGTAAATGGTACGTGATATTTATTCGAGACATTATACTTTTGTTGAGTTATTGCAATGGAAATACAAATTAAGTTTCCAGAAATAGGGGAGACCGGGGCAAGATCGGCATGTTAAGCTTTACTTAAATTTTGTGTAATAAATACTACTGTAAACTAAAAAAAAAAGCTTTGCATATTGTCTATTGGAATGTTACCTTACTATAGAACTGGTTAAAATCAGTTTGGAAATAAAAATAATTAAAATAATTACAACTTTACAAGAAGAGAGAAATTGACGAAGTTGCCCCGGGTATAGGGGCAAGATCGGCAACTTCTCTCTTTTTGTAAAGTTGTAATTATTTTAATTATTTTTATTAAAGTTGCCCCTGGTATAGGGGCAACAGTAATGGGGCAAGATAGGCACGTATATAAAATTATGTTATTAACAATGTATAAGTTGGAATTCACTATTAAAACAAAGAAATACAAATCCAACACCCATTTAATATTATTACAACGAAATGCAAGTTCAAAGACATATATACATGAATAACAAATGCAAACATGTTTTCATTTATCATCTGTTTGATTTTTATCCTTTGCTTCTAATGTGGCTTTATGTTGCCGATCTTACCCCACTAGTCATGATTTCGAAACATTAAGTACAACCCTGAGAACAGAATGCCAAGCCACGATCTGGCCACGTGAATAAGTTGAAGTTACATCCTTCTAACAGGAAAAGTAACTTTCGTTATCGTGGAATTATAACAAAACCTGCCAATTCAATATAAATGGAAAAAAAATATATTATATGGAATTCAACGAAAATGAAAATTTGCTTGATAATTCAACTACGCTTGTTGGAGAACAATAAAAACACTACACTCAACAAGCCACCAATAAAACTCAACTGCCTAACCTATAACCAAAGTCTCCTTTTAATTTGTTTTTTAAAAAAAGCGCTTGACAAACTTGCCTCGCATGCCGAAGTTGCCCGGTCTCCCCTATATTTTAAAAGAACATTAAAATGTATTTTGCTGTGTTCAAAGATGATAATTCAGCTTATATCTTAAGATTCGACCATAAACCACGTTTTCTATTTAATCTTCTCCCCTCTCTCCTTGGTGGTCTCTAGATCTATCTCCAAAGAAGACCACGTGAAAATGTTATAATCCCTCCCTCTTATTTTTGGGAGATCTTAAAATTACATTAACAATCGAAACAAAAATACTGTAGATGGAATACAGTTTAATGTATTCGAGATTTGAACGAGGAATGGGGGAATCAACCCGTTAGGTTGTATTCATTTTTACAGTACAAATAGAAAAACAGGATTATTAAGTCACCGGCTTGTACTGCATTAAATTTCTGTCTTAACCTTTCGTTTAATTATTTTAATAGAATTAAAATTAATAATATATGTAGTTTATTTCATGTACTTAACATTTTATTCCTATTTTTAGTCACATATTTAATTTATTCAATTTAAAATATATGCTTTCCATCTCAAATTAGTAGTGGCTTGCCCCTGTAAATCATACTTTTCCTTTAACAATAGAGCCGTTCCGGTTATCTATCTAACCCCTTTCAGAAGAAAATTTTTTGAATTGAAATAACATAGCTTCAGGTTTGTTTCAGGAAGTTTTTGTATAGTTAATCAGGTCCTTCTGATACTTTTCACATGTTTCTTAAGTTTCATTTATCTAACACCATTAGAAAGGGGTTAGATAGATGACCGGCACGACTCTATTGTTAAAGGAAAAGTATGATATACAGGGGCAACTTTTCTAATTTGAGATGGAAAGCATATATTTTAAATTGAATAAATTAAACATATGACTAAAAATAGGAATAAAATGTTAAGTACATGAAAGATTAAGGAAGGATAGACAGTGGAGATTTATAGGTCTACAGTTGTTTTCAAATTGCAGTCCAAAAATAATAGTCTATTGCTTTTAACTAACATACAGTATGTGTCTACTTAATTTCAATGTTTCTTTATGTTCTGTTTTCATACATAGGGATGTAAAAGTGTTTGTATGATATTACTATAAGCGTTCACGTAAAGACAATCGTACAAAATGTAGGTTAACATCAACGTTTAAGATTCATATCAAAACATGAAGATCAAACTACAACTTATTGTTCTCTCACTAGGTGATACGCCTTTTCTCTTGTGCCATTTAATGGAACATCATTGTCTATAAAGTTCCGTATATAATAAGGCCACGACCTAAACGATTCTCTAAACTTTTCTGCGTTATTATTATTATATAATTTGTAAGCATAAATAGAAATTCAAGTAAAATAAAACAATTAGAGTCTTTAACGAACGATGTTATTAGTTTAAAAAGCTTACTTTCAGTGTCGATTGTTACACGAATTGTCCGCTTTCGATAGTTCTACTTCCCCCCTTCTGTACAGAAATCATTTTATACTTTTACACACACGGGAGAAATCATTTTAATACTGTAAAAACAACCTTCTGATTCCAAATGTGAGCAAGAAAATTATATTTAAATAGGTAAAAAAATTGGTAAAATGTTAAACAACAGATGGAGTTGATATCAGGTGTCTTCTTCGGCGTCACCACTTCACCGAATTGTTTTTATATATATTATAAATCTTCTTTCGATTAATAATTTCTTCCATACTTTGAATTATTAAGTATACATTATGATACTCTCTGATCAAGTGGGTCCTCTGAAATCAAGGTAAAGAAGCTTCAAAAGGAAGAGGATGGATAAATCTAGATCCTATATCAATCCTTTTAACTTCTTTAACTCCACTTTTCCAGTTTCGTTTCCGTCTTCCTCCACATCTTTCTTGGTCTTCCTATTTTTCTTTCATTATCTTTAATCTGTGCACCTCTCTCTACATGATTATTCGTATAAGAAAGAATCCTTTCCCTATCCATCCTTCTCTATTCCCAAGAAAAAAGACACTGTACAAAATACAAAATGAAATATTCAAAAGCAAATTAGAAATTTCTTGTCAATGTTATAATTTATTATCGTATTAATGCACGACGTTTAAATTAAATTTACTGGTTAACTAAAACTAAATGTTAATTTGTTCACATGACAATTAATTAAAGGAGAACGTTATCGTAGAGACTCGTTTAGAATAACAAATAAATTAATATCATACATACACAAAGATTAATTTCAATGGTTATATAATCCCTTAATAATTCGAATGAAATCCAAAACTTTGAGTCGTGAACTTTGACTTATCGATCAGGAAGTTTCTCCTGTAATATACATGTTAATAAATTCTGATTCTGATTGACTGTGGGTGACATTTTTCTATGCTAATTGCTTTATATGAATGCTCTGTATTTTCTCCATTAATTGGTTCTGTTTGATCACCGAAATTAAACGCATTCGTTCCCCTTAATGATAACGTTCTAATGTTATTTTACAGCTGAATATCAAACTTCTACAATTATCTAATATATTTTGAAGTCTTCCCACCCATTTTAATAAATTTCCGACTTATTAAGAAATAAATAAATGTAAAACAAATTAAATTTAAGCATGTAGTAATACGAAACTATTTATTAAGCTTCAGAGAGGGTGAAAAAAACCTTGCCCAGCACACACACACCTACACATTAACATCTATAAATACAAAAGAAAACCCCCCGAATTTTTTGCATTTCTCGACTCTTCAAAATGTCTTGAGTACAAAAATTTAAAAAACTCCTTGGTCATTTTAAACACTCTGTGGAAGGATCTCTGTGAAGAATATTCCATAATGTGATTGGAGGAAACTTTTCTCACGATTAGAAGTCATACATTTGAAAAAAAAAAAAATCATTTATTATTTATGTCGTTGCTTCCACGTTTCTGAATTCTCATATAAACTTATCGATTAAACGACAAGTTGATACCGTTTTTTTTTATCACTTGTCACTTGGTGATTTTCCTCTTGTATGGAGGTGACGACGTACAGATGCTCTTCTATAAAATAACATCAGAAGGCCAGAAGAAACACTTTCTATAGGATAAACCTTTGTTAAAAGGTATCATTAAGTATTATATGAATTAACTAAACAGTGTTAGTTAAAGTATGAAATAGAAGTAATAAAATAAATGCATTTATACATGAGCATTTTCTCACGCTCCGACCCACAACTTTGGGTTGCAGTGACAGACCGGACTGGTATCTCAATGTCCGGTTTTTTGTTAATTGATATTAATTTTTGTTCACAAATACTACAGTGTTTCCTGCAATATAACTGTTTGAGGCACCTATTCTTGTTCCCAATCGATGAAATCCTTGACTAATTTCTTCCATAACAATAGCAAGAATGGATCTGGCATCTTCTCGTCCTCTGTCAACTTCAGGCATTGGAATTCGAACCGTCATTCCTACAGATGACACGGAGTGTGATTTTCATTTTCTTTGCTTGTATCAATATTTCCAAACCTTCTTTGGCCTCTTTTCTTTCTTTCCGAACATTCAGTTTATTTAAACATAACCTGCACATCTTCTGTTCAACGTCTTCTGAAATATAGGTTTCTTGGTGATCCTCAGAATCCCTTGTGCAAATGTCACGTAACGTAGATGTGGCTTCTTCAACCAAAGTGTCCTTATTTCGTGTTGCAGATGGAGGGAGCATCTTGCATATCATCGTTATTCAATGAATCAAATGCTTCCTTTGGAATGGGTGTTGTTGACAATCCCACCTTTGCTGCACAAACGAACATAGCTTCGTAAAAGATCTCTTTATACCAGAATGGATACCTCTATATTCCATGAACTGAATAAATTTTAGACCGTTACTAAATGAAGTAGATCGATCATCTTGCATTCAGGTTGTCAGTATGTTTTCTATGTCTTGGTTGTCCCTCTCTACGCTTCCTTGACTCTGGCTGTGCCTTGGTTTCCGGTGTACAATTTTAAGTTCTGGTCAAGTTATTTTCAAGTTTTCTATGACCTTATGTAACTTTAAGCAGAACTATTAACTTCTCTATTCCTTGAACCTTCTAGAACATCATAATGTTGAAGTAACCAGTAATCTCAATGTTTTTTCTTCGTATTCACTGTGGCTGTCTTCACTTCGTTTATAAATCGTAATAACTTTTTATGAGTTAGCAACGTCTACATATAGTATAGGCTTCAATTTTTAATCATATTTTTAATTTATTTAATTTAAAATATATGCTCTCCACCTCAAGCTATTAGTTTATTACCCCTGTAAATCATACTTTTCCTGACAATAAGTCATTCTGGTCATCATATAACTCAATTCTGGCATAAAGTTTTGACGTGACTTGTTTAAAACCGAAGTTGTATACTTAATCGGAGCTCCCTGCCCGTATTCTTTCCATACCCCGTCTAGGTTTTCATCTGTCTAACTCTATTCTCGAGATTTAGGAAAGACAGGCAGACAGATATAAATTAATTTAATGCCTTGCAATTTAATATATTTTTATCACAATGTTTAGGCAAGATAAATTAACAATACAAAAGATCCAAAGGATCCAGTCTGCGGAACGTGGGACATGAAACAGGGACGTCTTATCATATCCTATTGCAAAACCGATCTGCAAGCCATTGACGAACGTATCTCTGGAATGAGACACTGTGCCATCGTGCTGGTTCGAAACCTGCTACAATTGCACCAATAGCAAGTTATTAATCCAGTCGTTAACCGCAGTGTTAAAATGTTCAGGCATCGCTCATTATTCAGCGAATACGAGAACAAGAAGCTGCTCATCCCAAATCCCACATCAGACTTCGCGTCGCGTATGTAGCACGCTACGTACACGCTGCATTGTGGAGCACGCTTTGCTCAGTGGTGCACGTTGTGATGATTATACAATACAATTGTACCTCGTTAAAATTGTACCTCGTTAGTTCATAAAATGTGCTAAACGACTTGTGGTTCGTCATGCTGTAAATTTACATCACGATGTAACACGCAAATCGCCGTGCGTCATCCTCTAAGATTGTGATGGTACTGTAGATAACAGGAAAATGAATTTATGTCACGGTGACATGATATCCGGTGTATTTTTGTCTACTGTACTGTACTGTAGTCCATAACCTAAGCAATGCGTCGTCCGGATGGACAAGCGGTTAATTTAAACTCTTTAACTGGAAGACCGGATATTTTACCCCTTAAGAGACACATTAAACCTGAGCAATAACGTGTCCATTAATTTTTTCAATCGGACTTAACACAGTAGTCGTGCATTGTTTCATCTTCAGACTGATTAAAGAGCGTGAATAATTAAATCAAATTGTTCGTTAATCTAGTATTTTCGATAATCCGGCACCACTCTGGACGCATGGGTGCCGGATTAACGAAATTCTACTGTATATATTTTTTAATTATGCAAGCTATTTAAGGTTTAAAATCTATACAAGAAATTATTATCGAGTAGAAAGTAATATAATGCTAATAAAGCTGAACATAAGATACTAAGATGACGTTGCGACTAATTTGCATTTTTCTCATTTTTTTCCTGTTTAATCTGTTTGGAAAATATCTTAATTTAAGAACCAATTTAGTTTAATGAAGACGTACAAAAAAATTCATACATGCAGCTTACGATACTTAATGAATGCCGCTTACTTTTCTTGCTAATTACACTTCAAACGTTTCTTTTTTCTTTCTTTCTTTCTTTCAATTAAGTGTCATTACTTTATTTAGAAACTTTATTAAAAACCTAATAAATCATTTAATAAATATTTAAATTCTTAAGATTAAAATATCTTTTAAACTATAGAGGAAAAAATAGAGAAAGAGAAACGTTTTCTATTGAGAAAAGTGTTCTTAGAGGTAGGTTGTCTCTGTAGACTGAAGGCAATCGTTTTGAGTAGACAATGAAAGAACGAATGTGGCCGATAAAGTGCTGATCTCAAAGTGTTTCTTTCTTCTTTCACTGAGATAGAGAAATAAACAGAGGATTATTTCGGCGAAGAAACTCTCAACATCAAGATAAAGAAAGAATTGATTCTATTCTTTATATTAAAAATATGATTAAAAATTGCAGTCTGGCATTGTGAGGATGTCACAATAAATAATTAAAAATTATTATATCATTGCACTTAGTCATGTCCTCGAATTTACAGCCAACTGTCTCAATTATAATTGGACGAACGACATTCTGTGTTGCAAGATTTCAGGACTTGACACGAAGCAAGTTAATAAAAACTATGTGTAATATGACTAATGTCTTAATGGAAACGAAAGTGCATAGGCGATCATACAGGGGAAATATGCCAAATAATTGAGAGAGGCCAGATTATTAATTAAGGACCGTATTAGCAAAAGTATATTACAGTCGACCCCCCATATAACACGGTAGATACGTTCCGTTCTTTATGAACCCATTTTGTACGAGTCTTTGCCAATCACAGCCCGACACGTGTGAAGTTTACGGACTACGGCTGTTTGAAAGGTTTTCTTCCATAAAATTAATCGATTCCTAGACTAATTCGACTCAACATTTCCAAAACACGTATATTTTTTGGGAATAATCCGTATAAACTATGCTATAAACAAAAAATTGTAGGATTATTTACCGAGTGTGCACCGTTATTTACCGTTCGACGTCGCCATTGCTTAAGCTTGTTTTCGTCGCGGAGCGGCACACCAAACTGCGGCCGCGATTTTTAATAAGTTATTTTTCTGCGAAAACTTCGTTGAACTTTGGAGACATCATTAATATAAATAATTTTTATGACCGTTGAATAAGAAATGTTTCTTTCACAAGAAATGTATAAAATTACTGCTGTATTAGACTTACGGTACCTAATTTACATACTGTACAGACGATAGTAAACTCAAC
>NW_019384316.1:169647-182311 GCF_000671375.1 Centruroides sculpturatus | reverse complement strand
AAATATGACATGATAATAATATTATTATAATAGGCCTACAATTCTTTTTACTCAAACTCAATTACTGAAATTATACTCCCAATGTAAGATCTCTCTCTCTCTATACAACACATCTCTCTCAATATGAATGAGATCTTTCTTCCTACATCCCTCCCTCACCCTCTCTTTTTCTTCTCCTCTCAATATGAGATCTTTCTTCCTCCTTCCCTCTCTCACCCTCTCTTTTTCTCCTCCTTTCAATATGAGATCTTTCTTCCTCCTTCTTTCTCTCACCCTCTCTTTTTCTTTTCCTCTCAATATGAGATCTTTTTTCCCCTTCCTCCCTCACCCTCTCTTTTTCTCCTCCTGTCAATATGAGATCTTTCTTCCTCCTTCCCTCTCTCACCCTCTCTTTTTCTCCTCATGTCAATATGAGATTTTTCTTCCTCCTTCCCTCTCTCACCCTCTCTTTTTCTTTTCCTCTCAATATGAGATCTTTCTTCCTCCTTCCTCCCTCACCCTCTCTTTTTCTTCTCCTCTCAAATATGAGATTTTTCTACCTCCTTATCTCCCTCACCCTCTCTTTTTCTTTCTCCTTTCTATACAAAATCCCATCTTTCCCTCTCTATCTATATACAATACATTTCTCTCAATGTAAGATTTCTCTTCCTCTTTCTGCTCCACACTCTATACAATACATTTCTCTAAATATAAGAATCTTTCGACAAGATATTCATTACCTCCAGGCATGAATCATATACATTTATTAAAATTCAAAAATAAAATAACTTTCTAGAGGCGAAAAGGTTTTATCACAAAATTTAATTAAGTTTCGAAAATATTAATATTTTATTTTTATAATAGAAAATCGAATAATTTTTATAATTATTAAATGAATAATCCAGAGATAATCCTAATATATAAATTATAATATCATCCAGAAATTTATTTGTTAGAAAAACTATATTTAATTTAAGATAGGAATGGAATACAAATTAACTGTTGTGCATTTATTTCTTGACAAGAAATATCACCTGGCGTATTCAATAACGAGAAGATGATATCAGATGTTAACTTTCGACTCTTACTAATTAAAATAATTACATACAAATTACATTTGCTTAATTAGCAATAAAAGCAACTGTTATTTCATTTATTTAATAACTTTATTTCGAAAACCAAAACTATATATTAATATATTAATTACATGTATTACTTACGCAAAAATTAGTCAAAAATTATTTTTAAAGGTCATCGAATAATATACATGATGTTCCATAAGACTTAAACTATAAGATTTGCATTGATTTCTATATATATTTTTACAGGAAGAGCGTGGAAATCAATAATGAGGAACGAAGTACAAGTTACTTTGATAATAAAACACGAAGTCAACGTGAAAAATTTATCAGGTTACATCTAGATTGTTGTGTATGATTGATAGAAAATCTGAATACAGCCTGTTAACCTTTAAGGCAAAACTACTATACAGTACAGTACATGCCAACTGCGGGTCTCCTCCATTAAAATAACTTGAGTTTGTTCCTCCTTCCTTACCTCCATGCTTTAACTGTAGAAGGATAAACAAAGATGGACATAACTCCTATGATTTCAGACTTATGGGATATCCTATCTATTACTTAATGACAGAGTATAAAATATATGAATTTTATATTCTCTAAACTTCTCTTAATTTAGCATAATCAATTTTTTTAAATGTACAAGAAATTAATATAATGAATAATAAAATTTTAAATTTTAAATTTTAAAAAATGTGAATGCTAATAACGAGTAAGATTATTAAGTCTGACACCATTCGAGATATGACACATGGCTCTCTTTATCTCTGCAACCCTTTAACCTATAACCATCAAAATTTAACTGTTTAAATTATCCTAATACATAAACCTCCCTGCAAAGTTTCAGAAATTTTCGACAAGAGGCATAGAAGTTATTAAGCTTTAAATTGGATGAACAAAATCGTGTCCTCCACACACACACATACATACAGGTAAAAATACCCGAAATTTTTTAGCATTTCTTGGCATTTTTAAGATTCCCTGCTTCCAACAATTTAAAAATCTTGAAAAGGTCATTACTTTTGACCGATCCCCATACTTTCCCTGTGTTATACCTGTATAAAACAGAGGAAATTATATTAAGTTTTAAAAGGTAATAATTATTTAAAATCATTAAATAAACAAAAATTAATAATGTAAGAAGTAAACATAAAAGAAATTTCGATTGAAAGATGTTGTATTTTCTTATTTTTATTCATATTATATTCTGTTTTATGGATGATAAGAAACTGCACTTGTGTCTAGACGTGTCTATTGTATACTATAATCATGCTTTATGTTTATAGAACTACAACAAATCACCTCCTTATTTATTTTGTAATAGGAAATAACGATAAATAACAAAGGAACCTAACAACATCTATAAATATAATATAAAAGTCATCATCTCGATGATTTTGTTAAATGAATATGTATTAAATAAGAAAAATGAAAGAAAATTCCATTACACTAAACGATAATGTCAAATTTTAGTAATGATTATAAAACTTTATTATTAACTAAAGAACTGTCATTAATTTATAGAATTATTCTTGAACGAGTTTTATTTAATTTGACTTTAATATTTAATTAAATTTGGGACGTAAAACCCGGTTAAATGTATAAGAACTTCACGTGATTTCGATTCAAATTATTCTCCTGGAAGGTGTTAGATAGATGACCAGCATCACACGTTGTTAAAGGAAAAGTATGATTTACAGGGGCAAGCCACTACTGATTTGAGGTGGAGAGCATATATTTTAAATTAAATAAGTTAAAAAATATAATTAAAAATTGCAGACATCTTCCCTCAGCAGATCGCACACACGCTAAGTATTGCCATATACGAATAAGACAAACAACAAAATGTTGTTATAATATGGTAATCTTATACATGGTATGTTAATTGGGTATGCCCCCATTAAAAACCATGGTAGCTAATGTCTCATTTCCTCATAGACCCCTAAAAAAATATGACATGTCCCCACTGGTGGCGTATGGTCTCACGTTAATGGGCTTCTTTTCTCGCACGCGCCCTAGAAATTTTGGCATGGCTTACTGGTGGTCTTATGGTCTCACGTTGATGAACTTATTGTACTTTATATTTTCGAATTATTTTAAATAGCTGAGTAAGGTTCTATATTTTAAATGAAGAAGCAAGTCAAGGAGTCTCACAAGAGGAAGTCTTTCGAGATAGTTTTTCCTTTACATTCAAATGATTCTTTTTATAATTAATAGATTATTCCAGTGAACTGTGGAATTAATGGAATTACGGAACAAGTAATGAATCGATGTCAAGTTTCAGTTGAAATTACTTTAAAGAATAAATGATAAGATTGCATTATAAAACTGATTTAAAAATTTCCTTTTGAATATATGAATTATTTACCGTAAAATTAGATTTTTTAATCAAATGAATTAAAATTAGAAATTTTATCTTTGTGCTTCTGGATATTTCTTCTAACTTCTCATCAATGTTTACGTTAACGAAACATTGAAGCATTCTTTTTATTATGTTTTTAAGCAATCGCCACACTTCACTCTGTTATACGCCTTCAAATACTTAACATAAATTTCGAAAATTTACTTCTTTAATAATATATCACACTTATTTGACCATATTTTTTCGTGTTTTTCTCTTTATAAGTTTAAAACGACATCCTTTATGGAGTGAGATTTTTTTTTATTAACGATAATTTTCGACAATGTTACGTGTTTTTGATAATTTATTTTTCGATAATTCCTCGAGTGATGTCATCTGTAATAATCCGTGTAGAAAAAAATTGGAAACAATTTTAGAACAATTCTGGTGTGATAAACTGTAAAATGTGAAATAGCTCTCGAGAAAAAATATATTGTTTTATACTCAGGACCAAAAATTTTTATTATGAAGACTTATATATATATATATATAGTGTACAGTTGAATGAATAATGAGAAACATGACTGAAATCTTTCAACTAGCAGCAACTTTCTTATCACCTTCCTGTCCAATTTCACCTCGTTTGCTTCACACACATTCATGCCTCTTCTTACTCAAATTCTCCTTCTGACTCAACGCCTTATCACCTTTTATATACTCAGCCATTAGTTTTTAATCAAGACTTTCTTGTCCTTCCCCTACCTTCCTTCCCATCCCCTTTCCCATGTTTACTTTCTTTATCAGTTCTTTCATTCTCTGCAACTGCAGCAGAAATACAAATAACATAAATACAGAAAATACGAAACATTTTTATTGAATAATCATCCAAAGGTGTGCTTAAATAAAAGTAACACTCAAGTTAAAAAATAAGAATATTTTCATTAAAAATACTGTAAACATCAATTAAATATGTTACCTTGTTAGTTTTTTTAAGACTTATTTATTATGATTTTATGTACAGTAGACATATACAATACATAAAGTATAGAATATAACAGTGCATAAAGTGTACACTACACATCACTGTATTGTTTTCTAGAATAGATTGAGGTGGGGAGTTTATATGATTAAAATTTTAAAAAATATTTTTATTTCTAAATACTATTAGCTTAATATTTATTATTCTAGACATTTACAAGTTATTACAGGTTAAATATAAATCTCGAACGGCATCAAATTATCATTTTCTAATTGTAAAATATTAAATAAAGCATATAAAATTGGATTTGGTCGATTTATTTAAAGGTTAAACATAATTCAATTATTCTCCCTTCACAATAATCTGAAGTAAAGTAGTATAGAATGTAATTCCGTTGGAAACACAAGTGAAATTTGCGATGAACTTATAATTAATGTAATTAATAATTTGCTTTTCCAGCAAATTTTCCGAAAGTGTGAATACAAATAACACTCATTAATGCAAAATTATTATTCTATTTATTGTATGGAAAGTCACGTTATTTCAATTCCAAACTTTCCCCTGAAAGCAGTTAATAGATGATCTGTTCGACTCTTTTGTTAAAGGAAAAGTATGATTTACAGGGGCAAGCCACTAATAATTTCAAATGGAGAGCATATATTTTAAATTAAATTAAACATATGATTAAAAATTGCAGCCCGGTATTGTGAAAATGTCACGATAATTGCTCGTTACACATTAAAAAATCATTTTAAAATTAAGAGTGTGTTAATATTCACAAATGACATACGGAAATTTTGTCCGTTAAATCGAACTATGTTTTGCTTTGTATATTTAATAATGTTAAAACAGAGATAATAAATGGAAGTTTCACTGGTTTTAATTAATAATTGGTTTAATTATCTTCCAATGAGAACAACCGTTACGACTTTGTATTTATTAATATGTCGATTTAAGTTAATAAATGTTTACGCACGTTTGTTTACATAGAAATTGTTTCGTGACAACACATTATCTACGATATAAAATCAATAATAAACTATCCAAATCTCTTTGAATAGCAAAATATGTTATTCAGTTCTTGTTTATGTCACAAAGGTGTTTGCAAATTGCACTATAAACAAAGTCGTGTCGACGTATATAATGAGGATTGTCATATTAATTACCACAAATGATATTATCTGGGAAAAGGAAAACGGTGACAAATTGGGACAAGAAGTAACTTATATGAAAGGAGAACATGACGCCGGCCTCAAACCAGGTAGCACATGAAAAATTATTTATATTTATATTTATATATAAATTACTATACAGTAAAAAGTTTCAGATAGTAAAGGAGAGATAAAAAACAAAACGAGCGATTATTTCTTGTGACATTGTCACTAGGGTTTCTCAAAAGGGATTTTGGGATCCCGGTTGTTTTTTTAACCAGGGAAATCCCGCAGATTTCTTAAAAATTCACTTTTCTGCAAGTACGAAGTCTGCAAGTATGAAGTTTTTCTTCATAAATCTGGTTATTAAAGCCGAACGAATTGCCGAATTATTGAGCTATAAGCTTGATGCCGCTATTAAAGCAGCCGTGGTAGACAAATCAAGAATACTAGAGAGCAAAAGAAGTACTACAATCTCGAAAACGAACTCGAAATCTTCCAGGCTACAGGTGAAAAAACACATAACATCTGTCTTCTCTTAAATGCATTAAACACGATTCCAATCACATCAATTGAATCGGAAAGGGCATTCTCGGTAGCAAGATTTTTCATTACTAAAATAAGAATTAGAGTGAGTGATCGGAATATTGACCATGTTTAATTTTTACAATCTTATAAAAGTTTACAATATTTTGTATTATTTTTTCTTTAAAAAAACGAAAATTACCTTCTAAGTTACAAGTTTGATCATAAGTTCATTATGCTCTCCATCTCAAAATATATGCTCTCCACCTCAAATTAGGACTGTGGTGTTTTTCCCCTGTACATCATACTTTTCCTTTAACAATAGAGTCATTCTGTCCCTACGGTTTTCATATCTGTCTTGACTTCGAGGTATCTAACTTCATTCTGGAGATTAAGGAAAGACCAACAGACAGACGACAGTGGGAATTTATAGGTCTACAACATTTTCAAATTGCAGCCCAATTAAGAGGAAAGAAAAAAATGAAATACAGTCGACCCCCTATAACACTGCTGCTAATTCGGTTTTATATGAATCCCATGTTGTACGAGTCACTTAGATTTTACAAATACGTGAGCCGTTCACAGCCCGACAAATGTATTTGTAAAATCTAAGTGACTCGTACAACATAGAATTCATATAAAACGGAATTATCAACAGTGTTATAGGGGGTCGACTGTACAAAATGATGGCAAAACTGATGAAAAATAATATAAACGATAAAATTACATTCAGAAAGAATGTAAGAAAACTCTTTAATATGGATAACCAGGGAGGATATGTCATATCCTCTTTGGTCATACATATTAAAAAGTTTTCTTACACCACCACCAATTCCTCATACTCACCACCAATTTGGTCGGGGACCATCTCTGACCATCAAACTGCTCAGTTGTAGGCTTTGTAGAGCCTTTCATAGATACGAATAAGTTTGGTGAATATGAAGTAAAAATCAATTGAATAAAGAGACTTGAAAAACATAATTTAAAAGCAAGTTGTATTAAATCAATATCATTAAGAGGAATAATTCTATTTTGGGCTGCAATTTAAAGAAATTGTAGAAATATAAATTCCCACTGTCGTATGTCCTTCCATCTGCCATTCTTCAATCTCGAAAACGCAGTTAGATAGATAAAAATCGAGACCAGATATGAAAACCGCAGGTGCAGGACGCCCGATATATGAACTTTCGATGCAAACCAGAAGTGTTGTTATTTCAATCCTAAACTTTTCCCCTGAAAGCAGTTAATAGATGACCTGCACGATTCTGTTGTTAAAGGAAAAGTATGATGTACAGGGGCAAACCACTAATAATTTGAGATGGAGAGCATATATTTTAAATTGAATTAAAAATATGATAAATAATTGCATCCCAGCATTGTGACGATATCACAATAAATAATTTCTCGTTATTTCTTTTCAAACTATTTTATAAATTAAGTTTATTATTAAAATAGTGGCAATAACATCAAAGAGATTTATTACTAAATGTTAAAAAAAATTAGCTGAGTTTAAAAAATGTTTTAAATATATAATATATTTTGAATAGTTTTATATTTTTATTAAACTATTAAAATTGGAATCATATGGATGTATTATCTATAAAATAACCTTTTCCTTAACATATATAGAGATAAAATTTATCGAGGAATCAGCGAGTAGAAAGATGTTATTAGTTTTCGATGACACAAAGACAAGGAAATAGTAAGAAATTGCTTTTTTTACTGTCAAGAAATTATGTTCCATAAAGAAAAACTTTCCTAACTTCAGTTCAAAGTTACAAAAACTATATTCACAATGAGTTTTTCTTAATAAATTTGTATGTCTCTTTGATTTCTCCTTCTAAACGCAAGCATTAAATTGCAAATACTGATTTTGTTTTAATTGTATATTATACTATTGTTTCCTGTCAATAATTATAAATAATTTAATATAATTTTCCATGGAAGCTTATTAATTTACCATAAACATAAACTTATGCATGATATTAATTAAATTTCAGTATGAAACTTCTTTAAGGTCCATCGTACTCTTTAATTTTGCAAATATGTAAAATTGCATTGTCTACTTATTTCTTAATAGAATTTGTAGATTGTGTGTTATACACTTAACAGACAAATCGATTCGTTGAACTTCACACAAACCTTTTGAAGGAGAGGATGAAAGAATGTGATTCGAAGTGTTCATCTCCAAACTTTATTTATTGCCTCCACCGAGATAGACAAGCAAATAACACACGTACATTCTTCTCAGGAAGCAATTCACTTCAAGATAAACATACAAAATATTCTTTTACTCTTCAAAGAATCGATTATTTTTATAAGGGTTTATTACATCAAGTGCCAAATCTAACACATTTTAAAAACATTTTTAAATTGTGTACAGGAATAAAGAACTTTTAAAATGTGTTAATCACATAGTGTTTAAATTGGCCACTCGGTGTTATTGTAAGGGAAAGTGTGATGTACAGGGGAAAGAAACTAATAATTTGAGATCTAGATCGTATATTTTAAACTAATAAATTAAATATTGCAATCAGGAATCGTGACGATATCACAATAATTATATTTATTTTTACTTTAGAGTACCGAAACCGATCGCTTTGGTATCGAATGGGTGCTACGGTACCATAAGCACCTCTCTAGATACATTCCTGTCTTAAATTTTATTATTTTTACATATTATTTTATTTATTAGATCGAGTGATAAATGTCGAAACTTTGTATTTCTTCAAGTAATCGATCTAGAAACATCGATTATAGAAAGTGGACTTGTTTTCAACATTAGCACCCCTCAAGACAATATCACTTCTGTATTGATTCTGTTAGACTTAAGGGAATATTGATTCTACGGGCAGTAACATTGTGTTCTCATCAAACTTACTTTCTAGCCATGCCGTTAGGTACGATAAGTGCAAGTTCTACCACTCGTAGAACGAGCATTATTTGTTTGTTTGTTTGTTCGCTATACACAACTATACCGTTCGATCAATTGCTACGAATCTCGGCTGTTACGTTTATATACTTCCAACTTAGAGAGTGTCGTACATACCACCCCAAATTATAACTATATAATAATCTAATAATCTTAATATTTGCTACTATTATTTTTTGCTGGAACAACACTGGGTTGATCTAGTTATTTATTAATATATAAGCCTAATAATCTTACATCTTTTAAAATATATTGTATGTTTTTTAGGTTTAGATATAACCTCACATATATACAGTATAGAAAATTATACTGTGAAAAATTTATGTCTGGTACTTTATTGAATAAATAGCAACCATAAATCCCATAAATCCTCTTAGCTTATGACTTTATATAAATAAAAAAAATACTGAGGTGATGTATGTTTATCTTGGAATTTCATATGAGATCTGGTGACCTGGTGTTACTATACATTTGGAATTTTTTCCAGGTAATAGAATTATAAGAGAAATTTAGGTTTTTTCGAACGCCTATTTAGTCTAAACTGTGAAGCAAAGGACTATTTTATAACTCAAATTAGACAATAAATAAGGCGTGGACTCCACATTCCATTAAGAAAAATTTCACTGTTTCAACCTCTTTCACTCATTGATTACAATACAAAAAAACAAAGTTTCACTTAAATGCATATACCTAGAGGACAATCCATTATTATTTAGTAATCCTTTAGCAATTGCAGGCCATGGCTTCAAAAAAGAATTACCATCTATCTGTAAAAGTCTTGTATATATTAACTTTCGATAGTCATCATTCGGTAAGTCAATAAGTTTCCTCGAAAATCTAAACAATTTTATTAACAGTCCAATAGCTAAAAAAAGGTCTTCCCAATTCCATTCTCACTGCAGTTTCGTATTAATTATCAATCGATTATCTTCACAATATCTCCAAGTAAGATTAAGTCTTTTTCTAAGCGAAGAAGCTGAATTAGCCAAAAGAAGGATACCATCAGCATAAAGAAGACAGTTAATTTCGACATCAGAAGACAATGCTATTATAGAACTTTGACCTCTAAGAAGGTTAGGAAGATCGTTCAAAAACAAAATAAAAAGGATAAGACTCAGTGGTTCTCCTTAAGGTAGACCTCTATTGGACTCAACATAATCAGTACAAATCTAGTATAACACAGAAAACAACGTAGAAAAACCAATGCTCCTAAGATCGACTGTATCGAAAGCTTTCTTAACATCAATAAAAGCTGTAAAAAGTTTCCCTTGTTTCCTCGAAAGTGATATTTAAATAAGACCAGTCAAAATAAACAAATTGTATTCAACGCCTCTATTTTTAACAAATACTCATTGGAAAGGTGTAACAATATTAAACTCATTCATCCAATTCCGTAGACGATTTGCCATAATAGTTGAAAAATCTTTCTTTTAAATACACTAATTAAAGCAATTGGTCTATAATTAGTTGACGTCTGCCTATTTCCTCTCTTATAAATCATTCTTAAAGCAATTTGTTTCCAAGATAAAAGAAAAGAGCAACTAAACCAAAAGGAGTTAAACATATTCAATATATCTAGTAATATTTCTGTAGAAAGATATTTTATCATTTAGAACTGTATGACGAGCAGAGATAATGTAAAAATTTTTAGTAATAAAGTTAAATAACACTATTTAATTAGTCTTAAACCATTATATGCATTCTTAATCTGTTCAGTGTAAACAAATATTTAAGGTAATAATTATTTTAAGAAGTGATTCTTTTTCTCTTCAATTATCTTAAAAAACGATTTTCTACGTCAACACAATACTCTATTTTCCACAATTGCACTCTTATCTTCAGTACTTTTGAAATAAAAATGATGCAGAATGACTTACTTTGTATAATTTTACAATGTAGACAACAGATGAAAACAATTACTTCCTTTCATTAAAAATTTGCTTCCTTTCTCCCTGATGAAATTTAATGTTATCAAGCTTCTATATTGGCTTCTAATCTGAAGACTTATCACAGCTTTTGGACATTAGACACCAAGAGACTTTCATAGTTCTTCTACTTTATTATGTATTCATTTTAGACAGTTTTGTCCCTCTTCAGTTTTAAATTAGATACTTTTCAGGTAAAACTGAACTGTTTAAAATTCATATTCAATAAAGTAAAACAACAAAAAAAAAGGTGTTATACATCCTCAGATCAGTTATTGTGTATGTCTCTCTCTGTGTTGTGTTTATGTCTCTCTCTGTGTTGTGTTTATGTCTTTCTCTGTGTTGTGTGTATGTCTCTTTCTGTGTTGTGTTTATGTCTCTCTCTGTATTATGTGTATGTCTCTCTCTGTGTTTTGTGTATGTCTCTCTCTGTGTTTTGTGTATGTCTCTCTCTGTGTTTGTGTATGTCTCTCTCTGTGTTTTGTGTATGTCTCTCTCTGTGTTTTGTGTATGTCTCTCTCTGTGTTTTGTGTATGTCTCTCTCTGTGTTTTGTGTATGTCTCTCTCTGTGTTTGTGTATGTCTCTCTCTGTGTTTTGNTTGGAGCATTGGTATGTTAAATTACCAAAATTTAACATTATCAATGCTCCTGTATATATAGAAATTAGAGATCAAGGGGTGGAAAGATATAGTTATGTCTCATATCAGAAGAAAGTAATTCCTGTCAGTCAACAAAAGACATCTGTGATTGAACGATACTTGCATTCTCTATTCGAGAGAAGAAGGACAATATAAAAGTGAAGATGAGAAAAGGAAAAATTATTTATTATTTCTTTTTCTTCAGTTAAAATTGCATTCGATACCCTCGGGGTATAGAATATAAAATAAAACATTGATCTGTGGAATACAGAACAAAATTACTATGGAGAACTTATCATACAAGAATACTCTTTTGGGGTGGAAAAAGTGTTCTTGTATGATTTTCCATAGAAATTTTGTGATTAATTACATAAACAAAGAACTTTCCTTCTGTTATATATAACAGCAAGGAAAGTAATAAAGTGTACCAGTTGTGTACAGTTCTGGTTTGTAATTCTAATTTTTGTAGCATGGAATAAAGTAAGGATACGCTGGGAGAAGGGACAATAGTGGCAATACGTTTACACTTCCTTGTGCGAGTTTTAAAAAAACGTTCCCACGTTATATTTTAAGGATTTTGATGTCGTGATGCTTGTTAGAACCCTGGAGTGTGCATAAATTATTACATGGAAAATATAATTAATTTTCTAATATGATATATTCAAAAATCGCTTAATATTTAGCTCTTAATAACAAAGATATATTTTGAGAGTTTTGGGTGCAGTTTTTTTAAGTATATAAAGGCAGACACTTCCTTCATATTTCTGCAGAGTTTGGTGAATTTCGGTTAAACTATAAAAAAGTTATCCAAAAAATTTGCTTTTCTTAAATTAATACAATTTAAATTATCTCATTTAAAACTATCGTATAAAATATATTTAATAATCCTGATTAAATAAAGTATTATAAAATATACAATGCAATTTTTAGCGTTTTACTTTCTGAAATTTTTTACGTTATTATTGAGACTATTTTACATATATATATATATAAGTGAAATATAATTAAATTATTATAAAAAGTCAAACATTTTATTTATTTAGAAAGACAAATTGTGTAATTAAGAAATCATTACTCGTAGTTGAAAAGAGAAGAGAAAAATAATAGAAACACAT
>NW_019384316.1:156554-169150 GCF_000671375.1 Centruroides sculpturatus | reverse complement strand
TCAGGGACAATAAACCATGTTTGTCTCTCTGGAAGCTCACAAAATCAGGGACAAAAAACCATGTTTATCTCTCTAGAAGCTCACAAAATCAGGGACAATAAACCACGTTTGTCTCTCTGGAAGCTCACAAAATCAGGGACAATAAACCATGTTTGTCTCTCTGGAAGCTCACAAAATCAGGGACAATAAACCATGTTCGTCTCTCTGGAAGCTTACAAATTCAGGGACAATAAACCATGTTTGTCTCTCTGGAAGCTCACAAATTCAGGGACAATAAACCATGTTTGTCTCCCTCTTGAAACTCATAATTCCAAGGGCATAATGTTATGTTTCCCTCTCTGGAAGCTCATGAAACTAGAGAGCACAATTTCGCGAATTGTCAGATCTTAATGTCATCAGGCCTTACATTGAGGCCCGGAATAGAATATTAATGGTAAATAACTAAAGCCAGGTGACCTACCAAGAGCTAGGGTCTTCTGGTGAGATTCGATCGTTTTTATAATCTTACTCTAAAGAATTCCATATTGTCTTACCTTTCTGCCATCGGTGCTTGATTTCCTATATAACTTTTTAGTACTTTTTGAATGAAAAGGGTGCAAGAGAATTTTGCTAAAATTGAAATTTTCTTTTTATTAACTGAAGAGAAAATTCATTTTTCGAGATTTAATTAAATTTTCTAAATACATACTTAAAATTCGTTAGAAGATATTAAATTAATTAATATGGAAATCAATTTAGTGAGAACAAACTAATCATTTGACGTAGAAAGAGCTAAACGTTAACATTCCCATTGTAACCAGGCATTGTGACGATGTCACAATAGATAATGATTTGCTATAATATTCTTAATGAAATCCTCTTGTTTTTTTTTCTTTTTTACTTTCTTTTTTTAATCCGTTACTTGGTTTAAAACTCAGGCTAATTTCGAATTTACCTCAGTCAACCCCCCTATAACACTGTTTATAATTCCGTTTTATATGAATTCTATGTTGTACGAGTCACTTAGATTTTACAAAAACGTGTGCTGGGCTGTGAACGGCTCACGTATTTGTAAAATCTAAGTGACTCGTACAACATGGAATTCTTATAAAACGGAATTATCAACAGTGTTATAGGGGGGTCAACTGGTATCTGTTTGTCTGTTCGCATTCTCACTTCCCACAAAAAGGTCATCTTCAATACTTTCAATAGGAATAAATACAATTAATGATGAATTTTTTTCGGCACTTTACTGCAGTTTTTAAAAACATTGAAAAAGTAATTTATTAATTAATCAAGATTAAAAGAGTAGAATTTACGTATGAACTTATTTCTTGTTTATTAAGTGGAATTAATCTGTTATAATCGGATTAAATCCGCTTCGTTTTATACAACATTTAAAGATTTTTATTACTTTTAAGTTTTTTTTTATTAATTAATTAAAAATATAATGTGATTAGCATAATTGGGTTTATTATTGAAAACTATGATTTTTCTTCGCTATAACAAAACAATGTGCATAAGAAATGGTAGTATAAATACAGTCTTTATAAATGTTTAATTAATAATTAATGGTAATTGAATAATAAGAAGTTAATAAAAACTAATTTATTCTCATAAAAAGACATTAGAAAAATTGTCTCGCTAATAAGTCTCTGTTGCCTCTCTCACCTCTTTGGGGCTGTCCATAAATGATGCCCAAATTGGAGGGCAACGCGACAGGTTGGCGATCTGCCAAGAGGTTAATGTCACCTGGGAGATCTTTTATGGAAAATTGACCTCATTTAGGTGCTATTATCGTGAAGAAAACCCCCGAAAAACTCCACGTTCCCAGCCCATTAGACAGGCGCGAACCCACGACCAGTGTTCAGTGGTTTTATCCACAGAATAATGGTCGTGCTTGGCTAATGGGCCCATCCCTCACCATACGATTGCCTCATTGTGGGACTGGCTTTCACAATAGACTTTGTAAAAAAGGCCCATTAACTCATGGTTATTAACTAATAAAATTCATTTTTTTTAAAACCTCTTTCCATTATTATGCACAATTTTTTATCTCAAATATCATAAGAAATAGCCATTTATTTTATATGTTTATAGTGAAAGATGAGTAAAATTTATTATTATTATTGTTATTATTTAAATAATATAAATTTTTAAATACAAATAAAATTTCCTGTCACGAATAACACGATTAACAGGGGTAGAGACGATGTTTTATTTGATGCTCTTTTCTGTCTACGATTATGTAAATTGAATTATAAGTCCCTCTGAGACTGGTTCTTGTTAAACTTTCACAAGAAAAGCAATTTGATCATTTTCATTACATAAATTATAAAATTTCAATTAAATACAATTAAATTGCCTTTGTATAAATAAATTATTTTCATCAATTAAAAATCCTTACGAAAATGCCCTTTCATTATTCATTAATCATGTTAAGGATGATGTTGAAGTGCTCTAAATCATAAAAATAAGCATTGAAAAGCATAACATAATAGTACAGTCGACCCCCCTATAACACTGTTGATTTTTCCGTTTTATATGAATTCCATGTTGTACGAATCACTTGAATTTTACAAATACGTGTGCCGTTCACAGTCCGGCACACGTATCTGTAAAATCTAAGTGACTCGTACAACATGGAATTCATATAAAACGGAAAACTCAACAGTGTTATAGGGGGTCGACTGTATTTTTTTTTAATTTATACTTTTGTAAAATATAAAGGAGAAATTATTTTCCATAAAACATAAAGTTTATATTAAAAAGAAATTCATCTAGACCGTATATAAGAGGCGAATGTACATGATTATAATTAATGATTATTCTTTATAGAAAGATTCGAAGTAATTTAAATTGCTATTTATCTATAAATACGATGTTTCTGCACTAATTAATTGGATAATTCGGGCATAAATTTCGTTAATTATAAACTGAATAATCATTAAAAGAAAGAATAAAGCTTTATTCAAGAAGAAAACATGCCCCTAATTTAAATAATTTTAATACTTGATAAAAATTCGATAGACATAAAGAGTAAAATAACGATTTGAATAGAAAAATTATTTATTATTTCTTTTTCTTCAGTTAAAATTGCATTCGATACCCTCGAGGTATAGAATATAAAATAAAACATTGATCTGTGGAATACAGAACAAAATTACTATGGAGAACTTATCATACAAGAATACTCTTTTGGAGTGGAAAAAGTGTTCTTGTATGATTTTCCATAGAAATTTTGTGATTAATTACATAAACAAAGAACTTTCCTTCTGTTATATATAACAGCAAGGAAAGTAATAAAGTGTACCAGTTGTGTACAGTTCTGGTTTGTAATTCTAATTTTTGTAGCATGGAATAAAGTAAGGATACGCTGGGAGAAGGGACAATAGTGGCAATACGTTTACACTTCCTTGTGCGAGTTTTAAAAAAACGTTCCCACGTTATATTTTAAGGATTTTGATGTCGTGATGCTTGTTAGAACCCTGGAGTGTGCATAAATTATTACATGGAAAATATAATTAATTTTCTAATATGATATATTCAAAAATCGCTTAATATTTAGCTCTTAATAACAAAGATATATTTTGAGAGTTTTGGGTGCAGTTTTTTTAAGTATATAAAGGCAGACACTTCCTTCATATTTCTGCAGAGTTTGGTGAATTTCGGTTNCGGCTCGTGTATCTCGATTGAGTACACAGGTAGTGTCAGACGTGATGACCAGGGTTTGCTGTTTTACACTGTTCGCATGTGTATGATTAAATGTTTGAGTAATTATGGAAGTAATTTGATTTTCTATATGTTTATTCAAGGAAAAAATCGATTTACGGTGAACCTACCAATTTCTTGTTCTTCAAGTCACGAAGGAATTCTTTGATTTCTTTACAATTGAAACTGATCTCATTGAAATTATCGGACTTCTTAATTATCTCCTAAGCCTTCTAAGAGTGCAGGAGAAGTCGAGCAAGACTCCTTGATAGATTTTTATTTTGTTCTTTTACTTGTGTAAAATAAATTTATACTGCAAATTTTAAATGAGTGTAAGCTACTGTAAAAAAGTACTGTTTTCTTTTCACAGAAGAAACTTTTCCCTAAACAATAGAAACATTTTTCTTTTTTTAAATCAAAGTTTCAGATTTACAATCTTATCTTTCTTCTATTCTTAATATATTTCTACTTTCAACTTTGAGAATGAGAAAGAAAGATAAAGATCAGCAACAACAATACCTTTTTATGTCTTCAGTGAATTTAATTTAAACATTAATCCTGTAGCTTTGTAAAGTTTCTCTTCATTACCAGATAACATTTACAATTACTTTCGTTAATAAAATTGAGTTAAATGATGTTTCATTTAAGAAAAAAAATATATTATTTATGCCTGTTAATAAGTCGATTAGATTTTTAGTACTTTATATTAACCCATTTTATATAAAATACATGCTAAATATTTTGTTTCAACTTGACCCCTCTGAGTTTTTCCTGTAAAGGCGTGTGGTCCTTGTTTCCTGAAGGCACCCTTTCGAGAAGTCTATGAAATGGGAACACCAAGAAAGCTAAGTGCCACAGGTAATGTCACACTCGACAGTCTTTCTATTGTCTTGAAGGCAATTGTCTTGAAAATGTTCTCTAACAAAATAACACTCACTTTTCTTGTATATTTTATTTCTAAAGACTCTGAGGAGGGATCCAACATCACTCCCAGAAGTACGCCATAGATTTGAATTCAGAAAAACCAAAATCTATAAGTGTAATATTGTTTTCTTAATGATAAAAAGTTAGAAATATATTACTTTTATCGATTTATACTTATGAAAGAACGGTTTAAGATATATTGTTAATTTAATCGAAATAAATCATGAAATTTAAATAAAATGATCATAATTCAGTCAGAAATTCGTCTTTTATCATTTTAAAACTATTCACTAAACCAATTATGTATTTAAATTCGATCGATATAATTTACATTTATTTCGATTAAATTTAAATTTCAAAGTGTTTTGTAGTCACGGGAGAAGTGTGAAAAGATAATTAAAATAATTATAAACTATGTGTTGTAATTAATTTGTGCAATTAAAAAAGATACGTTATGTGGAATCACTTTACTTCCCGTGGAGTTTTCCGGATTTGCTTACGTTTTAAATGTCAAAACATAGGTCACTTTCCCATAGAATGTCTCTACGACAGATCATCCAAGTGTTGCTTTACTGTATGTATGTGCTATTTCTATTGTTACAACGGAAAATGAAAATATATACATTTTATAGACTATCTACCACTTACCAAGAGTGGAAAATCCTAGGTGTGTTTTTTTGATCGAGCCGCCTAAAACATACCATTTAATTGCATTTAAAATGTGAAATTATTTAAAATTTTATTAAATACAGAGACAGAATATTTCAATATATTGGAGCATTGGTATGTTAAATTACCAAAATTTAACATTATCAATGCTCCTATATATATAGAAATTAGAGATCAAGGGGTGGAAAGATATAGTTATGTCTCATATCAGAAGAAAGTAATTCCTGTCAGTCAACAAAAGACATCTGTGATTGAACGATACTCGCATTCTCTATTCGAGAGAAGAAGGACAATATAAAAGTGAAGATGAGAAAAGGTTTGGCAAAGTCTGATGGAGTTCGATTAGAGATCGAGATAATTCTCCCGTCGCTTCAGCCCCCAAATTGTGTTAGTGTATTTCCAAGGATTAGAATTGAAGGACTTTATTTGTCAAGAACTTTTATTCTTGTAATTATTCAAGAAACATTATCGTTTAGCGACACGCAATAAGATTATAAACTCTCTCTCTCTCTGCAGAATTAGACGTGTGTATCGGCTACACCAGAACTCTTCGAGTACCGAAATATTTCTTAACTGTTCTCTCAATAATTTTGTCGCAATATTACGTCTAACAGCCTGAATCAGCGACGATAATATAGGCTCTCTAATAGATATAGTTGTTACAATTGTAATATGTTGTAATATTTGCTCATGTTTAAATAAAACTTTGTTTTATTATTAATTGCGTTGTAGGGTGAATCACTTTTGGGTTCGCTGTCTCTCCTATCCTTCCTCCATCCGCTTACCCGTATGCGCGAGCTAGAACACGGCTCGTGTATCTCGATTGAGTACACAGGTAGTGTCAGACGTGATGACCAGGGTTTGCTGTTTTACACTGTTCGCATGTGTATGATTAAATGTTTGAGTAATTATGGAAGTAATTTGATTTTCTATATGTTTATTCAAGGAAAAAATCGATTTACGGTGAACCTACCAATTTCTTGTTCTTCGAGTCACGAAGGAATTCTTTGATTTCTTTACAATTGAAACTGATCTCATTGAAATTATCGGACTTCTTAATTATCTCCTAAGCCTTCTAAGAGTGCAGGAGAAGTCGAGCAAGACTCCTTGATAGATTTTTATTTTGTTCTTTTACTTGTGTAAAATAAATTTATACTGCAAATTTTAAATGAGTGTAAGCTACTGTAAAAAAGTACTGTTTTCTTTTCACAGAAGAAACTTTTCCCTAAACAATAGAAACATTTTTCTTTTTTTAAATCAAAGTTTCAGATTTACAATCTTATCTTTCTTCTATTCTTAATATATTTCTACTTTCAACTTTGAGAATGAGAAAGAAAGATAAAGATCAGCAACAACAATACCTTTTTATGTCTTCAGTGAATTTAATTTAAACATTAATCCTGTAGCTTTGTAAAGTTTCTCTTCATTACCAGATAACATTTACAATTACTTTCGTTAATAAAATTGAGTTAAATGATGTTTCATTTAAGAAAAAAAATATATTATTTATGCCTGTTAATAAGTCGATTAGATTTTTAGTACTTTATATTAACCCATTTTATATAAAATACATGCTAAATATTTTGTTTCAACTTGACCCCTCTGAGTTTTTCCTGTAAAGGCGTGTGGTCCTTGTTTCCTGAAGGCACCCTTTCGAGAAGTCTATGAAATGGGAACACCAAGAAAGCTAAGTGCCACAGGTAATGTCACACTCGACAGTCTTTCTATTGTCTTGAAGGCAATTGTCTTGAAAATGTTCTCTAACAAAATAACACTCACTTTTCTTGTATATTTTATTTCTAAAGACTCTGAGGAGGGATCCAACATCACTCCCAGAAGTACGCCATAGATTTGAATTCAGAAAAACCAAAATCTATAAGTGTAATATTGTTTTCTTAATGATAAAAAGTTAGAAATATATTACTTTTATCGATTTATACTTATGAAAGAACGGTTTAAGATATATTTCCAATCAAACGGATTAGTTGAACAACACAGAACATTTCATTATGTCGACAATTGTTTTCTTCAGTTCCTTTTCTTTTCTATTACGAAAAAAAAAGAATTTGATACAATTGTAAAGAATTCATTCTGAATTAAAAAGTTGGCAACAAAATAAAACCTCCCCATTCAATTATATCTAAAAATAAAGAAATTGGTTGTTGAAGACACCTTTATTTCGGTAAAATCCGATCCAGAAAGAAACTACGACAATAACAAAGAAAGGAGAAACAATAAGAAAATTAATATAAAATAATGTGATACTTTCATATACCAAAAAAAAAGGAAATAAATATAAATCTAAGAAAAAATACGTAATTCCTCTCGTATAATTCTTACAATTTTTTCCGACAGACATTTAATCCTCTTTTGTGTTCTTTCTATTAACCAATTTAAAACTTTTAGTTTAATTTTGCAACAAAATCCTATAAATCTAGAAAATTACAGTTTATTACAGCAATAAATTTGATATTCTACAAATAAAATTTCACCTATAAAATTTCTTATATCTTGAACTGTAAATTTCTGCAGAATAAGCGTTGGGGACGGGAAAAAAACAAATAATTAAATTCTGACATAAAAAGAAATATTTGTATGGCATAATTATCTTAGCATCATCGTGGAACTTCAACTAAAAGATAGGATTTGCATTTTAAGATGTGTCTTGAACTGAAAATAAACAGAAAGAAAACAAACATGACAGGAAGGAAAATATACAATGAGATACTACTTATTACATACACTTGTTTAGTAGCGTATTGAGCCTCCTTTAGCCTTCAAAACAGTCTGAATTCAACCAGTTCTGGAAACATACTGGAGTGGTGTTCCTTGCTGTCATGGGCGTGTCACACTTCCTGGAGATTGCACGGTGGTAGAGGGCTGCATTGATTCATTTCCATCTCATCCCAGGTCAGTTTAATAGAATTTAGATCGGGAGATTGAATGAGCTAGTGCATCAAAGTAAATCATTGTCATGTTTCTGGAACTCTATGTGCATTATCCTACTATAGGTAACCATCTGACTGATAAAAACAGTGAACATGAAAGGATAAACGTAATCCACAACGATGTTCAGGTACGATTCTGAATTCAGACGTAAATCTATTGGAATCAAGGAATCCAACCTGTGCGAGGAAAGCCATCCCCATACCATTACACCATCTGCACCAAATTGCATAGTTTCTCACCATACATGAAGGGCTCATAAATTCGTGTTGTTTTTACCAAAGTCTAAGCTTTCCATTAGCATGATGCAACAGGAACTTCGACTCGTCAGACCAACCAACGTCAATCCTCGATTATTGATCGAGGATTGATCGATTAAATCCTTCAGTTATTGATAACAATGGTACTTGAACTGACCGTCGTCTGTTGTAGCCTATTAGTGACAAGCTGTGACTAATGATCTGGTATGATATTTTATTCTGCCCAGAAGGTTGAAATCTGAAGTGATTTATAAGATTGTTGCTTGTCTGTTTGCTTGCATAATTCTAGCCATTCTCCTCCGATTCTGTCAACAACAAGCGATTTTCTTTTACAGGAGTGTCGATGGCTGAATGCTTTTTCTTCGTTGCATCATTCTCGATACACCCTTGAAACTGTGATGCATGGAAACCTCAGAAGAGCTGCTGTTTTAGAATTACATTGTCCAGCACATCTTGCACTCACTATCATGCCAAGTTCAACGTATGTTAAACTGTTCAAACAACAGTTTAATTGTAAAAAATTTAATCCTTGTAAAAAATCAATTGCATATAAAGAGAAAAATTTTTCTTTTGTCGACCGCATTATTTCAAAATCGCATAAAAAGAGGGATAGGTGTACTGTTACATTGCACTGAAGGCCGATGTGGTCTCAAAGAGACAATAGTTTGTTGCTTACTCCAGGGAATTAAATCCCGGCTATCTGCTTCAGAAGTCAGTGCATCAGTCAGTACTTCAGTTTACACTCGTAAAATGTCTTATGTACACAAAACAAGCCCCGAATCTACAATCCTGGTAATGGGCTTTATGAGTATTATTATACATGGAATATGGGTGATTATGGAAGTAATGGTATCGGCAGTATCGGGACGTCCCTAAACGCGCCACTGAGTTTCTCATAGAAAGCCCTTTTGGGAGGCACCTCACAAAGGTAAGACCTTCCGCATTACACAGGAAGATCGCCCGTGTGTTTCGGGGACTTTTTCCATCAATCCAATCGTGTTACATATAAATTACATAATGTAAATGAATTATGAAGATGAAGATGGAGAAGGTAAGTTCAATAAAGTTTAATTATTTACAATGCTTTCATGTATAAAAATTTATTTTATAGTAAGAAAGTGCAAGAAAATAATCTTAACATATTTTTAAAATTAAAAAAAACACCCTTTTATCAGTCATGATTTTCGAGATTGAGGAGAGGGATGTGGGGTTTGTCACACCCATTATATACAGTGCATTTACATACTCACATCATAATTAAATTGTACATTTAGGATGGGGGTCACACCCTAAAACATTACTAAAATATATCGTTATCGAACTTAGTCCTCGAAGATTCACTTTTCTATCTTAATTAAAAGTGGGTTAAATTTGAGGTGCAAGATTTGAGGGTATGACACAAAGCAAGCTTTAAATAAAAGCGTGTAATTAATTAATTTGATCAGAAATTCTTTTATAGCTAATCGGGAACTCCGGCTCTTACGTTTTCATATCTGGTCTTGAATTTCATTTACCTGACACCTTTCTCGAGATTAAAAAAAGACAACCGGACAGACAGCAACAGTGGGAATTTATGTCTACAATTTTTTCAAATTGTAGCTCAATAATAAAAAATAAAATTTTACAATTTTATATGCCATAATGATAAAAAAAAATTGTACTTGAAATTCCATTACGCTACTATTACAAGTTTAAATAAATTTTAAGTACTTTTATAAAATTTATTATTTTTTCTGTCCACATTCAAGAAGGATTATATTGAAAATAATATCTGGGGGAGAACATTATTAGTTTTCGATAAGAGCGAGACAACGAAATGTCTGATAAAAAAAAACTGTTTTAACAGATTCTACTCTACAATAAATGTTTTTTCTAATATTACAATTGACAATTACAAAATCAATATTCTTTAATTCGTATTATATTTTCTCTTCTTAAATCTCACTTTATGTTTCTTACACCTCCTGACAATCTAAAGAGGAGATACCCAGGGATCGATTTTACACCTCCAGATATTTTTTTCACTTTTTACTTTCGCCATTACTATTGTATTTATTTTTAAATTAATACATAACAATTACACATAACTTTCATTCTGCTTCGTTTATTAATATACATAGAATCTAGAATACAACTGAGAGCTATGTTTGAAAATTAAAAAACATAAATAAATAAAATTGTATGTGGCGCCATCTCTTATGAGATTTTGTTATAAAAACTTTATGTTTTTAATTACTATAAAATAGCAAAAGACTTAATTTTGAGGGTAGAGATTAGTTTTATAAAACACTGTAAATAATAACAATAATAAGTAAAATCTTCATTAAGTTTGTCCCCTTGCGAGATATTACAAGTGGGTATGTGTTATGGTAATTAAAAAAGAAATAAATAAAGAAGCAGTTCAATATTGAATATTCAATATTCACAAATCCGACCAAATCGCAACTGTATATTTTTATGAAAATAAGTGTTAGTTTTGGTGAAATATGGCAAAATGGACGACATGTCAACAAGGTACCATCTAAAAAGATTTTCCAGGGAAAATGACCCTATTGTGTGAAAGGCATCGTAGAAATCAACAGTCAATGACAACTTACAGTGCCGTGGTTGGTGTCAATGACAACTTATTCGCCTGACCAACTTACGCTCAGCCCGTTGGTCAGACACGAACCCGCGACCAACATATTAATAGACACCATCTGTACGTTTCACGGATGCTGAGGGACTAGTCTGCTGATTTGTAAGGGTCCAGATTCCAGTTTGGAAACATTAATCTAGTTCATAAAAGTTTATTTACATAAATACAAATTACACCTTTTTCGAATTTTAACATATACTGTACTGTATTTCGAAGTTAATATTTATTGCAAATAATTATGAAAACATAAAACAATTTACAACTAAAATCAAATTAAAATTATGAACTTTTCCAAAGTGAGTGAAATTAATTCTCATTCAAATCTCGATTATTAATTCTTACCACCCCGTGAGCACTAAGAGGACCTGTTTTAGCAAGCATATTATAGGTTCAGTCAGGTCTACAATGGGAAGGACAGGGCCCAACATATCCGGACAAATCACCCCTTAAAAAATTCCTGGAGATTTTTTAACCCTTCCGGATTCCATCCCGAGTCTCCCAGAGTGCCTTGAACGCTTGGCCATCCGGCCGATAAGTTTCCACACCGGGAATTGAACCTAGTCTTCTTGGGTGAAAGTCAGGTATCATAACTACTAGAGTCTAGTTATCTCCAAACTTTTTTGATCGCGTACCCCTAAGACAAAAATAGTTATAAGTTGTACCCCTATAATAGTAATATATTAGGGAAACTTGGCATACTCCAAGTGTCACTTTGCGTATCCCTTGGGGTGGCTTACCCCACTTTGAAGAGAACTTCAGTAGACCATGTAGGATCTGCATGAGAGGTGGTCTTTATGAAGGGTAGTCTTTATGAAGGGTGTTCACTTCGGAGGGGTGGTCTTTATGAGGGTGGTCTTTATGAGGGGTGGTCTTTATGAAGGATGGTCTTTATGAAGGGTGTTCACTTTGAAGGGTTGGTCTTTATGAAGTGTTATTACTTTAAAGGGGTGGTCTTTATGAGGGTTGTTCACTTTGGAGGGATGGACTTTATGAAGAATTTCACTGTATTTTTTAATGTCTTCCAATATTAATTTTTCTTTATTATAAAATCATTATTTTGAATGTGCAAAATGGTTATCAGATTGTTTCATTAAAAACAAACTATTTACTGTAAATTCGTAAATGGCAAATGGTACTTAACGTAAAAGAAATAGGGCATTCAAAGCTTCAAAAGTAAAAAAGGAATAAAACATAGATCCATTAAGTAAAATAAATATTAGACAAGCCATTTTTATACATTCTTTAATGGAAATTTATTCGAGTTTACCAATAATCCCAATGATTAAATGGGAAATCATAGAGAAAATAAAAAGAATAAATTTAGAAATGGAATTTTTTTCATTATCATATTTTAATTTTCTTTTACAGTAGATGTGTATGTAAAAGGAAAATATTTAAATATTAAATTTTTAAAAATATATATTCAATATATGTAAAGTAATATTAATGTGGGGAGAACATTATTAGTT
>NW_019384316.1:98281-156499 GCF_000671375.1 Centruroides sculpturatus | reverse complement strand
ATATATGTAAAGTAATATTAATGTTATATTACAAATATTAAATAAATTGCAAAAAAAAAAATTTATAAAATAATACAATTTTTGAAAATAAATATAAAATTAACATAATAAACTTATCGTAGGAATTTATTTACAGTTCAATTGTATGGAAATTAGTGAGGATTTTTAAAAATTTTTTCATTGGAATAACATAATAGTTTTTTCCTAATTTAGTTTTTGTCTTACAGAATGTTTGTACATAAGAGATTAATGGTCAGATTATAAGAGTATCGAAGCGAAACATTCTTATGGTAGCAGCTGCTACTAAAGTGAATTTTAATAAATAATTGCAAGGATTATATATTAAATTGTAAAAGAATTTAATTTGATTAAAGAGAGTTAAGTAAACTTAATTTCAAGTGATTTCGTACTGAAAATTATCAGAGTAGAATTGTTATTTTAGAAAGAAAAAAAACACAGTTCGAGATTAGAGTTTTCCTTAGAGAAATTATTCGTATAATTTTTTTATAAAAGAGTATAATTAATTTTAAAGACAATTTTAACGATTTTGTTTTTAAAAAATTACTAAAGATTAATTTTTAAAAAGTTTTATTCAATTTAAAGTAAGCTTAATTGTATCATGCCTCCTATAAAGATATGTTTTACTTTTTTAATCACTATAATCCAGTAAATATACTAAAAGTAGATGTAATATTTAAGAAAAAACTAATCAGATTTAGCTGTTAATCTAAATATTTTTAATATACAGTATATTTTTTAGTTTCAATGTAAAAAAATACAGTAATTCGCTTGATTCGCTAATTAATTAAAGCTTAGAAATGGCAATTCTTTGCAGCTCAAAAATTAAGGAAAAGAATTAATTGTGTCTATAAGAATTAAGAAGGTAAATTAAGAAGGTAAGAAGGTAAGTGTCTATATGAATTAAGAAGGTAAGATGATATGACAATATTATTTTACCTTCTTAATTCATATAGACACTTACCTTCTTACCTTCTTACATACAACTTACCTTCTTCATTCTTACTTACATCTTATCTTCTTCATTCTTACTTACATCTTACCTACTTCATACTTACTTACATCTTACCTTCTTCATTCTTACTTACATCCTACCTTCTTAATTCTTGTAGATGATATAGGTAAGATGATACTGTCATATCATCTTACCTATATCATCTACAGCATAACACTTTGTGTAAATAACTTTCTTTCCTTTTCAATTATTCATCATTTAAATTATTATTTTTTGCTATGAGTTTGCTTGTTGTTACATTGTTATTATAGAAGAAATAATATATTTTCTTTCTTTGCAAAAACCTCAAGTGTTTATTAACATTTCTGAAAATAAATGACTCGAAAATATGAAATATTAAGTAGTTAAAAAATTTATTTACTTTAAATTAATGATCAGCCCAGTTTTTTCTTCTAAAATAAAAAGAAGAAGAAAGCAAACAAATGCTACTTTATTGGACATCAACAAAAAAACGAACATATTTTCATTATTTATTTTGAATTTATTAAATTGTCTTAGGTTTAAATAAAAATAAAATTGATAAATTTATATTTGCTACGAAGGTAATTAATTATATAACACAATTTTATCGATATCAATTCAATAAATATTTATTTACATAAAAGATTTATGCCAAATGAGTGTATTTTGTAAAATATTTTCTTAATGAAACATTAATCTCGAAAATAATGTATATAAAATATAGTATTACGCTTCAATTAGAAATATTCGAAATAAAAAATGTTAGAAAATTATATGAAAATTTATTGGAAATAAAAGAATATTCATGCTGAATAATCGATTATCATCTATAATTATCTTAAATTTCAAATACAGAAGATTAAAATATATGCTCTCCACCTCAAAATATATGCTCTGCCCCTGTAAATCATACTTTTCCTGCTAGCAGCGGAGTCGTGCCAGTCATCTAACTCTTTTTAGGAGAGAGTTTTAATTGAAATAACGTGACTTTCGGTGCAAACCAGAAGTTCCTATACAGTTAATCAGGGCCTTTTACTCATAATTTTTCCATGCCTTCTCTCGACAATTTAAAAATAATAATAATTAATTAATAATATAATTATAATATTGATAATTACAAACTTCAATATCTAATTTAATTTTATTAAATTTTATAATTTGAGTGTGTCAAATAATAATGAAAATTTGTTATACTAATTGAATTTAATTCTTTCTTGACCTTTAATTAATTAAAAGGCTAATAAAATTTATTTTAGTGTTTTAAATCAATAATAATTTTTATGAAACATCAAAGTATTACGGCAACGTAACACTTGGGTGATCTGCATAGAAGAAATGCCTTCCGGGAGGTCTTTTTAAGGGTAAAACCGGCCACTATTTCGGAGTTACAGATGTGGAAAACTACGTGACCAGCCCGTCCTGGCGAGGCACGTACCCATGACCGAACACCCACTGTTCAGGGAATGAAATCACTTGACCAATTGTGGGCCCTCTTTAGTTACGCAAGTGATCTCCAGCAGTTTTTATGTATATTAAATATAAAATTTATTTTAAATTCTATATTCGAAAATTGATAAATTCTTATTTATATTTTGTGTATTTTTTTATATCCTCGCTGAAAATAAAACCTAATTTAACCACGAAGAAATCTACTTTCTTTGCAACTAGAAAGCATTGTGTCCAAACAACACTTTCTAGTTATAGAACATTTACTTCGTAAACTCGAATAAAGACTTTAAGTACTCATAAAATCTGTTGAAACAAGGATTTACGGCCTGTAATTCGCGAAAATCATTAAGTGAATCATATGTCTTATCTGTTAAATTCAACATATAAGGAAATTCCTCCTTGGGGATGTATTAAAATCTTTATTTTTCAATTTCTTTTTATTATAAAGTTGCAATAACAATAATTTTATTTTTTAATTATATTATTTTTAATACGACGAACATTATTTATTTATTTATTTTGTTTCTATAATTTAATTTCTATGTAGTCACGAGTCTTACATTATTATTTAGATGATTTACACATATAAAAATATTAAACTATTAGATAATTAAGGCTGATTATGTTTAATTAAGATGAAGGAAGTGTTAGAGTATACTTTTATACAAGAACTAATATTATAATCAAATATGCAACTAGAGTTTCTATCAGCTGGGGCAAACTAAGCTCCTCTCCTCTGCTTGAAATTTGAACCGTTGTCCCCTTACCTACATTTTCCCTGCTGTATCCCTACCTGGTACTGATAAATTCTCTTATAATTTAATTTCTTCAATAATTGAAATGATTACATACTGGGAGACCCTTGGAGCACATACCTGACTGCTCCCTAGTTGCAATGTTTTCTTCTTAAACGTTCTTCAACACAGATTTTTTTCAACAAGAAAAGAAATCCACCAATAAGAAAAAAATATCCTCGCAAATTTAATAAAATATATTAGAATTGCGTGATCGACGGTTGTAATATTGTAGTTGTCAAGTCGATTTTTATACATTTCTTTTCAATAGTTGATTCTAGGGTGTTTTATCTGGTGATATAGAATTTATTCGCCAATAAAATATTTTCAGTTCTTATATTTTATAACAGTGAAAACTATCAGTTGACAGGTAAACTGCATAAAATGATATACAGGTATTTAATCATACAAGTGTATATCATGACTTTTGGAATTTAAATAAAGNTTCTCCCGTGACCACAAAACACTTTGGAATTTAAATTTAATCGAAATAAATGTAAATTATATCGATCGAATTTAAATACATAATTAGTTTAGTGAATAGGTTTAAAATGATAAAAGACGAATTTCTGATTGAATTATGATCATTTTATTTAAATTTCATGATTTATTGAGATTAAATCAACATAAATTAAGACAGAAAATAAATTAGAATCATTTGTTCTTACTAATCTTGATTAATATTATTTATAGACATAACCGAATCGAATAGACATTTATTTTATTGACAGGAAGAGAATTATTAATCATGTTATCAGTATAAATAGGAGAAATATGTTAAATGCTTTAATTATATCATCACTAAATGGATGAGATAATTATAAATAATGATCTAACAACGTCATAACAATGGCTTCTTACCAAATTAATCGTTTAAAGGAACCTATAAGATGACTCCTTCAAACAAAATGTTTAATTAATTGTTATATTAATTAACATTAAATATTTATTTGTTCGTATTCTAATCAATTTAATATTACCTAACTATTAACAATGCAATTTAAGAGTTTATTCACGATTAAACCTTGTCTTAAATTCATTTCTTTTATAACGTGTGATTTTTAATTTATTTAAATGAGATTTAAATATTTTTCTACGGGACGAATAGAGGAATAACTCTGTAGAAGAAGAGCTAAGAAGAGTTTAATCTATATAATGGTTGGTACGTGTTTCATTCGTTTCAGTATGAAATACTCATGTGCTGTCAATTCAAAATATTTCTCCTGAAAGCAATTAATAGATGACCCGCATAATTGTTCTGTTAACAGGAAAAGTATGATGTACAGGGAAAAGTAGTTTTTATTTAAATGTTTCCGTTCTTCGAACAGTCAGATTAAATAAAACGTATTTAATTTTTAATGAAACAAGGGCTCCCGATGCAACTTCTCCGAGGGATATACCCCACACTATCACAATTATTCCCTAAGTCAGAGTGACAATAGCTTATATCGTATAACATACCATAATACTTACTGAGTGAAGCAAAGAATAGAAATTTCCGAAACTCACCAGGAAAATTCCCTAAGGAATGTCGGAATATTCCAAACCCTTTCGACCATGGCTAGAAGGTCTAATGAAATACCGGGCTTTTTTGCTCCTACCAGCGGGCCTTTTGAAAAGCAAGAAGTTTGTCGAAATTCCAGTCTACGGATATCGGACTTCGCTTTTCGATGTACTTTTCGTGTGGGTTCTTTCTACTCTAATCTCTTGAGATCTGAAAGAGGAAAACTATCTCCTATTCAAGCGTTATCAGTAGAAATCCTTATACCCATTAAACATGCATGTTTCGTTCTTATTATAAGCTCTAACTTTCCATTATACTTTTACTTTTTTCGCCATTTATGGGATCATCCTCATCCTCTCTTTTGTTTTTGGTTACTTAAATTCCAATCTTAACAATTTCGTCACTATTATTTAATAAAAAAAACATTAAATTTGTGAATAATTTGATTAAAATAGACATTTTGTAATTTCTAAAAAGGAAAATTGGTGACAATTCATTACTAATCAAAGACTGGATCGTGTTTTCTGTACAATTTTATTGTATTTTTATGTACTGAAAACGACGAAATTACATAGACTTAATTTTCTAACAGACAGTAAACAATTAAGAATTACTTTATGATGATTAATCTTTTAAAAATAATATTTTAGATTTGTCTCCTTTAAGAGGAAGGATAATCCTAATGTTTTATACATAAATAAATATGATTTAATCATCTTTAGATGAATGTATCTATATTAAGAAATACCATCAATAATTTCGAGTAAATTGTATCATAGGATAGATCTCATTTTATATATATCTTTCCTCATTAAAATATGTTGTTAAAAATAAAATAATATGCAATTACTCTATAATAAGTCTTAAAATACTATTCACTAATCCACAATTCCATATCTAAGTACAGAACTTTAACCAAATTAAATAACATAATTGTATATATATACACATATACAATTATGTTATTTAATTTCAGAATAAAACGATATTTTTTTCTATCAAATATTCTATTTCATTCTTTGATTTAAATAAATCAATTTTGTTCTAAAACATTAAAAAATCCGAAGATAAAATGTGTTTTTAAAATAATACAATTTAATTTTGCTATCTTTCTGTGCATCCTTTGGAAGCACAGAAGCAATTAACACTGGTAGAGTTGACCTTTTTTTTGGAGGTTCTTCCTTATCTATCATTATGTAAATTAATTAAAAGTGCCTCTAGAACCGAATTCTTATTTTAAAAAAATGTTCTTGGAAAAATTTAATCTCAATAGTTAGACTTGAAATTAATCATTTCACTCTTTCGATTAAGTTAATTAACCAAAAAAATATATTTTTTTTAATAATTAACTTTATGAAACAATTAAAAAGACTCGTTAATTAATGGGTATTAAAATTATGTAAATCGAGCTTTAATAATTAAATACATTGTAGTCAGAGATTCAGCTTTGATTGTTTTAAATTTTATATATAAACCTCTGGTTATTTGCTCATAAATTCAAAATTCTCCCTGAAACGATGTTGGATAGATGACTGGTATGGCTCTGTTGTTAACAGGAGAAGTATGATGTACAGGGGCACGACACTACTAAAATTGAGAGCATTGTGTACGATCTANTCCTATTTTATTTTTTATTTTTTTAAGAGTGTATATACCTATGTATCAAAAATTCTTTCCTATATACATCATAATGATATGTATTTTTTTCCTTAGAGATGTTCAGTGCGGTCCTAGAAGTATATATTATACTTATTTGGCCAATACATTCAATTGTTTTCTTTTGATATAACTCTTGTCAAGTTCTTAATATGCTGGATAGATGACTGGTATGGCTCTGTTGTTAACAGGAGAAGTATGATGTACAGGGGCACGACACTACTAAAATTGAGAGCATTGTGTACGATCTAAAAGAGTAATTCTAATGGCCAGCTGTAGATTTTAAATGCTTTTATGTTTTATCAAATTTTCTTACGAATTCGAAAGTGTGGGCCTTCTGAGCCCTTGGTTTAAGACTCCAAAACTTAACGTCTGAGCCGTCCCTGATAATTCTAATAAATCAGAATTGAGTAATAGATAAATAAAAGGATAAATTAAGTAACTTTCAACGATTTTAGTATAATATAAAGCAATATAATTAATTTATAATAATATTTACTCGTGAAATAAAACCCTCGACAAGAGCATTAATTAGAAGAAGTCGAAGCAAATATCTGATTTCTTCTTCTCATTATCAGAGATGCCAGATGATATTGCATGTCAAGAATGAGATTCACAACAATTGATTCCCCTGAAACCTGGAGAATTAATTGTTGTCGAAAAGATTTATTTGGTGCAATTAATTGATGAATTTCTTCTATTCTAATTACTAAACAAATCTTTGATTTATTCCAAATCTAATTTAAAATTTATAAATTATTATTTAAATATAAAGAAGAAAAATCAGACGAGTTGAGAAATTCTCTATTTATTTTCCAAACTCTAATGAACCTTATGAAACAGTGCAAACAGCCGGAAGACATGTTGTCAATAGAACAGGAAGTAGATGATGTGAATTGTGAATGAAATTGTTTCCTTTTGGACAAGATTCCAATTTTACCAGTTTAAATTGGTTACAAACCTGTCACATCGGATACAAGTTTGAACGAATAAATATCTAGTTACAAAATTTGATGATTTAATTGTATGCATGTAACATATAGAAAAACCTGTCTAAACGGAGAAAGAACAAAGTAATTTTCAATGTTAAAAAAACACCTGTTTAAGTGATACCGGTTTACACAGGTTTTGCTGTAAAACTTGATACTTATTTAATGATAAACAGGAGTAACAGTAGAAATTATATGATATTCCAACGCCTTGAGAAATGTTTAAAATCGTCGTTATTACAAATTTATGGCTTTAATTTACATTTTTATTTAATCGTTGCACTCTAAAGTTAAAAACAAAACAGGATCCTAGGCAGTCACCTAATGGAAACCAAAAACCTCCACCGGTTATATATGATAACTAATGGCGTGAATAGAAAAGAAGTTCGATAAAAACACACTGTTATTGCCCATACAATCAATATTCCCTCAAGTCCAACAGGATCAATATAGAAATCATATTGGCTCCAGGGAACCAATATATTGGTGATTGTTATAAGAAAGATATCAATTTTCTTTAATCAATATTTGACTAAGTGATGGAATATAAAGTTTTGGAATTTCTCTGATCGATTTGATAAAACGAAACAAATTTTTATTTATTTTTTATATGATATAATAATTTTTCATATAATATCTATTTGGCGTCAACAGATATTCTCTTTCATATACTTCATGGTGTAATATTTCAATCTTTGTCCATTCCATGTTATTATCCATTCATCTAATGTTTTACCATTCTCGTTTTTCTTTTCCTAGATAATATCAAGGTGAATAATACATCGCCACGACTTTATTTATAGGGTAATTTATAAACGCCTTTATAACGTAAACAAGAACTAAGAGATTTGGATACTTTAGCGATTTTACAACGAAACAAAAAAAATGTCTTCTTATGAAGTAATTTGCATGTATACAAATGCGAAAACATTTATGTGTTTTATGTCCTATTTATGTGTTAATAACGTGAAATAAACCGAGAAATTTCATTGGGGTGACTTGAAAGATATGGTTTATGCAATTTTAGTCAGAGATCTTCAGGATCTTTGGGATCGCATCGTTGCAACCATCGCCATTGTGAGACAGAAAAAATTGCCTACCGTTTTGACGTTTGTCACTGTGACTGCTGGAGAAAACATAGAGATGTGATGATTTCTGTGTTTTTCTCTCATGTAAAATATATAGCAAACATATAGCTTTAATCTTTAATAATCTGTAGCCATGTAAAATTTGGTACTTTCGAGCGGAACACCTGTACATTACTTTATTTCGATACCAATAAATCATTTTGGTTATATCCTATTTTATTTTTTATTTTTTTAAGAGTGTATATACCTATGTATCAAAAATTCTTTCCTATATACATCATAATGATATGTATTTTTTTCCTTAGAGATGTTCAGTGCGGTCCTAGAAGTATATATTATACTTATTTGGCCAATACATTCAATTGTTTTGTTTTGATATAACTCTTGTCAAGTTCTTGATAAACAATAGTTTTTTTATATAAAATTTAACTTCAAAACTTTTTCTGTATTGTTGTTATTTGATCATCACGATTTATTCGAATCATCACAGGAAATTGTTATTGTAGAAATCGATAATCCACAAAAAAGAATCACCTTGTTATATCGGAACAATTTTATAAAGGTCATGAAAGTCCTCAAAGATATTTTGATTTCGTGATTTCGTCCTATTTTATTGATTATCTACTTATATTTTTACCTTCTGGTTTCGTCTAAAATCGATCTTTAGTAACAAGCATTGTAATCTGACACCTGCAAACTGTAAAAACTGATACTTACAAGGGAGAGTTTTTTCATGTCAGTCTTACATTTTAATAAAATATATATTATTCGATAGAGGGGAAAAATAAGACCCGTATTTTTTCTTTTATCTCTCAGGTCAGCCGTTTACGAGAAATAGGATTCTAAAATGTTCTAGTGTAATTCATAGCACTGGTAGCACAGTGATAGCATTGTGGCTAGACTGGGAATATCGAGAGATTGGTTTAATTTTTACAGTTTAATGTACACGTAAAGGAAAAAGTACAATGTATTCAGTGCCTGTTGTCCTCTTATCCAATTGTTGTACTTCTAAAATTTGTCAACTTAATAAATATTTAACTTATCAAAAAAGGAGACAATTCGAAGTGATTAATTTTACTCTTCTAAAACCATTTTCTATATGATAAAGTCCAATATTTAAGACTGTTTACAATGTGGACACGAAATAAAACATTTCTATCACAATCTTCTAATGAACACTTTGTTTCGGGAAATGTAAAATTTATGTTGATAACATTAGAAAAACTTGCAATATTCTGACACATAGACTGACTCCTGCCATGTTATGAGTTTAAAAATAGGACCACATAATTGATTATATGTAATTTGCCCAATCCGTCCACATGTGTTTTCTTATATTTAATAAAATACGTAGTTCTAGTGCGAATATATCTCGTAATCCCTCGGTTAAAGACAGAAATCCGGTAGTATGGTTGCCCTACTCATCGTTGTTGCATGCTTGATCCTTTCAGTAAGCAGTTCCTGCTTACAGAAAGGATCAAGTACACTCGACTCAACCTTTTGTTCAATCTGAAGTCGAGCTAAGTCATTGCTTCCTTTTCCTTGCCATGGCAAGTAAAAAGCCTACTGTCTACACGTTCATTCCCCTATTTAACTCGCACTACAGTTAACGCGGTAGTGTTTAACCTACCAAGAATGCATGTAAACATTGTTATCTTTATTGCTTCTAAAATCTATAAAATTTATACTGTAACTCTTACTTAAATTTATAACTTCTTTTCTTATTTATATAAATATTTCAATTCAAACATTTTCCCCTGTAAGCAGTTAATAGATGACCATCATGACTCTATTGTTAAAGGTAAAGTATGATTTACAGGGGCAAGCCACTATTAATTTGAGGTGGAAAGCATATATTTTAAATGAAATAAATTAAAAATATTATTAAAAATTGCAGCCCGTCATTGTGACGTTGTCACTATAAATAATTACTAAAATTGCTGATGAATTTTATATTTTTTATATGGATAATAAAATAAAGAAACCATGTTATATATTATATAATTCCTTCCTTCTAGATTATTGTTTCTTCCAGTTGAGGTATTTTTGCCAGTTCAGTACATAAAATGCTGATGATAAATCTTTTGTGAAATGACACAGAAAATATTCTTTGCTATGTTACAGGAAAACCTTATAAGAAACTTCCACAATTTCTTCTATTAAAAAATATTAATAAATTCAAAATTATTTAAAATATTTATCGAATATAATTTAGTCTATATTTTCTAGTTTAACATAAAACATTTTATAATAATTATTATTATGTGGCAAATGTCTCAGTTGATACCAGTGCCAAGTGTTATGCAGAACTAAAGGATACGTTTCTATATTCCTCCATGAATTCGTCCAAACTTTCGTTAAGACCGATATTTGACCCTTCCTCTTTACATCTTCCTAATGGTACAAAAGTTTCAAAAAATTTAAATTATTGAAGAAAGATCCAGTATAGATAATAATACGGGTAAGGGTTCATTCGAATAAAAGGGTTTATTTGATTATTATATTAATATTTGTACTTTTAATTCTAAAAAAACGTTATTAAGAAGAAGATTTTTGAATTGTTATTTAAGCAAATTTCAGATTTTCTACATTATTTAAATTACAGTAATTTGTAATTTATATAACAAAGAACATTGCAGAACATTTTCTTTATCATTTGAACTTAATAATGTTAAATTACATGATTAAAATAAGAATGATTTTTCTACAACAGTTCATATTTTCTTATCTGTTTGTTAGAATTTGTCATTATCTTAAGAAGGGGAGAAATATATTCAAATTTTGTAATTTTCCAGTTGGTAGTATTACATCTAGCATTACACATAAATTTAATAATAATAATTTTGCATTAATGAGTGTTATTTATATTCACACGTCTGGAAAATTTACTGGAAAAGCAAATTATTAATTACATTAATTATAAGTTCATTGCAAATTTCACTTGTGTTTCCAACGAAATTACATTCTGTATTGTTTAGCCTTTCCATCATTACACGTGAAGTATATTGGTTTTTTTATTAACTGATCACAACATATAAACTAATTATTTATTATCACATCGTCACAATGCCGGGCTACAATTTTTTATCATATTTTTAATTTATTTAATTTAAAATATACGCTGTCCACCTCAAATTAGTAGTGGCTTGACCCTGTACATCATACTTTTCCTTTAACAATAGAGTTTTGCCTGTCATGTATCTAACACCTTTCAGGGGAAAATATTTAAATTGAAATAACATCACTTCATGTTTGTATTTGTATCAGAATTTAGTATATAGTTCACTGGGGCCCCCTGCCACTAAGATTTCTACATCTGTCATTGAATTTTATCTGTCTAATTTCATTCTGGAGATTAAGGAAAGACAGACAGACGGACGCTAGTGGAAATTTATAGGTCTGCAATGTTTTTCAGATCGCAGCCCAATTACTTTATGCAATGTTTATACAGAAAGGATATTTTCCTTTATATTTTAATGTCGTTCTTTGTAACTTATAAAAATAAAATAAAAATACAAAAATTATCACTTAAATATAAATTACTAGACAATAAATATCAAAATATATTTTTGGGGAGTGCTTAGTATTTCTATCATTAAGCTATAATTTGAATATTGCAGGTCAATCATACATTCCCACTATCGCCCATTTGTCTGTCCTTTGTTGATCTAGTAAATAGTGTAAGATAGATGAAAATCAATACTAAATATTGAAATCTTGAGAGCAGGAAGCCCCGATTGGTAGTGCAAGAACTACTATACTAAACCGGAAGTCTTATTTTATTTTTATAAGTTACAAAGAACGACATTAAAATATAAAGGAAAATATCCTTTCTGTATAAACATTGCATAAAGTAATTGGGCTGCGATCTGAAAAACATTGCAGACCTATAAATTTCCACTAGCGTCCGTCTGTCTGTCTTTCCTTAATCTCCAGAATGAAATTAGACAGATAAAATTCAATGACAGATGTAGAAATCTTAGTGGCAGGGGGCCCCAGTGAACTATATACTAAATTCTGATACAAATACAAACATGAAGTGATGTTATTTCAATTTAAATATTTTCCCCTGAAAGGTGTTAGATACATGACAGGCAAAACTCTATTGTTAAAGGAAAAGTATGATGTACAGGGTCAAGCCACTACTAATTTGAGGTGGACAGCGTATATTTTAAATTAAATAAATTAAAAATATGATAAAAAATTGTAGCCCGGCATTGTGACGATGTGATAATAAATAATTAGTTTATATGTTGTGATCAGTTAATAAAAAAACCAATATACTTCACGTGTAATGATGGAAAGGCTAAACAATATAGAATGTAATTTCGTTGGAAACACAAGTGAAATTTGCAATGAACTTATAATTAATGTAATTAATAATTTGCTTTTCCAATAAATTTTCCAGACGTGTGAATATAAATAACACTCATTAATGCAAAATTATTATTATTAAATTTATGTGTAATGCTAGATGTAATACTACCAACTGGAAAATTACAAAATTTGAATATATTTCCCCCCCTTCTTAAGATAATGACAAATTCTAACAAACAGATAAGAAAATATGAACTGTTGTAGAAAAATCATTCTTATTTTAATCATGTAATTTAACATTATTAAGTTCAAATGATAAAGAAAATGTTCTGCAATGTTCTTTGTTATATAAATTACAAATTACTGTAATTTAAATAATGTAGAAAATCTGAAATTTGCTTAAATAACAATTCAAAAATCTTCTTCTTAATAACGTTTTTTTAGAATTAAAAGTACAAATATTAATATAATAATCAAATAAACCCTTTTATTCGAATGAACCCTTACCCGTATTATTATCTATACTGGATCTTTCTTCAATAATTTAAATTTTTTGAAACTTTTGTACCATTAGGAAGATGTAAAGAGGAAGGGTCAAATATCGGTCTTAACGAAAGTTTGGACGAATTCATGGAGGAATATAGAAACGTATCCTTTAGTTCTGCATAACACTTGGCACTGGTATCAACTGAGACATTTGCCACATAATAATAATNTTAGATAAACAGATATCCGGCATAACTCGATTGTTATCAGGATAAGTATAATGTACAGGGGCAAGACACTACTAAAATCCTGATCATAAATGGAAAGCTTAGAAGTCAGAAGCCCCAATTAACTGTATACGCGCTTCCAGTGTTGTCCACAAGTCACGTAATTTTTTTAATTAAAATATAATTAAAATTTGTAGCCCTGTATTATGACGATGTCAAAATAAATAATTGCTTGTTTACGTTTATTTATTTTTTATTTTTTCGTTATAACTCTGCTTCAATTAAAGTTTTTAATTGATAAAAAATACATACTTATATATCTTAGAAATTTTTCTAACATCGTATAATTGTATGCATCGGTTACATACTTGTTCCAGAGCTGAACTAAAGCTCACTCTTTTGTAGTCATTTATGCAATGTTTTCTTTACCCTTTAACATTAATATTTATTTTAAATTTGGTTATTTTAGAGCTGGAATACGCAAGTGCCACATGTATACACCCTTGTAATGCTGGAAAGATCTCTTCTGCCCCTAGCCAGAACCTTACATAAATTAAATATTAAAGATTTTAAAGCTTGTTATTTTATGTTTACATTAAATAATAAGCTTTAAAATCTTTAAAAGCTTAAATTCTTTCTTGAAGAATTACAGGAATGTACGTTAAATACTTTTAACATTTTAAAATTAAAATATTCATTACCATTTTGTAATTTAAATTTAATATAGAAATGTCACAATTAGTCTTTATAATCTAAACATTTTTGTATTAATTAATGTTCTTATTATCATAATTAATTCTAATTGTATATTTTAATTAACACAAAGACAATTATTTATTTGTTTTGCAAACAATTCGTTAACAATATTCGAACAATTAATGTATAATCAATATTAAATCGGTATTTTAGGAGAATCGTCTCTTAATCGTAAATTATTCTCGGAATTTTCAATTATAAACTGAATAAGCAAAATATCAATTACTTCAGAAGAGAAAAACATTTTTGAACTACTAATAAAAGCATAAATTAATCAATTACAATTAATTAAAGTAAAGTGAGGATTCTTTTAAAACCTTCAGGCACTAATAGACCCTTTATCAGGCTCAAACTTATATTTATAACACTTTTAGGAATACGACAAAGAACACGTGGCGATTTGTCTGGAGAAGTGTCTCCCGAGAAGACCTATTAGAAACTCTAGTGTTAGACACGTGTAGGAAACCGGAAAACTGCACGTGTCACCCCATTGACTAGGCGCGAACACTCAATCAAACTAGTAATGTTTAGTGATGTTACTCGACCACTGGGGGAATACTACTTACAATATCTTTTGGTAAGTATCGACAATTATTAATGCCAATAAAAAGGATGAAAAATTTATTTCTTATTTGTTAACTCGTGAATTTTTAAGCCATTCCGGAAGGAGCAAAGTTCTTCTTACGTAGATATATGTAAAACATATGGCACCTTCAATAGAAAGACTTGAATTCGATTTACTAGAAAGCTGTTCGAATGGTAATAGAACGACATTAGATAGTTTAAGTGTTTTTTTTCTGTAGAAGTTAGCATAAATTTGAATCTTACAGTGTTTTCTTAAAGATGACTGGTTAAAAAAAATATTTGAATATAAAAAACGCACTTATACATATGTACTATACGTGCAATACCAAAGCATTTACTCTTCCTCCCCAGCATTAGTGGCTCATCAGAATTAGAAAAGAGGTGTATGTAAGTTTGTACGTTATAACTCGAGCCACTCTGATATCGGTTTCATTTACTCTATTGTATGAACCTGTTCATTTGTGTATATTATTTCCATTTAGTATGTATCAAACCACAATGTAGTCTATGCTAGAGGGAGAGCCGTGTAAAGAATGAATAAATAATGTTACATTTCTAATTCTAACCAACATTTACATTGTAAATTGGTCAAGTTTTTAGTATGGTTAGATTTATTCAATAACAATAAATAAAATATTTTGAAGAAAGTAAAGTTTATAATTATTCTTACTTAAACAATGGAAATAATTATTTTCATATCTGAAATGTTTAAATTCTAGGAAAAATCACTGTTTCGTATATCTAGATATTAAATTTTTAATTAATATAAACCAATTTTTAATTAAAACTTCTAATATTTTCTTTTTTATAATATTTTTACTTTGAATGACTTCAAAAACAGAAAAATTCCTACTCTCTTAATTGATTTCTGTGCTTGGGAATCTTATACAGCATCAAATTAAAAATTTTCCATTAAAACATTTTACATTAACTTTTCTATTGAGTCTTTGTATCAAAGATAACTTTTTTAAAAATAATTATATTCAATAGCAAATGCACTGTAAACACTTTAGTTGATGCCATAAACAACTGCTCTTAATTAATTAAACTGATGAATGAATAATTTTTAAATTTCTATAAAAGAAAAGATACTTTTAAAGTATCTTTTCTTTTATACAAAAATGAAAATATAGTCTATATTTGGAATAGATTCGACCTACGAATTATTATAAAATTTTGTTTTTTAACTATTGATGCAAACTTTAAATAATATTTTAGTGAATTTTAATAGGAATAAAAAGTATAATTCTGTGTAATTTTCATGATTTATTATAATATATTCAACTCACAAATCTACTTGAAGAAGTAACAGAACAGTTATTTAAAACGTTTACGGGATCAACGTTCCATTACCATTAAAATTCGGTTCAAATTATTCTAAATATGAAGCTAGTAAATAACACTTAAACCATAACAAATTGCTCACGTTCCATTATAAAAAGGACATTTAAATTTAAACTTAATGTTAAAAATTAAATCATTTTATTGTTTATAAGTTTCCACTGGCGTTTGCTCTTCCTTAATCTCGAGAATGGAATTAAATGGATAGATGTGGAAAACTTAGGAGTACGATGCCCCAATTAACTATATTTCAATTTAAATATTTCCCCTGTAAGCAGTTAATAGATGACCTGCAGTACTCTGTTGTTAAAGGAAAAGTATGATGTACAGGGGCAAACCACTACTAATTTGAGGTGGAGAGCATATATTTTTTTTTAATTTTAATATATTATACTTGTGCATGCTAATTTCATAAATTTTAATGCTAGCTATCTCAATATTTATTTAAAACTGTTATTCTATGTTTCGAAAACCTTAATAAAATTTAATTAAATTAAAATAAAAAAAGTAATTGAATCAATCATTGTACCATAGAAAGGTGATAAGCGAAAATTTTAATGTGTTGCCTGTTTAAACGTTATACAACATTTAAGGATAGATGTTACGTCTTGTGTGAGAAGGTTCTTATCATGGCTCTTTACACTACTTTATGATGTGCAGAGAAATCGCATTTTTTACCTATAAATAGGATAAAAATTAACTTTGACATTAATAACTTATATATGTTGCTATAAAACTAAATTGAATAGTTAAATTCTTTTCTTTAAATCATTATGATGACAAATAAAGGAATTAACACTTGTACAAAATTTAAATACCAAAATTACAATACTTAATTCTTTTAACTTTAATTAATTTTACTACTATTGTTATTCCTAATTGTATTGGTTTATTTCCATCCTTTCTTACAATATTAAATTCGACGGAAACACGCAGCTCTTCGCTTGCCCTTCGTCATTTCGAGACGAAAGACAATCCAGGACTCACCACGTAAAAATGGCTGCGTCAGAGGTCCGCCAAGAGTTAAAAAGGATACAACACCACGCGTGACTAACATTATAAAACTCACACTATAAAAATTTTTATAATTAGGCCTACCTCTGAACACTTAAAAACTAAACTATTACAAACCTACCGTATTATTATTATCTAAACTGGTTAAATACAATATTATAACAACTAGTAACAATGAAAACAAGTAACTTATATCGATACCTAATTATTAGAAAACAAATGCAATGCACGAATATTGCAAATAAAATGTAATTCACTTCAAACTTAAAATAATTCTTAATATAATAAATAATAATAATTTTTAATAAATAATTCTCTTCAAACCTTATTTAACATAAAAAAGTAAAAAACAGAATACTTTCTATTCGTCGCGAATCGTTAACTCGGTCGCATTTCTTAGGAATTGGGAAGGGAGAATGGGTCATATTCTCCTTCCTTTGGTGTTTTCTCGTCCTCTCCTTCCTTTGGTGTCTTCTCGCATTCTCCTCTTCTTGGTGTTTTTTCCTCCTTTTGGTGTCTTCTGGACTTTCATCTCCCTTTCGTGTCTTCTTGTATTCTCCTCCCTTTGGTGTTTTTTTGGTGTTTCTTTTTTTGTGTCTTCTTTTCTTCGCCTCTCCTTGGTGTCTATCTTGGCGTCCCGTTACTTTATAAAGATTAAAAAATTAGGAGTAAAGAGTAGGAAACGAAATTTGAGATGGTAACCTGTAAGGGGCATTAATGCTATTACATTTTGGAGGTTAAAAGTCGAGGTATGGAGAAATGAACAGAAGTCATGTGTTCAATCTCTGGTGGAGTCGGTCTTAACGAAAATTTTTAATCGTTATTGGTATTTACAATTAAAAAAAAACTCATCTCTACCCTCAAGATCAAATCATTTGCCTTTCTGCAATAATTAATAATATAAAAGTTATTTTTAAATTATTAAATTTTGTAATTATAAGAAACTCTAAAAGTAGGTTTTTGAAACGTCGGGAAATGCAAAACAATTCTGGTGATTTTCTGTACGTGTGGATGTTAGTATGGGGCATGATTTTATTCATTCTCTTTCAAACTTTTGTGTCTTTTAATGAAAATTTCTGAAATTTTATAGGGATGTTTGTGTGTTAGGAGCATTGATGCTATTAAATTTTAGTAGTTAAAAATCGAGGGGTGAAGAGTTAATAACCAAAAATCAATACATTTATTCCATTAAATTTCATTTCCAAAATCTATGTCTGTTTAAAATTCTGATTACTATTTATAAATAAATATTTAGTTAAACATTATGCACTACTTTTGTTTGTCTATATGGATTATAGTGTCTAGATATCCATATATAATATCTGAAAATTGTAAATAAATTTAAACAAAAATAATAATTAAAATGTTCTGAAATTTTCTTATATTTTACTACTCATTAGTAATTAGAACAATTGATAGAAAGGCAATTTATTTATCAAATGTATGGTAAAAAATATGCACTTTATACCATATATTTTTAGTATTTTCTCTCTATCGAACTTGCAAAGAGAGTTTATGTATAAGATTTTATAAAATTTATTATATTATATATAAAATTTGCTATATTTAACTTACTTTCTGAAGCTTGATAGAATCGTGTTTATGAAAAATAACTTATTTATTGTGCGTAAGAAAAAATAATAATAAAGGAGATAACAGAACTAAAGAAGTTAGAAAGTAAAAGAAAGAATAAGTAGCAACAGTAACAAGAATTGCTTCTAGAAAAAAGAAAAATAACCTAAAGGAAATATGATAAAGAAAAAGTTGAGGAAGTTTTTTGGATAATTGGGAAGAATCCAAATCCTTTATTATAAATAAATATTAAGAAATTGGTAAGGCTAATAGGAATTTTATTAAGCTTTAAATTAATAAAATTATATTGAAAGTATAATAATATATTAAAAATACATAGAAAAATATTTCTTTGATTTGTGATAGAGACATTCTTGAGTCTCTCTGAGCATTATCTTGCTATAAAATGGCTATTTGCCGGCTTTGGCATGAAAGGCACCCTTCCATGCTACCATCAGAGAATTATTGGATTTAATGTCAAATCTTTCTGGTCTTGCAGTTATCCGCTTTACTCCTCACCATGCCATCTCCATTCCACTGCAAGATTCTCGGAAAATAATTACTGAACGTTGAACAGATGATCACTATTATGATGGAATGGAAGCCACCATCAACAGCATAGCTCCCTAGTTTACGACCGCAAGACAGGAGAATATAAAGCGTTGGAATCGGCCCATTTTCCGGTGGAAAAGAGTCTTACCGATCTTCTAAAATTCAACAACAGTCCATGAACGCCTTCGGACTTCATAAAGTCCTGGAAACACCAACAAACCATCATGAAAGGATTGTGGAAACGATGTCAGGAAGAGTACTTCCTCAATGTGAATTGGAGATTGACCCTTATTTAAATGTTACAAACGTAGGGATTCTTCGAGAGGGATTTTCTGTATGTATGGATGTTAGTAGTTGTGTGTGAGGGTCACAATTTTGTTCACCCTGTTTAAAGCTTAATAACTTTTGTGCTTTTTGTCGAAACTTTTTGAAATTTTGCAGGAAGGTTTATGTATTAGGAGGATTGACGCCATTAAATTTCGATAATCAACAGGGTGATAAAGGGAAGTCGTGTGTCATATCTCGAGTATGATCAGACTTAATGACGATTTTACTCGTTATTAGCATTTAATAAATTATTAAATAAAGAAATGGCAATTTATTTTATTGCTAATCAAGCAAATGTAGTAATTTTCCTGTAATTATTTTAATTAGTAAGAGTTAGAAATTAACATCTGATGCCGTCTTCTCGTTATTGAAGATGTCAGGTGATATTTCTTTTCAAGAAATAAATGCACAACAATTGATTCTCCTAACTCTTCTCGACATTTATATGATTCTTAATAGAAATATACCATTATTAGAATTATTAATTAAACAATTTTTAGCATTCCATATGAATAAACTCGTAAATATTTAAATAGTTTTAAATTTAATGAAAATTCGAGTAAATAGTTAGAAAATTTTAACTTTCTAAATGGGAAAAATTCTTAGAAACGCAGTGATTTCCTGTGTTTAAAAAATAAACCCATTCTACACTGCCAAGCCAGAAAAAATATTCGGTACCGTACGAGTCCTGTTTAAACAGGTTCCATCGATATAAAAAATTGTTTTTATTGATTCAAAAGTTAATAAAAACTGCATTTTTATAAAATATGCTCTCCACCTCAAATTAGTAGTGTCTTGCCCCTGTACATCATACTTTTCCTTTAACATTGGAGTCGTGCCGGCATTTATCTAACACCTTTCAGGGGAAATTTTTGACGTGACTTCTGGTTTGAACCGCTCAAATACATTTCATTCTTTTAAATATTTATATGAGAAATGTAGTGACTATAATTTGATTAGTGTTCGATATTATTTAATGAATAATATTTCATTTTAATGAGAATCCAAATAGAAGACATATTAATAATTTTTTTCTGTAAACAATAGAATTAATTCTTTGTTTGTCTTGATGTTGAGAATTTCCTGGAAAAATCTTTGTCTATTTATTTCTCTATCTGAGTGGAAGAAGAAAGAAATAACCTAAGAACAACACTTTATCGGACACATTCCTTCTTTCATTGTCTACTCAAAATGATTGTTTTCGGTCTACAGAGACAACTTACGTCTTTGGAGCATTTTTCTCAATAATAAACGTTTCTCTGTTAGAGACAGATAATAAATTATCATCTCACTTCTAATATTGTGACTAAAATATTATTTCCGAAGAGTAATTAATTATATGAATATAGTCAGAAACTATTTACTCTTCCGGCTCTGTTATATATAACAGAGGAAAAGTATGGCGATTGGTCAAAAGCTGACCCCCTCCCATACTTTTACAATTTTGGACTCAGGGGACCTTCAAATGTCGAAAAATTAAGAAAAATTTGGGGTTTTTTTCTATACGTATTAATGTTCGTGTGTGTGTGTAAGGGTCACGATTTTGTTCACCCTATTTGAAGCTTAATAACTCCTGTGCTTTTTGTCGCACCTTTTTGAAATTTTGCAAGGAGGTTAATATATTAAAGGAATTCATGCTATTAAATTTCGGAGGTTAAAGGTCGACGGGACGGGGAGATATAGGGCGTCATATCTCGAGTATGGACGGACTTAATAAGGATTTTACTCGTTAATAGCATTTACAATTTTTTATAAAACCAATCTTTACCCTCAAAATTAAGTTTTTTGCTATTTTATAATAATTAGAAACATAGAAAGTTTTACTAGTAAAATATAACACTTGTTATCACCAAATTTTACCGGGAAAGTTAAGCAACTCGTTGCTGGTTTATATGATCAGTGTTGTATGATGTAGCCACTTTTGCTGAACAAAGTGTTTCAATATAACGCAATAAAACAATAAAATATTTAAAATATAATTTAATAAACGTACAATTCTCTTTATTTATCGACTTCTATTGTATTTATTTCTTGTTCGTGGTATTTGACATTAATTATATGTTATTAATCTCTAAATTATTTCGACTGCTCCTGTTCGATGCTGAAGAAATTATACATTGTAATAAGAATAATACGCGTAATATCAATGTTTTTGAAAAAAAACAACTAGGCTATATTTTTATATTTTAAATATAGTACTGTATATACCAACGTAAATCAAAATATAAAATATAATTAATGTCAGAGACTAGTTTGTAGTGCAGTATTTTCTCCTGTATCCAGTTAGCCCAATAATAAGTAAATCGTCTCAATATGTCTCAAGGAGTGTCTTTTCTACAGTTGTCAAGTCTCGGGTGGTGAGTTTCTTGCCGGAAGGGCGCCCATGCTCTAAATCAGTGGTTCTCAAAATGAGCGTTATCTCCTTATGTGGGCGGTGATTAAATCTAGGGAGGGGAAAAGAAGCAAGTGGGCAGCACGGGGATGCTGGAAACATGATTCTGAGCGGTCATGATAGGCGAAGGTTGGAGTCACTGACAACCTTTTCTTTTTCTCTGTTAAAACGGGTAAGAAGAAGCATTGCAAATGTGGAGAACAATATACAGTAATAACATAAAGTGTGAATTTAATAGAAATGTTTTCCTAAGAATATTTTGAAGCCTTTCTCAGCAAGAGAAAATGGATTATGGGCATTGGAGTACGGTTAAGTAATGTTTAAAAATCTTTGATTTAATTAAATAATAAACGATTGTAAATTATTTAAATAATCTTTTTGATCAATTTTTATCCAATTCTTATTTTACTTTATTTTATTTTAGGTTAAGAAAGTATTTTTCTGCTGTAGTTGATCGTAATTGTATCGTCTTATCTTTTTTCCTAAATGAGAGACTATATCTATTTGCTCTCTTTAATTACTTTTCTTATATCCTTGATCCTATTCTACTCCTATTTATTTAGTCATATGTCTCTTTCTATTTCTTCTTATTATTACTGGCATTAGCTTCACATTTATTTTCACGTCGTTAATAAATTTATTTTTCGTACATTTATTTACTGTTACTATGACTTTTTAAATCATTATCAAATATTAAATATTAAAAATAATATTTTAAAATTATTTAATAAAATTAAATGAATTTATGTATATTTACTTTTGTGAGGGGCCCTTGAAATGTCAAAAAATGCAAAATATTCGAGGGTTTTTCTTGTATGTGTGTTTAAGAGGCACGATTTTTTCATCCATTTTCAAGCTTAATAACTCCTGTTCTTTTTGTCGAAAATTTCTGAAAATTTTTAAGGGTATTTTTCTATGTTAGGGTGAAATATTTCTGTAAATTTTCAGAAGAATCGGATCATTAATTTGGGAGATATGGTCCTATCTCTTTAATATCTAAATATTTATAAATTTCACAACAAAATAGCTTACTAATTTTAATCTTCATTAAATGATCGAATGATCTAATAATTATGCGAAATTACAGTTAACTTTGAAATAAGTTATAAAGGTAGAAAGATAGTATACCTGTGCATCAACTCTTCTGGTTGGTTACAGAGGGAGAACGAGTAACATTATCAGACATTATAATTGGTTAAATCTCTCTTTTTGTTTTCTAACCATCAGTCTACCGTTACACGTTTTCTTTCTGTTACAAATCGATATAAACAATGCGCTAAAGGACCATATCTCGTTCTCTCTCTTTGAAAAGTCATTCAACTATTTTAATGCTTAGTTAATTCCCACAGTACTGTTTTTCAGACTTTTCGGACTACCGCCCCTTTTTAGTGCATATATTTCTTGTATTTTGTTTGTTTTAAAATGAATTTTTGTTTTCCTTATCGTCCCATACCCCTATCGCCTCTGTCCTCCGTCTCCTTTGTCCAGTCCCTTGAACTCTTTGTCCTCCAGCGACCCTAAAATGGGCGCTACCCTCCTTGAGGGCGGTAGCGCCCATTTTAGGAATCACTGCTTTAGAGAATGATAGACGATTCTACGTATTTAGATAAAGCTCTTAGAGTTTATAATTATAAATGAATCAGCAACGAGTTGCTCAACTTTCCCAGCAACATTTAAAATTTTGGTAACGCCATCTGTTATCATATTTTATTTTTAAAATTTTTATATTTTTGTTTTTATTGATTCAAAAGTTAATAAAAACTGCATTTTTATAAAATATGCTCTCCACCTCAAATTAGTAGTAACTTACCCCTGTACGTCATACTTTTCCTTTAACAATTGCAACTTAACATATTGAACGATCGTAATTAAAATACCCTTATTCAACGCTGTCTTGAGAAATATTTAGCAGTCCAAATGCAACTAAATCGGTATGGTGACATTTTAGGACATATGGAAGACATTTCCGCGTGTCCAGAAATCTCACCATATCACACCTGCAATTGGATTTGTAAATAAATCTCTTTATGAACAGCGTTGAATAGAGGTTCGACCACCCGTTTTATCTATATCATAATATTAAGGAGAGTAGTATTTTCAAGTTTGTATTGATACTTGTACACTGATCATCACCAATCAGTCATCTTCACACTAGCAGTATGCAGTGTGCATCTTCACACTAGCAGTATGCAGTGTGCATCTTCACACTAGCAGTATGTGCCATTCCTATAGGACAGCTTGTGATCTTATGAACTTGATTGAAAGACCTTCAGGGAGGCACTCCTGTTGGCATGTCGCCCTCGCATTTCATTGCATCATTTCATCAATTATTATAAGTAATGTTATTTTTTAATACATAATAGCAACCAAAAACTTTATTTTAATAAAGGAATTTAAAATTCACAAAAACATTGGCTCACCAGTGGATAAAACCAGTGAATATTGATTATTGGTCGTGGGTACGCGCCTTCCCATCGGGATGGCGACGTGGAGTTTTCCGGGCTTTTTTATATTGTAACACGTAAATAGTTTCAGTATCCTATAGAAAGTCCTCCCGGATGTCATCTCGCGAATTGCGTTGACGNTTAGTTTTATAAAAAAAAAATGTAAATGCTAATAACCGGTATAATCGTCATTAAGTCCGACCCTACTTGAGAGACACATAATTCCCATTATCTCCCCATCCCCTCGATCTTTTATCACCAAAATTTAACAGCAACTATCTCCCTAATACACAAACCTACGAGCAAAATTTCATAAATTTTCGACAAAAAGCACAGGAGTTATTAAGCTTCCAATATGGTAAACAAAATTGTGCCCTCCCCCACACACACTAACATCCATGCATACAGAAATTACACCTGAATTATTTGCATTTCTCGACGTTTCAAGGTGTCCTAAGTCCAAAAATGTAAAAATCTTAGGAGGGGAGTCGTTTTTTGACCGATCGTCATACCTTCACTCTGTTATATATAACAGCGAGAAAGTAAAATCAATAAATATGAATTGATCATCTACAGGATGTTCTGCGAGATAGTGGCAGTATTTTTACGATGTATTCTAAAGACCTAGGGGTCCAAATTATAATCCTATAAACATAATCCTTCAAACGCATTGTTTTAACGTTACAAGGGGGTTAACATTTAGACTAGCAACTCCTTAAAATACCACTCTTCAGTACTGCGGTAAAGATTCAATCTCTTTGCTCTTCACCTTCAGACTTTACGTTTTTGTAAGGACGTAAGATTCGATCGAATTTATTAACTCTTTACTACAGCACAGAAACTGAAGGGAAGAGAGAATAAGGCTTTTTCTCTGCTCTTATCAATGATGCAGAAGAGCATTTTCGGGGGTAACTTGTCTAAACTTTAACCCCGTTCTAGCAATGAACACAACTTTAGACACGTGAATAAAACCTCTTAGGTGTTTTACAGGCAATAATTTGACCATTTCTCGTTATGTGAAGCATTTTTATATACTAATTTTCATTCTGTATGCTACATACTCGTATCATAAAGAACAGTTCTGTATCTATTATTAGAACGTATTTTTAATAAATCTTGATAGAAAATTCTGATATGATTTCCCAATAGACTTTTACCCGACAGAAAATACTATAGCAATGAGATAGAATACCTAAATCCTATGTAATATATGAAAGGAAATTTAAATATTTCATATCTTTTCTTTTTTTTTTTATTCCTAATAAAGTTAAGCTTATAATATACAAACTAAATTTTTTACTTCTATTCTATAAATTCTTCTCATCTCTATTACAAAAATTCCAGCAACGAGTTGCTTAACTTATCCGGCTGTTATGTGATTTTATTTAAAAAATAACTTTTATATTATTAATAAACAAATTTAAAACATGTTAATTAATCTTTTGGGTTAAAAATTTTTTATTTAATGGAATGAATTTTATTTTAAATTTAGTATTACATTAATATCTTTTGGGAGAGAAGAGAGGAGCAACATGTAAATTACTAATTCATCCCGACCTGGCGTGTGTATGTATCTCATGGATTACTCATAAATTTAATAATAATAATTGTAAACTAATGAATGTTATTTGCGTTTACTCAGTCGGAAAATTTACTGTAAATGCAGTTTACTAATGTTATTAACTGTATGTTGGAATGAACTATGTCTACATGCGTTACTGTCTTGTGAAAAATTATTCAAAATGGAGCCATGACAAAATATTTTTCTTAATTTATTTAAAACTAATTTAACTAAATTTTGATCTGAACGTGTCTATTTCTAGTTTAATTAATAATTTAGTGTATATTTGACACTAAATTAATCATTCCTAAAGTCACAAATATACTTTTTAATCTGCATTTAATGGTGTCTTGCTCCTGTACATCATACTTCTCCTGATAGCAATCGAGTCGTGAAAATTTTGAATTGAAATCATGTGACTTCCGGGAGATTTTATATAGTTAATTGGGTCTTAGGGTCCTAAGTTTCTATATCTTGTTTCGATTTTTATCTATCTAATTTTTTTCTCGAGATTAACGAAGGACAGACAAGAAAGACGGACGATAGTGGAATGTATATTTATCAGTTACGTTCAGAAGGCTAAATATCCTTGGCAGTGACTCGTTTTACGAAGTAATGACTCGACCAATTTAAACGATATTTTGCACATTAACAGAAGTAATAAACTGGCGTGTCGTAAAGTAAACCTAATTTCAAAATTCGACCAGGAACGGGAGATATCGGGGCTCAAATATCGTCCCCGTGTTAAGTCAATGGGAAAATTTTGCATTGTAAAGACGTGCAGAAAACAAGCGCGCGCCACGCACCGTTCGAAATACGACGAAGCCATTGCAATTTTTTTTTAACCACTCCACCACTGATGGGCCCCTCGGAAAATGTACCATAAATATCTGAATATATATATATATATATACGTTAGCGTATTATATTCTGCACAATGTTTATTATGTAAGTTAAGGAAGTTTTAGAACAAAGATAAGAATCCACTGCTCATGCAGAGTGACGATTCCCTTTAATTTAGCTCCCTTGATGATCTAACGTGAATTCGCAAGCCTTCGCTGCGCTTCAGTCATAGACAAAGTTCTCCTAGTTGGACTGTAATTTACAAAAATCACAGACTCACAAATTTTCACATGCGTCCATTTGTCTGTCCTTCCTTAATCTCGAGAACGGAGTTAAATAGATAAAAATCTAGAACAAATATAAAAAGCTTAGAGGCAGGAGACCTCGATGTATAAACTTCTAGTTCGGCCCATAAATAATTGTTCGTATTGTGAAGAATTTTATTTCAGTTCCTTCAGTCCGAATCCCTGTTTCGATTTATGCATTTCATTTTTAAATTTATATTTTAAATATTTTAAAAATATCTCTATACATGTCTTTTTATATATTATAAACACAATAGATTAGTATACACAGCATAACTCCATACTTATAGTATTATAGAAGTCACCATATAAACTAAGATCAATTCTTGTATAAGAGTAGTGTATAAAAATTCTAGTACGTTGCATTCCTTAGAGATTTGTAGATCTCTGCTCTTCAGTTATCCTGACGTTATCTACAGCACACACACACACAGACACACTCCAGTCATTGTCGATACTTTCGCAGCTGTTGCATCGTTTCACTTAAACTATTCGGGTAATTTAAGTGCTTTCTTTCTTCAATCGAAGCATCATTATCGATAAATTCCTTTATAATCTTATCTTCTTCCCTTTATATTTATAGCTAAGAATGAAACAAGATCGAAATTTCCTCTCCATTATCGGTTCGAATCATCAATAATTTTTAAAATATAATAATAATAATTCATGTGTTTATGTTTTATATATTTTGAATATAAATTCGGAAAAATTCTTAAAATATGTCTTCGAAAAACATAATTGAGACCGGTTTAGTTGTTACTCTAACAGCTGTGTTATACAGTATAACACAGGGAAAATATGGCGATAGGTCAGAAAATGACTCCCCTAAAAAATATTTTTATATTTTTAGACTCAGGGGATTTTAAAACGTCGATAAATGCAAAAAGGGGGAACTTTTCTGTATGTATAAGCACCCTTTTAGTGTTAATGTGTATGGGGGTGGCCTCTTAAACGTGAAGAGAAACGTTGATCTTCATTAAATTCGAATCCATTCGATATATGACACGTGACTTCCTCTATCTCCCCGCTCTCTCGACCTTTAAACACCAAAACTTCTGACGTATTGATAGTTAACTATAATTCCTGTATTGAGAAAACAGGGAAGATTCTATCCTTACTAACTTTTCTGTTAAACCCTAAGGAGGTTCTGGAATAAAGAAAGAAGTGGAAACGTTATATAAAGACTCTCCTCTTTAACCATAAATAAACTTTGCTCAGATTTTAAAAGCAGTATACCCTATTCTTGGAAGTGTTCTGGTCACCTTTATGTGACTAGAGCACCGGCTAACTTCGTAGAAATGAGGATAAACTTAGTAGAATACCACAATAGCCATGTATAAAATGGTAAATATTACTTTCATTTCTAGTTTGTACGTATTTAAATAAGTTTCATTTATTTTCTTTATGAGTTGAATCGAATCTCAGTTTTCTTCATACAACGACACGTACGAGGAACGTAACTTATAACTACATTAAATTATTTTTTTTTATTAAATTATACGGAAGTAAATTGATTAGTATGAACTGAAAACAGGCAGTCTGTAATTTAATTCCCATTATTCTAACTAGTGTAATTTAATAGATAAGTTAGCCAGTCAATAATTGAATATGCATTGAATAGCGAGAAGAGAATTGCACTAATTATGCTAGCAAGGAGTTGCATAACTTTCCCAGCAAAAAAAAAGACTGTAAATTGAGTGTGGCTCCATTTGTTATAAAATTTTATTAAATAACTTTTTATATTATTAATTGTTATAAAATGGCAAAAAATCTTTTGAGGTAGAGATGAGTTTTATATTTAAAAAAAGATATAAATGTTAATAACGAGTAAAATCTTCATTAAGTCTGACCACATGAGATACGACACCCTTTTCTATCTCCTTAACCCCTCGATCTTTAATCACTAAAATTTAACAGCATTTGTGTTCATAACACCCAAACATCCCTGAAAAATTTTAGAGATTTTCGACGAAAGGAACAGGAGTTATTAAGCTTCAAAGTGAGTAAACAAAATCGTATCCCTTCCCACACACAAAAACATACATACAGAAATATATCTTAAATTTTTAGCATTTCTGGACGTTTTACGGTGACGTTTCAACTTGTCTAAGCGGAAAAAAGTATTGGTTACCGTACGTTTCCGTTTTACACAGGTTTAAAATAACATAATAATGGTTTGGTGTGATGTCATACGTCAACACAACACGTAGACGATCTGCCTCACGGGAGGACTTTCTATGGAAAATTGGCTTTTGTTTAAGTGTTATGCACGTATCTTCACGTGTCTAACATACAAACACGTGGCCAGCTTATTGATCAGATGCGAACCCACGACCTCTCAGACACTGATGAGTGTATAGCATTGGAAGAATATATGTTCATCTTTCTAAGTTTTCTTACAATTACATATAAAAAGGAAAGTTTATAAACTTTTCCTTATGATAATTGTATATTAAATTGATATCCTAATGCATATTTATCATTTAATTAGCGTAGACTGACATGTATTGATATTATGTAAACAATCGAAATTTCAATAAGGTTTTCGTAATTACATTTAAGAATAATATTATCATTAAACACTCAGTAACTATCGGTAATAAAAAAGTATCTAACTTTCGATACTTTAGAGAATAATCAGATTAGAAAGAGATTAGAAAATCATAGAATTAATCTCCACGAATTACCATAAATGTTGATTAAATTTGTCATTTTCCTTGGTATATTAACAATATTCATTCCTTAATATCTTGTAAATAATTCGAAATTCTCAAATTTAACGAATAAATTTAATTAAAAATCATGCTATAAATTATATTTATGTCATACTAATTGGATAATTCAGTAATAAATTTTAAATTATATATTTCGCCTACGAATGTTATCAGAATGGTAGCTGCATATATCAAAAATTACAGAGGTTAATATGTATCTACGTTTAGAAAATTAATACTCTATCTATAGATTTAATTTGAATTTAAGCTATTCCGTTTAACTACATAATAATCTCCTCTACAAATTAAAAGTCACGTTATTTCAATTCAAAATTTTCCCCTGAAATGAGTTAGATAGCTGTCCGGCACGACTCTGTTGTTAAAGGAAAAGTATGATTTACAGGGGCAAGCTACTACTAATTTGAGGTGGAGAGCGTATATATTTTAAATAAAATAAGTTAAAAATATGATTAAAAATTGCAGATAATTGCAGATAAAAAGATACTTATATATTATATTTTATTTAATTAATGTACTTTTATTTATTTTATTTTACTGTCTGCTACTTGTTTTATACATGTTTATATTGTTTGTTTACGTACGTTCAATGTTGTTTCTTGCTTTCACTTAAGTATTTGAAGAAGTTTTCTCTCTTCTCCTGTTGGGTATTACCTTTATTAATTTAAATAAATTAAATTTACGCTCATATTAGTAATTGGGCTGCAATTTAGAAAAATTGTAGACCTATAAATTCTCACTGTCGTCCGTCTGTTCGTCTTTTCTTAATCTCAAGATTAGATCGATGAAAGACAAGAATAGATATGAAAACCTTAGAGGAGGGAGTACCCAGATAATACACCACACACTCTGTTTTGTATGTCACCCAATTGATAAGGATTAGTAAGGATTCTTTTATCTCTTCCTATGAGTGATGCTCTCTGATTATTATATTTACATTTTCTCTAATTATGCACTTGAAATTACGTTAATTGAATTGATTTTTTTTAAACTTTATATGTTTTATCACACAGATCTGGATCCAGTAAAAATGCCCCCTCTCCTGTCGACCCGCTTGTAATTTTGAATTTATTACAAACAATTACATTTCAAAAACCGAGTTATTTAAAGTATTTTTTGTAAAACTTCCAAGGTTAAATTATATTACAATATGCAATTTATATAATAAAAACACTTGATGATAGAAATTCAAATTGCTTGTTCTATTTATAAAATTAAGAACTGTATCATTAGTCGTTTTATTTAACTTAATAAAAGTTAAATAAAACAACTAATGATGCAGTTCTTATTTTTATAAATAGGACAAGTAATTTGAATTTCTATCAAGTGTTTTTATTATTATATAAATTGCATATTTTAATATAATTTAACCTGCTTAATATGCTTATTATTACATGTGTGATCATTATCTAATAACAAGAGTTATGGAGAGAATGTGTTGTATTGTGAATATTAGAGATGAGGAATAGATACGTTATTAAGCATAATTTTATATACAGTGGAACCCCGGTTAACGAACGTTCTGGTTAACGACCAAATCGGTTAACGAACTTTTATTTTGCAAAAATTTTGTCTCGGATAACGAACAAAATTCGGATTAACGAACTTAACGGCTTTTTGTGTCAAATTTGTAAGCTTGCCGACTTTTAGGGAAAATCAGTTAATCAGTTAATCAGTTGTGTGTCATTGATGGTCTAGGATCCATTCGTACGTTGGTGGTGGCGGAGGAGACAAAGATNATTATAAAAACAAATAAATAGAATTGTGAATAAAATGAGTGATAAGATCATAAGGAAAGATTGAAGAGGAGATCATTTTAAAAACTCTTTCACTAAAATATTTCATAGAATGTAATTATCTTCGGTTTTTTAATCATTGAAGATGATGGATAGCTTTGTTCTGGAAAAAATGTTGAAGAGAAAAATTCATTTAATGATACATAAGAAGAAGATATTTTAGTATAGAAGTTATTATAAAATCTATAAAATTTTTACGCGAATTATTTTTTACATGGTTTAAATTAATTAGTAATTAATAGAAATATATATTTTCCTAACGAAAAAATATTTATTTCATTATAAAAACTTTATAATTTGCTTTAAAATTTGGAAAGTTGTCTTAGAAATTCGAATAAATATATTCTAGAAAACCATAGTTATTTAATAAACAAATTTTTGCCACCCCCCAAAAATTGTTGCCACGTGTTGTACCTTCAGTGCTGGCCCTGGCTAGCCACTTAATGTATTTTTAATGCATTAGAAGTGTCGTCAGTATTGTTCTACTACTGTATATTACATTCATTTTACATGAAAAATAATATTATAAGAAATGAATTTATACTCTTTTTTACGTAAAAAACACATTATAAGCATAATAATTATAAGGAAAATTATCATAATTAATTATACGGAACTTATATTAGTATATATCTAAGATAGTAATATAATTATCTTACATAAATTACGTGTATTTGACGTGAAATGGAGTTACCTTTTGGAGATTTATATTTGAAAAGAAGATGCGTGGTCTTTTGGGACGTTATTTACAGAACAAAAGAAAAAAACACACAGAAAACTGAAGAGCAACAAATAGGAGATGACACTACAAACACAATAGGGCATACTTATTATCTGCAATTTTTCTATTGAAGCCACGTGTCGCTAAGGATAAGACTGCAATCAGACAGGCACTTCATACGTTAGATTACGTTATATCTGGCTTAACATAACGTAATTTAACCTAACGTAAAAAGAGTCTTGACGTAGACGTGTAATTCTGGCTACTTTTTTTGTGTTTATTGTGCTCCAATATCCAAAACTTGTACACCTATGAATTCCCATTGGAGTCCGTCTGTCTGTTCTTCCTTAATCTCCACAACGTTGCTAAATAGACGAAAGTCGAGATCAGCTCTCTCTGCCTCTCGACGTGGCCCTAAGTTCCCTTATCGGTTTTATTCCCTATCAATTAAGTTTATTTTTACTAACAAAATTCTATTATGTAACACCATTCTTGAGATTAAGGAAGGACAGACAGGTTTACAGTTTTTGATCATTTTTATAAATAAATTCATTAATAATCTTTCATTTTCAATGTTAATAGAAGTGTCGTAAAACATATGTGATTCGTCGTCATTAAGAGTAATGTTTTCCATTTATACGAAAGATCGTCCAGATGGTCGTTCTGGGGCAAAATACATATCGAAGATCTCATAGTAAATTAAATTACTATTAAATTAAAGTAAGGCAAATAGACTTGAAAAAGAAATGTTATTTAGATGCTCCTACCTCCTTAGAACTTAATGAAATTTGCCCCTTTTGCCTCCTCTACTTCCTTTACCTACTCTAGGGTCCCTTTTGCCTCCTCTACCTACTCTAGGGTCCATTTTTTTCTTTTATTTAAATAAATGAAATACGTAAAATGTTTCTTTATTAACAGAAAACCAGTTTAAAAGATTTTTTAAGTCAAAATAGCATTAATTTTATAGCATAAGAATCACTATGGACCCTTAAGGTATTATTACGAGCGAGTTGTCTCACCTACAGACAGCTCTATATATAAGTAGACTTATGTATCATATTTATATAAATCTACTAATTTATTTATAGTATTAAACTAATAGAATAGAAAGTAAAAGTTCATTTTTTCACAATATATATATTTTTTTACGTTTAAAAAAGTATCTTGCTTTAATCTCAAGGATTTAAATGTCTAGAAACTCATTTACATTTTCAAACAGAGTAATGACACGTAATGTGAAAGAAATAAAGCATTTGATGTGTGATCAGTTAGAAAGGAGTAAGTAAATGCATTAAGTATTGTAAGCTATATGTATGAGTTTTTCGTAAATTTTCATTAAACTAAATTGGTTCTTAAGTTAAGACATTTTTCTAACAGAACTGTTTTAAATTCTTTTTCCCCCTTTCTCTGAAAGAAATTGAGAAAGGAAGAGAAAAAGAAGAAATGCAAAACAGTTGCATCGATCTTCTCAGTATCCTATTAACTGCTTCATTAACATTACTTTTCTTCACGTTTCAAACACGTAAATAGGGACCAGTTTCCCATAAAAGTCCTTCTAGGAGGCATCAACTCTCTGAAGATCGCCCATGTGTCATGTTTCCATAAATCAATAACCAACTATGTATGTCACACAAGCAGTTAAATCATACAACTGCATAAAAATATCAATTTTAGACGTTCTTAAAGTAGGAGTTACCAGTAGGGACTCTACAATGCTATCTTGCTTGTTGTGTCATGTGAAATGTAAACTCCTAATTAATTAGGGAAAATGTTTTTAAATATATATATATAAGCCGCAGCAAAGTTATAAAGCAGTAAGTTAAGACAACAACGTACGTACTTATTCTTTCTACTTTAGTAACTTTAGTCTATAAAATAGAATGTTCTATATTCCACTCTCACCTTCATTTAATATCATTAATTTTATTAAGAAGGAATTAATTAAGCGTGTGTATAATTAGAAGTTATGTGATGAACGTGAATATTTCAGAATACTAATTTCTCTTTATAGTTCATTCAGGCGTTAACTCGAAAATCTTTTTATTAATTAATGTAAGTATTAATATTCTGTATAGCAATGTAACCTAAATCTCTTGCAACAGACCGTCCTGATATAAATGAAGAAAGATAATTATAATTTAATAATATTTTTAAGAATCTTGTGTAGATTTAGATTAGTGGTTCTCGACGGGAACCACAGAATATTTTAGAGGAGCCATACAAAAAGTGTGAAAGAGTGTGAACCTTATAGCAATTAGTACATTAAACCATATTATACAAGATCATATTAAGTGAAATATATAAGCAATTATTTATTATAGCTGCAATTTTTAATTATATTTTTAATTTATTTAATTTAAAATATATGCTCTCCACCTCAAATTAGTAGTAACTTACCCCTGTACGTCATACTTTTCCTTTAACAATTGCAACTTAACATATTGAACGATCGTAATTAAAATACCCTTATTCAACGCTGTCTTGAGAAATATTTAGCAGTCCAAATGCAACTAAATCGGTATGGTGACATTTTAGGACATATGGAAGACATTTCCGCGTGTCCAGAAATCTCACCATATCACACCTGCAATTGGATTTGTAAATAAATCTCTTTATGAACAGCGTTGAATAGAGGTTCGACCACCCGTTTTATCTATATCATAATATTAAGGAGAGTAGTATTTTCAAGTTTGTATTGATACTTGTACACTGATCATCACCAATCAGTCATCTTCACACTAGCAGTATGCAGTGTGCATCTTCACACTAGCAGTATGTGCCATTCCTATAGGACAGCTTGTGATCTTATGAACTTGATTGAAAGACCTTCAGGGAGGCACTCCTGTTGGCATGTCGCCCTCGCATTTCATTGCATCATTTCATCAATTATTATAAGTAATGTTATTTTTTAATACATAATAGCAACCAAAAACTTTATTTTAATAAAGGAATTTAAAATTCACAAAAACATTGGCTCACCAGTGGATAAAACCAGTGAATATTGATTATTGGTCGTGGGTACGCGCCTTCCCATCGGGATGGCGACGTGGAGTTTTCCGGGCTTTTTTATATTGTAACACGTAAATAGTTTCAGTATCCTATAGAAAGTCCTCCCGGATGTCATCTCGCGAATTGCGTTGACGTATATATACAAACAAACACAAAAAATAGTAGAAGCACTGAAATAAATGAAAAACGTCATCACATTTCGTCCTCTTTTACATGAAGATCGACTCCGCAACGAGTTGTTCTTATGTTCCTGAGGTGTAGAAATGCACAGTGTGAATTCATTTCGCTGTGTCTTATAGAAGACATGCCGAAATGAATTCTTGTGATATGAAACGTGTGCTGGATATCACAAGAAAATATATAGGCTGCATTCATCAGATTCCTTTTTTTTAACTCTTTCCATCCTGCTGTCACTAAAAGGGTCTTTTTAACAAAGTCTATTAGGGGTTCGACCAGACCTATAATTGGGCAGTGGGTGGTGAGACCAGACCTACAATGGAGCGGCCGACTTCAGCATACTCAAGAGCTGTACAGTTGTGGGGGAATTGTTACTTGAAATGCTCTGAAGTACTATAAAATCCTTTACAGGAGCCACTTCGTAACATGTTGAGTGTACTAACGTCACGCTTTTACGTTACCTTCGGCTGCAACTGATGAAAGATGTGTGCGCTCACACAATAAGTGATATATATAGCACCTAAAACTGGTGTACAAAAATTCAATTTTATGATGAATTTAATTTATTTCTACACATGTAATTTATGTTTAATTTATTACTACAACAATTACACACTATCTTTCTTTTTAATGTAGGATAATGATAGAAATTTCCTTTAGCAGATGATTAAAAACAGTTTACGAGGGTCATTTTTAAACAGTAAAAGCTTGTCGTTAGTATTGAAAATTCTGTCTTGAAAGAATATATTATTTTAATTATCTTACTCTAAGAAATTTAATGTAAATAATGTAGTTTATAATTAGATATTGATGTTTAACGACCGATTGGTTACGGTAATCGCTAATGACCATTAAATGATAAACAAAAGGGGAAAAAACAACTTAAGCGAGTGTTCTCGCTGCGGGAATTCCCACCCAAGTAAAATATATGTAAAATTCTTGTTTCTCGCAGCGAGTAAATGTAACTCTCTGATCGACTTGTTGATCGAACTGTAATACATTATTTCATAATAAAATGAGTTGCAATCTTCGCAACATTGTTAAACATACCGAGTCCAAGATGAATGAGAACCATTGCTCTAGATTGTCAATGTTTCCCCTCACCAAAACTACACTTTCTATTGATATTTATGAATTTCCTATAATGAAATTGGAAATTATTTAGACATTACGAAAAGATTTATTATATTTTAAATGAGTAGGAGATTAAAGAGGAGGTTTGATATAAAAGAAAACTAAAAAATTATTTTTGTACCTTTCTCATAAATATAAATTGTTATTTTATCTTAGTTAAACTTTATAATAAAAATACATTATATTACTTATTAATAAATTAAATTTTTATATCAGCTTCTAAATTTTATAAAAGCTAATTTAATAAGATAGAATACATATATATATATACATTAATTTTAATTAAATATTTGTATAATTCTAGACGGAAAATCTACATCTTGGAATATTCATCACAAGTCTGAACATTGTCGTGGGTTCGAACCTCTCCAACGTGCTGGAAACGTGGAATTTTCCGGGGTTTTCTTCACATTATAGAACCTAAATAGGGGCCAATTTCCGATAGAAAATCCTCATCCACTAGCAGATATCCCACGTGCATCATTGCCATTAACAAATGAATTAAACAATCAGGAGAAAATCCTGAAGTATTTAAACAAGAACGGTTAAATCAATTTTTACAGTAGGTTTTTTATGATATTTTTAACAATAGTTTATTCCATAGGAAGCTGTTTTATCTGGCCTTGTAATGTTATTTTATATAAAAGTATCTTTACTTCTACAGCTTCGTACAACATCAAAATCACCATCAAGTGACAAGTGAAGAAAAAAAAAGGTAGTCTACTTGTCGTTTGATCGATAAGATTATATGAGAATTCAGAAACGTGGAAGCAACGACATTACTGAAGGATAAGTAATAATAAATGTTTTTTTTATTTATTTTATTTTCCAAATGATGGCTTCTAATCGTGAAGAAAGTTTGCTTCAATAACGTTATGGAACAAGTTATTCCACTGGGTTTTTCTTTACTTAGATATTTCCACAGCATTTTTATTTAAAGACTTTATTGTACGAAATTTTATGGTTTAATATAATTGATAAATGCCTCCTTTATAACAATTTTTAAACAATTTCTTCGGTTCTGCAGCTGTGTAATATGAAACAAAATTGAGAATTATTATTAGAATATCTTTTACGTTATATATTTATAAGCATTTTTAATTATTTTATTTAGATTTATACGTAAATTTCATATAAAAAAACAGCATTTCTTGACTTACTGAACTGAAAAAATAGCTGCTTGAAACTCCATCTAATTTACATCTTTGGGTAAGAACAGGAGGGTTTTACTTGACTTAAAGATAATTTTACAGTAAAAGTATTTGAATTTTCTCCGTCTTTTGCAGATAGAATCAAATTATCACGCCTAAAACTGCTTATAAAAATGATAAAACTCTATATTAATATAAAGATAATTGTCTAAAATGAAAACGATGTATATAAAATCATCAGTTCTCACGTCTATTCTAATAAAAATTACTCGTAAAATATATTATTAGTAAAAATTAAATGTCATTTATAATTATAAAGTGATAGGTACGATCGTCGTAATTAAATATCCCAGTAAAATTCTCTTTTAAGTGAATAATTAATCATACATTGACGAATTCTTTACTCAATTAAAATTCTCGATTTTAATAATTCGAATTATTTATTAGTAAGAAAACGAATTTAATCTACTTTCATAACTTAGATTATTAAATAATTTGTCATCGTTTACGACGAAATTCATTTCAGAAAATATCGATTTTGGCAAAAATACTATTACAGTTAGAAAAGTTAGTTTTGTTTATCCTAAGACAAATGGCAAAAATACTTTCTACAAATCGATACTTTCAAAGATTTTACCATAAAAAGAAACTAATGTACATATTATTTTTACATTTTCTTGGCATACATTTCTTCTAAAATTAGAAAAGAATTTATAAACTTTTCCATTCTCTTCAATGTGAAAGTGATAATGTCACACAATGCATTATCTATGATCGATCTTCTTTGTTTAAGAGCCATTGACATATTTTAATTTGTTAATTTCTTAACTTAATTCAGTATAATTAAATTATATATTTGTATATTTTAAAGTACTTGTATTAATCTGTATGAATAGATTAATATTAATAAGAAAATCAAACAATATGATGTTACTTGTTAATCCTATTTACCAGGGTGAGCAAGCTATGAGTCTTGCTTTAAAAAGGGGTACAAAACTTATTTATTATTATTATTATTATAAGTGGAAAAAATTAGTCTATAATTCATTCCATCATCATCCAAAAGCTGTAAAAAATCTTCTAAAGTGAGTACTACTGTAAAATAACAGTAACGAGCAATTATTTATTGTGACATCGTCACAATCGGGCTGTAATGTTTTGTCATTTCGAATGTAAGTCGAGATTTTTCTGGCATATCGTATTAAATATATTTACATTAAGTTTTTGAGATGTTTTTCATACATAAACATAGCCAAAAAAACGTTGTATTAAGTGATACTTACAGTACGTTCTTTAAAGTTGTGCATAACATCGAGTTATTTCTATAAGTTTGCAGAGAAGGTGTGCAGAGATGTGCATAGAAGTTTTATACGTCCTGTATCAATAAAGAAGCTATTTCAATTTAAAACTTTCCCCTGAAATGAGTTAGATAGCTGACCGGCACGACTCTGTTGTTAAAGGAAAAGTATGATTTACAGGGACAATCCACTACTAATTTGAGGTGGAGAGCGTATATTTTAAGCTAAATAAATTAAAAATTGCAGCTCGGCATTGCGACCATGTCACAATAAATAATTGCTCGTTAATTATATTTAAAAAAATTAATAAAATCATTTTCGACTGTAACTAGTACAGATATTATTTAAATAAATTAATGAAAGAGTAACTTGTAAGGCAAATTCTCTAGTCTTTTTAATGAGAAAAAAAAATTATAAAATCTTATCTGTTAATGAACATATCTTTGAAATAAGTTAAAATATTAATTGCTTCACGTTTTAATTAAGATATTTAATTAATGTCGACCAAATTGATATACGAAAACTATTTTCAAGAGTGGCTTAAAGCAAACTTCTACCACTTTCATCGAATCATTTACTTTGTAAATAAATCTATAGAATGTAATTATCATGATTAATTATATATAAAATTAAATCATTGATTTTTATAAATATTTCGATAATAAATAAATCTATGAATATTTATTCTTTCAGTAAACATTTATAAGATATTAAATATCATTCGAAGTAATGATACTGAATTAAATTGAAAATAACATCACTCAAAATTAATAACAAAACTTCTATTTTTACTATTCAAATTAATTGTTTTGACGATAATTATATAAAATAAATTACTTTTCTATAGAATTTTTCTAAATGTTTTCTTATAGTATCATGAAATCACCTGTTTATAAGAGCCCTCGATACCTCTAAAATTTAAATATAACTGAAAGAAAGAGAAAATTAGATATAAAAGAAATAATTCATGAGTTTTTTCGTCTATAATCTCCTTGTTTATCGTACAGGGTGGTTATAATTAAAGTTGCGCTACTCAGACCTGTCCGGAGCCTGTTCTCGTGGACGTATTTTGATGAAACATGGTATATGGACCATGGGGAATGCTGTAAGGCGTTTTGAACATGTAATTGATGCAAATGTTGTGAATAAAAACCTTTTGCGTGTTTATATTTTGTGTTTCTTGTTCTTCGTGCGCCATTTTTTCGCCTAGTGGTAAAAATTAGAACTAAATATTTTTTTGCATTTTCCTTCTCTCCGTGGTCTATATAATATATATACCAAATTTCATCAAACTACGTCCACGAGAACTGGCTCTAGACAGGTCTGAGTAGCGCAACTTTAATTATAACCACCCTGTACTTTATTTATGATTCGCCTATGAAATTCGTGTAACTCAGTCACCAAATTTAAAAAATTCAATACACTCCTTTAACTCTTTCTATATATAAGAAGATCCGCTATAGATCGGAAGTCACGTAAATTCAATCCAAAATCTTTCCTCAAAATGGAGTTACATGATCGGCACGACTGTCTTGTTGACAATGACAAGCTACTACTAATACAGGAAAAGTACGATGTACAGGGTCAAGGCAGCACTCATTTGAGGTGGAGAGCATATATTTTAAATTAAATAAATTAAGTTTATGATTAAAATTTTCAACCCGGCATTGTGACGATTTCAACATAAATAATTGCTCCGATTAGAGAATTACATCTGCATTTTATATTTTATTTTTCTTCTAAATAATCGATAATAAACTTTTATATTTCTAATTAGTTTAGGAAATTTTCCGCATTCTTTCGAGAAAAGCCATAATCCCTTATAAATTTTAAATTGTTTACACGGTGCGATATATACTGTACTACTCTTCACGTTAATAAAATGTAATTGGTTAATTTAAAATTAATAGAAGTTTGAAATTTATGTCTCGTTCAATTTTTACTTATATATTGTATAATATTTTCTAAAGTTAACTCATAATTAATAATTACATAAATGATATAAGTTACTACATTAATAAATCAGAATTGTTGTCTTATCGTTATATTTCCTTATTTATTTATTTTAGATAGTTAAAAAGTACAGAATTTGAATAAAGTATAAATTTACGAGCAGAAATTATTTTGATACAATGCCTGGATGCAATTTTTTAATCATATTTTTAATTTACTTAACTTAAAATATACGCTCTCCATCTCAAATTAGTTCTGCCTTGCCCCTGTAAATCATACTTTTCCTGATAACGGAAGAGTCATACTGGTAATCTATTCTCGAGATTAAGGAAACACAGACAGACAGACAACGTGTTAAATAAATTTAAATATTTTGTTAAATGCAAATGACGACGTGTATATGTAAAAATTTTAATAATAGTAGACTTATTAAAGTCTATTATAAGAATATCTCTTATTCGCTATGATTTATTCTTATGTTTCTATTCTGTAATATTATAATTTCCAAAATGCATCTGGGTAAAATAAATTTATTGATTGGCTAATGCTTTTTTGGAGTGTGTGGTTGTGATAATTCCTAGAAAATAACCGGTGTCTGAACCGGTTACATATTGAAATCTCTTATTCTCCTTTCATATCATTGAATAGAAAGGTATGCAATCTGCATTTAGATATATATGCTCCTGCACTTTCATATATGCTTAAAATGATTTGATCATAATAAGAGGGTGGATAGTAAAACACCAAAAATGATGACAAAGAGAGAGTGAGAGATTCACAGAAAACACTCAAAATAACAACCAAAAATAAGAGACGAAGAGAGTGTACTGAAGGAAGATAAAAGAGAATAGGGGATAGATTTTCGCTTCATCAATTTAATCGTATTTAAATTTTTAACAATTTAAAATTAAATTTGTATCGATCATTTTACATTTATTGTAGAATATAAATTATTATCTATAATTATTTTTGTTAGCTTTGGTTAATTATTTCGATTATTTTCGAATATGCAGTGTTTATTATTAGGGGTGAAGATACTACGGGTTGAGGGGTTTCTCGTTCCATAATTTTAGAAAATTCTGCCGAATTATCGGTAAAGTCACGCGAAGAAAAATGGGAAGAGATGAGCCAGCCTTCTTGATTGATACTTTGAACTATTGTTATACGATATAATCGAATATCAGCTTTCACGCCCTAATGATAAATGCCTAATTATTGCCCTGTTTATTATTATGGGAATTTTTCTATGGAGACAACATTTAATTTAATTTACATTTCATTAAAGTTTAGTATTCTTTCATATCTTTCTAATATATTTTAAATTTAAATTATTAAATTTAGTTATTACAACTCTTATTATAACAATTTTTAATTTCTTATCGTCGAATATCACCGAAAAACTATAATGAAAAGTATGGAATTAGATATTCTGAATTATACTTTATTAATTTTATTTCCTGTATAAAAAGTTTTTAAAAAGTTCTGCTTTTAAATTTTATGTCTTATATCCATTTTGGTGCTGTAAAGATCTTAAATAAGTGCAGCATAAATTCTCATAACTATACATTTTTAAATTGATAAGAAAGTGGAAAAAAACAGTATTCTAGCCAGTGTTTAACATTTCTTCAAAGTGTAAGTACCCATTTGTAATTCTATTGGGTATTATTGAACATTTTTTAAAGTCTAAATTTATAAAAAGAATCGTTTGAAGAAAGTGTAAAAAAGTAATGTATAATGCAAATCTTTCAAGGATTATTCTATATTTATTTAAGAATTTCTAAAACTTTCATACAATTTAACAATTTAAATTGCAAACCCAGATAAACAATTTTAAAAATAAAATTCTACTTTAAAAGTAACGAAGATTGTTTATTGCTTTATCTGTACCAAACTATGGTAATTTTTTAAGGCTATATTATAAGAAAGAATAACAAGAATATTAGAAAATCTTTAAGAATAGAAAGTAGGAAATGGAAATTTTCAAATTTCAATTTAAAAAGTTGAAATTATTCAAGATTAAATTGATGGCACACAATACATTGGGCGATCCTCAAAGTGAGTGCCTCTCGAGAAGACTTTACGCTTTAAATTGGCACTCATTTAGATGTTAGAAAATCCGGGAAAGAACTCCACATGGCTTACCACGTGGAGTTTTCCGTATTTTTTCACATAGGAACCCGCTGTTGTTGATAGTACACGATACATGGGCGATCCTCCAAGTGGGTGCCTCTCAAGAAGACTTTACGCTTTAAACTGGCACTCGTTTAGATGTTAGAAAATCCGGGAAAAATCTCCACATGGCTTACCACGTGGAGTTTTCCGTATTTTATTTACATAGGAACCCGTTGTTGAGATGCGAACCCGCGACTAAGTACCAATGTTCAGTGGTTTTATTCGCTGGTGGACCTACAATCATCCATAATCTTTAAATCTAAAACTATTAATTTTTTTACTTGTAAAAAATGCATTCCTTTATCTAAAATATACAGTAAATCTGTAATGCGTGGAGATTTTTATTTTGTAGAAATATTGAATTACAGACGTAGTATTTAAAAATTTAAAGTTCGTCGCATATAGGTATTTTTATAACTTTTACATTGTAAAGTAAAATTTTTTATGTAGAAAAACCTTTGAAATGGGATATATTTTATAAACGAGAAAAGATTGAAAGTTTCGAAAGAGATATAAAATTGAATTTCCTATCATCTCAATGTAATACGATAATCAAAACTAATAATAAAATAATACGTTTTAGAAAAATTCATATTAAAACACCCAATTGAAAATATTCTATTGAAATATCAATAGAACAAAAGAAAATATTGTAAGAGATAAATAAAGATTTTTAATTTTTAATTCTAGTGTTATGGTTTTCATACTATTGTTAATCTACCTAAAGACTATGGTGAAATATTCTTTGGACTTTTAAGGCTTATTGTAATCTCTTTGGTTATGCAAGCGATCTCCAACAGATAGCGTTAAAAGTTTAATGCTTTTTATATATGGGAAAATTCATTTCTATGAATTCTCGAAAACGAAAGTAGATAGAACTAAACGGTTTTTGCGTTAGAATCCTATTTAATTATTATATTAACGTACGGTTCAAAATTGCGAAAATCGAACTAGTTAATTTTATACGAATTTTTTAAATCGTAAAAAATTCGTAGAAAATTAACGAATTTGATTTTCAAAATTTTGAACCGTACGTTAATAGAATAATTAAATAGGATTCTAACGCAAAAAACTGCTTGGCTTTATCTACTTTTGTTTTCGAGAATTTTTGGAAAATAATTTTTCTATTTGTTGTTTGTTAAGATATGGCAATGCAACACTTGGGCGATCTGCTTAGAGCAGTACTGGCTTAGAGGGATGCCTTCTGGCATGTCTTTTTTAAGGGAAACTGGTCACTATTTAGGCGTTACAGACGTGAAGAAAACCCAGAAAACTCCACGTGGCCATCCCGTATCGAGCGAGGCGCGAACCCACGACCGAACGACCAGTGTTTAGGGTACGAAGCCACTGAAAAAGCATTAAGTTTTTGACGTCATCTATAGACATTGAGCGTGTAACAAAACCAAAAAGATTAAAATTAGTATTAAGATGTTCTAATATATAAAGTTGATGAGTGGATAACTGCTCACCGCTCTGTGAGATTCAGAATTGAATTCTAGAGAACAATCCCAAATATTTTGTGTGTCTGGCCGATAAATATTTATTGTGTGTGGCCTTTTAAAACCATAATGAGTATGGTTTAAAAGGTCCTTTTAGTACTCACACCAGGCAGAGAGTCAAAACTGATATTATATGTTAAGAGTATGTTTATTTCTCGATAACTAATCCAAACTAATTACTTTATTAAAGATTTTACACAAAACGATGAACATAACTAAAGCATTAAATTTATAATATTTCAGATTTTAATCTTAGATAGTGACACTCGCAGATCATTACATATTCATATAAATATAAAAGAAAACCTAAAAATTCAAAATCGATAAGTTGAAAAGATTAAGAAGCGAGTAAGGATGCTCTTTTAAAAAAAAAAATTTATTATACGAGGAAATAATCTCCTCATTTATTCCTATATTATAGTCATTGCTTGAGATAAGTTATTCTTTAAGAAAAATATGAAAATTATCTTAATCTTCCATTAAATAAACTTATGAGATTTACAGTAATGTTTATATCTTGCCTTTATCAGATATAGATGTGTAGTTTTGAATTTTAAAGACAATATTTCATTATTTAATTCCTTTCAACTGAAATTAAAAAAAAAATTTTAAAGTTTTATCGATGATATAAGCAATATATTAACTTATAATTATGAATTTCATATAATTTTAAAGTAACACTTAAATAAATGAGAAATAAATCTTCAATAAATTAATTTTACGATATAGTCTGCCTACTCGAGGAAAACACCTGACGACATGTTATCACGTGATCAGTAGACGTGTCAATTATTATTTTAAGGGGTGTGGCTTCTTTCAAATCTTTTAAAATTAAAATATCATACAATATATATTTATACTTGTAATAACCTTCTTCGAATAGGTGAGGAATACAATACAATGGTAACGTTTTCTATTCTCTGCCAGTCACAAAGACTTTACCACAAGAGTTTAGACTAAAGAAGCGATATAAAATAACGCTTTTTTTACTCTCCGAAAAAATCAATTGAAAATATAAAGTGTTTATGAAGATCTCAACAAGTCGTTTCCGGGAAAAAATGCCATTTCTTCCATCCAAATGACAGGAGACAATTCCTAAACAGAGAAAACCTTTGAATAAGAAAATGTATAGGATCACTAAGTAATCCCCACTTTCAACAAAATGTCTATAAATCCCAGCAATTTCACATTTTATACAAGTTTTTTAGATATATCATCGGGTTTTATCATTGTTTTTGTCAATGGCACGGATTTTGATAAACTCCTTGAAATTTTAATGATTGCGTTATAAAAGTATATACAATCCTGAGATTTAAGCATTATTTCGTCACATTATCTCTTTATAACTTATACTTAAAGCGCAGGAAATGATTGAAATGTTTTCATTTATATAAAATTTATATTTTTATGTCTAATATCATTGCTTGATTTATTCCAAATAACGATTGGTTTTCAAACTTTTATGGCTCGAGTTATATTCAGTCAGTAGAGGAAAAATATCATTGGATTGGATTTATTAGATTGATGTGGTAAGGTAACACAACATATAGGCGATATGTCAGAGTAGAATGTCTCCTGGGAAGATAATCTATGGTAAATTGCCCCTATTTAGGGATTTTGCAGAAAACTCCACGTGGCTAGCTCGTTGGTCGGGCACGAACCCACTGGCAATTCTTTTCCATCTAGTACTAGACCTAATGTCTGTAAATGTTGTCAGTTGTTTTACCCACTCGGTTAATGGTGTGAAGTGTTTTCAACATCTTAAATCTACCATTGTATTGTGTTTAATAACTTTTTGCTTTTTATTGTGTTTTCTTTCTTCTCTTTCCATTCTGTGGGCGCTAAGAAGGCCTTTCCTACAGGCCCATCGTAATTTCGTCTAGACCCACAATGGGGACAACGGTATTGAGAGATGACGTCGGACTTATCCGGTACCCTAGCAGACAGTTCATGAAAAATTCCCACCCAGATGATTCAGGGTATCAAGTACAAATTCACTACAATAATTTCTAATTTTTGACAATAAAATAATATAATTATTTTACAAATAATGTTACACCAAAAGGAGGAGGCTGTTTTTTAAATATAAGCTCTCCACCTCAAATTACTACTTGCCCCTGTAAATCATACTTTTCCTGATAACAAGAGAGTATTGCCGATCATGTAACACCATTCTAGTGAAAGATTTTCAATTGAATTCACGTGATTTTCGGTTTCTACCGGAATTTCTTATGTAGTTAATCGGAACCTACCCTTAAGCTTTCCATATCTGGTCTTGACTTTTATCTAGCTACGTTCTTGAGATTAACAAAGGATAGACAGTGGGAATTTATAGGTCTACATTTCAAATTGCACCCAAATAACGCTTTTAAATATAAAATACAATGTTTAATGCCTGACTCTTCTTCTAAACCTTATACGTATTTCTAAATCTTTTGATTATTCACCAAAATTCATATAGATACTCTCTAGGATCCTTTGTAAAATACAGGCAATCATAAAACCTCGAAACCCAACCCTTCTCCCTAATTCCTAAATCCATTTACCGATCTATACCAAATTCATCCGCTAGGGCAAATTTGGCGTTGACGGTGCCATCTGCTATGATATTTTATTTAAAAACAAACACTTTATATTGTTAATCATTATAAAATGGCGAATGGCTTAATTTTGAGGGTAGGGAAAGGTTTTATAAAACAAATTGTAAATGCTAATAACGAGTAAATTCGTCATTAATTCCTACCCAATTCCAGATATGAAACATGACCCCTCTTTATCTCCCCATTCCGTCGACCTTTAACCACCAAAATTTAACAACATCAAACCTCCTAATACATAAATCTTCCTGTGAAATTTCAGAAATTTTCGACAAAAAACACAGGAGTTATTAAACCTCGAAGAGGGTGAACAAAATGGAGACGTTTATAAAGGTGCGCTGAGTCCAAAATTGTAAAAATCGTGGAGGGTTCATTTTTTTGATCGATCGCCGTACTTTTCCTCTGTATATATAACAGAGAAGGAAAGTAAAAATTGCCCTTATTAGTCATGTTTTTCGAGGATAAAAATGGAAGAGGATGAATGTTACTCTTCATCATCCTCCATATACATCATTCTAATGCATTTACGATTAAATTCTACATTTGATTATGTTTTTTTCGAGTTTAGGAGTGGGAAGATGTGAAGTGGGACCATCTCTAAAACATCATTAAAGTAAATTGTAATCGGGAATTTAACCATTTAATTAATTAGAAATGAATGATATTTGTGTTTATAGATTTGAAGACTTACAAGGCTAGTTAAATAAAAAGCTTTAATAATAATAATAGAAACTTCTTTAGAAGCAACTTAAACGTTGTTGATTGTATTGAAATTTGTTTTTCTTTATCTTCTAGAAGCATAAACGAGTTGTTGTAGAAGCAGGTTTTGCTTTTCCCATCCCCTGTACTTTGTCCATGATAAATTCGCTCATTAATGCCAAACACGATGCAACTATGAATTATGGCAGGAAGATAAATATCGCCGAATGGTTCTGATTTTAAAATACTTTAAAAACTTACAACAAATATCTTTACAGATGTTTCCATTGTCGTCTATCTGTCTGTATGTTTCCCTGGAAGGAGTTAGATAGATGACCGGCACGGCTCTATTTTTAAAGGAAAAGTATGATGTACGGGAACAAAACACTACTAAAAAGTTGACGAAAAATTGCAGCCCGGGATTGTGATACTTTTCAATTACGATATTTGAGCTTCGCGCTGAAATATCGCACTTTATAGTATCTTTCAATACGGTGATACCTCGTACTTCGAACGTTTCAGAGTTCGAACGCTAAATTCGATCCGGAGATCGAACGATGCTTCTACGTTCGAACTGCTGTGAACAATACGTTTGATGCATAAATACCATGTGTTGTGCTTTCAAGTCGTCTCTCCTTTTGACTATGAAAGCATCTCTTGTGTTACGCTCTCGTATTTTCACTGTTTTTTTACTAAATTTTCGGGGGCGTTTGGTTATACTGTACATATATAATCGCGGCATTTAAGAAGAGCGTGAAACAACGAAGTCTAAGAGGTAGATTGTAATATCGACAACTGAGATGAAAAAAACTATTGTATTCGATAAAGGATTATCCATAAATTACGTAACACAGATGGATGAGACGGTATGCACGTATATATATAATTAATAAAATAATATAACGTTCGTTAACTCCGTGCTATAAATACGGGATGGGAAAGAATGTCACTTAACACCCCTGCTACAGAATATAGAAAGTACTGTACATTCAGCACATCATGTAACGTGAATAAATCTTTAATTAATCAATTCCTTATGAAATTCTCAACCTAAATGACGTGTCATATGATCCCCTTTCTATTTACAGTTTCGTAGTTGCATTTAATATGGCCGCCATCAAAATGGCGACCGTGCGTGTAACACACATCAATCTGTTTCCTCTCGGTCTAATACGTTCCCGACATCAACGAATTAACTTTTGGTACAATATATGATCTGTATCGGTACCGTACGAGTCCGGTTTACACAGGTTTCATTATAGTTGAAAAGCATACATGATGTGTAAATTTGTACTTATTAATAAAGATTATTAGCTGCAATTATTATACTACAGACCTGTACATTCTCACCGTCGTCCATCTGTCTGTCACCCTGTCCTTCGTTAATCTCGAGTACGTAGTTAGATATATGAAAATCGAGACCATATATAGAATCGCGTGATATTTAACTTAAAATATGTTTAAAAATACTCGAAAATAAAGTAAATAAATATTCTTAAATGAAAAATTTTATTTTTATGTAGAATACTTTTTTTCCGGTAACAAAAATCTTATCTGTAACATCTCTAGGGAATGGTTAATGTCTTTTTGAAATGGAAATCCGGTTCCATTCGGGATCATTTAGATTTTTTTCCGGTTTTCTTCCAATAATGTTCAATGGTACGTGATATTTATTCCAGAGAAATGATAGTCCTATTGAGTTATTGCAATGGGAATTCGAATTAAGTTTTCTAAAAGAAACTAAAGGTTAAGAATAAAAATCATTAAATGTATTTTTAACACGAAGATGACTATATCCATTTTTATCTTACAGAATTTAAAAGTAATTAACTTGATAAATAACGATGAGATGATGTACAAAAAGTAGTAATGAAATTATTCTTTAAGTAATTTAAATGTAACAATTCAGAAAATTACAAGAATGTAAAAAAATTATTAAAATTTTTTTTATTATAATTGAAAAACTAAAAGCTAAATTACTATAAATGAATTGTAATAAACTTCATTAATTTATTTTTATTTATTATACTAAAAATCAATTTAAAAAAACCGAAGCATTAGACAGGGAAAAATAGAAAAGATTAGAGGGGTATTTTCACCTGGCATTGGATTGACAATTGTTGGTCATGGTGATGATAAATAACTTTACAAGCTGAATATTAATTTATTTTTCAATAACAGAGACATAAATTTCGGCATCACAATAGGAAATAAATAGGAGAAAATAAATTGTAATTTAAACAAAATCTATGGAACGATAACCAATAATTAAGCTTATTTTGTAGTACTTTTGTTGTTGACTTCAACTAACACATAAGTATGTACATGACCATCAGAGATTACGCTACGTGGATCTGGGGTAAATACACATTGGGGCCTTCTACTATATTAAATTATTATATTAAACTAAAGAAAGAAACCCCTATGGCACCCCTACTTCCTTGTGGTCCTGGACAATTTATTCTTTTTTTTCTCTCCGAGTGTATCAAAACAAGAAAAATTCTTTTTACAAAGATAATTTGACTTTTCTATACAATGCCTGTCGATCGTTTTCAGCTGATGGCCCTCTTTTATAACGCTACTAGACTATAACACATTGCCAAAGAATAAAGTTTTCAATTCTGGGGTCGCGAGTGAACCATTGAAAAAAACAATTTTAGATACGGAATTTCCGAAATGGTGGCGAAATATCCCCAGTGTATGGAATTAAACGACGTAGAGAAAAGACATTGGGAAAAGAAAGTAACATAACAGGAAGAAATTCATTGAAAACTAGATATTTCGAAATGTTTTTCTTTTCTCTGCGATATATTCCGGTTAATTTCCAGCAACAGTTAAAATATATATGCTCTCCATCTGAAATTAGTAGTATCTTGCCCCTGTATATCATGGTTTACCTGATAGCAAAGTCATGCTGTTCGTCTGTAACCATTCTGGGGATAATGTTTAAATTGAAATCATGTGACTTACGGTCTAAATCGAAAGTTCGTGTACAGTTAATCAGGACCTCCTGTCCCTGTGTTTTCCATATCTGGCCTCGAATTCCATCTATCTAACACTGTTCGCGATATTCAGAAAGGACAGACAGATGGATGACGGTAGTCTTCAATTTTTTTCCTTAATTGAAGCTTAATAACTCCTGTGATTTTCGTCGAAAATTTATGAAATTTTGCAGGTAGGTTTACGTATTAGAGAGATTTATGCTATTAAATTTTGGTAGTTAAAGGTCAAGAGGGTGGTGAGATAGAAAGGATCGTGTGTCATACCTCGAGAAGGATCGGATTTTATAAAGATTTTACTTGTTATTTGTATTTATAATTTATTTATAAAACTCATCTATACCCTCAAAATTAAGCTTTTTGTAATTTTATAAAACAATTTTTTAATAAAATATCACAACAGATGGAGCCAAACGCAATTTTAAATGTCGCCGAGAAAGTTAAGCAACTCGTAGGATATTTTAAATATTAATTAATTCACTGTTTTAAGTGCTAAAGAATGTCGTTTAAATAGAATATTTTACTCGTATTTATAAATAGGGAACATGCTTCTCTGTTTTGATCATTAATGTTTTATATAAGTCGTAGCAGAAAGTAGATTACGTAAATGGTGAAATATGATGGATGGAGAAATTATACCTTTTATATGTTTAGACAGGTGATATCATTCCCAGAATATAGAAGTGGAGCAGATGTCACGAAGCAGAGAAATTTTTGATTTTTACACTTAAATAAAACGATATATTGGCATTTTAATCTTCCAGAAATAAACTCGTCCAGTCTTTTTGCTTGTTTAATTCGAAAAAACTTACAAAATCATCCTTCAAAATGTCGTAAATATCATCAGGTTTAATGATGCTGAAGGATATTTTTAAAAACTTCTATTTCCTGTTTTCAATATACATAAGATTCTATCTTTATGGGCTTTTTTACTTTAAGGGATTTATCTTCATCGATTGACCTTTAGAGTAATATCTGTTTGCTCTAATGCAAAAGGTTGCAATAATGAGCCAACATAACTATGTCATTCGGAAATGATGCGACACTTTACTGTCTAAACGACACGTTATTGTATCCCACTTTCCTTTATTTCTTCTATTATATTATGAGAAATAATTAAGGAAAGACAAGCAGACAAACGAACGACAATGAGAATTTATAGGTTTACAGTTTTATCAAATTGCATTCCAATAAATAATATTTATTATGAATACAATTAAATAATTTCTATAAAAATAATTAAATAAACGTTAGCATCCTTTCGTTACTTCATCTCTTCAAGAGGATGGAGAAATCATTAGAAATAAGATTAGCATGATATGATAAATGACAGAATCTTTTCCCTTTTATGACATTGCACTCTAGAGACACGTAATCATCGTTAACAACGGAACATTTCGGTAAATAGTTCCTTCTCACTTAATGCATAACGTCACATAAGTAGGCTATGACATTGATTTGTGGAGATAGCTTAGAAAACATCTGTATGTCGGTATATAGGATCAGTGGAGTAAGCATTGAATGCTAATTTGTACGATTTATTACCGTTTTCATTGTATTTCTACATATAAATTAGCTAATTAGCTAGATATAGATACATGTATAAAGAATTAAACATGTATAAATTAATAAATACAATGGTAAACATATGTAACAAAGTATCGTTCTCTAGAATCTAATTAAATAGTAAGTAAAAATTTATATAAGAAATTATTTCTTTGTTACTTTTTAAATACATTATAATAATGCAAATTTTAGTGTAAAATAAAAAAAAATATTAATATTAATATTTTCTATCTGAAATATTATTAGAAAACAGGGCGTATCCCAATGAATCGTTTCTTGACGCAACACGATGTATACGAATGAATAATTTCGTACTTTTTCTCTTCTAAATTTAGTTAAATGTTAGGAAAATCAATTTAAATATTAACAGAATGACGTATTAATTAATCTAAAGTGCAATACTTTAATTAAGAAAAATATTAAGCACGCAATCTTCTATGCTTAAACACGCTCTAAACTTTCGTCACGCATTATATTTATATTAAACAAACTTAATAAATTATTTTAAACTAATAAAACTTAGAAAAGAATCATCGTATAAATATAGGTGGTTCTCTGAAATATTTTACAGAAAATTCCAAAAAGAAAAAAAGCATCGCTGATTTGTCAGAAAAATTTAAAGTAGGCGGAGATTCGTTTACTTTAAATTTTCACAACCAATCGTCGTTAAGACAACGAATTTTTGACCAATCCAATTTTATAACGTTTATAGACTTATTTAAACTATATTTTACAGTGAACTACTTTATAGCAATTTTTTTTAAATTAATTTAACAAAAACAAATTAAATATCAAGAATAAAATTATGTAAATGAGAATTAGGATCGATAAAGCGTTTATCCCTCATTGGATATTTGCTATGTTTAATTAATAAACTGTAACAATTTCTATAAATTCAGTAATTAATAATTTATAATATTAGCAATTATACACTATAAATCAAGTACTTGCGATTGCTGAACCGAAGCATGTCTAAATATGCACTAACGTATATTCAATTGTGTATCTTATTTTAATGGTATATCAAATGTAATAAATCGAAATTAAAAATGAGTGTGTGTATATATACGTGTGTGTATTATTCATGTATTGATAGGAAAATTGCAGTATAAACTATTAAACTCGATAGCTTAAGCTTGATGAGTAAGAGAACTTGAACGTTATTATAAGTACTATTTGCTCTACTCGATTTAATTGTAGTGAATACATTAATAATTAGTGCGATTCTCTAAATTCCCTACTTAATAATTAATATAATAAAATATAAAGCAGTGAATAAATCAATATAATGAAGCATCTACTATTTTTCATTACAATGCACTTAAGTTTAGTAGTGTCTTGCTTCTGTTTATCATACTTTTCTTGTTAACACTTTCATATATCTAACACCGTTAACGAGATTAAAGAACGACAGACAAACAGCCAGACAGTGGGAATTATAAGTCTACAATTGCAGCCAAATAAAATAGGTTTATAAGAACAGATTTGTATGACACTCATAACAATAAAATGTCTACGTAGACAATGCCTCAACTCTCTCCCTCCCCATCTTGTACAATAATGTACTGTACTGTGCTGTATAATATAATGTATAAAAGTCCAACTATGTATGTATGTACTGTACAGTACGTTTGTTTTTTAGGTAAAAGGATTTATACTGTTTAACGTATCCGCATCAAATTTGGCATGAATATTTTTCAATACTCTATAAAAATACTCTCCCCAACCACACCCCTTTTAACATTATATCTCAGTTAACTAACTTTTGGGCCACCCTATATGTTAAAACTTTTATATGATATATTTTTTGATGAGGCCTTATGAATATTTTCCTTACTTTTTACTTTTTTAACTTCTGGTCAGCTCCAGTATGTTGTATATTTATATATATTTTTTAAATATATTATTTAATAGTGATTATATTTAATCTAGAAACTCGTGATAACATGTGGTAACGTTGCTGCTTGACTTTTCTGGCATTCTTTATTTGTTTTTATCCCTTATAATTGCCATCATTATCTTTAAGCCTTCAGATTAGTTCGTGAGTTATTAAGGAGCTGGGGCCGTATCTCTCGAACCAATTATCCGATTTTTTTGAAAATTTCTACATACGTTTCTCTTTAATACAGGAACCTTCCTGCAAAATTTCAGAAATTTTCGACAAAAGGTACAGGAATTATTAAGCTTCAAAATGAGTGAACAAAATCGTGCCTCTACACACTAACAACCATACAAACAGAAAAAAAATCTAAAACTTTTCTTGTATTTCTTATCATTTCAATGTCCAGAAATGTAAAAAAAATATCGCTTCTCTTCTACCTAATCGATTTATTTTCTTTCAAAGATTCAGAAATTTAAAACTTACAAAATAAAAATTCGAAAATTAAATTAGATACTCGTAACTAATAGTTATAGGATATAATTAATAATTATTCCTAAGAGCAATACCAATAATTAAATTTACATATCAGTTGACAAATTAACTAATTTGTGCAATGAAACATCTCACGACAATCCCTTATTTAAGCTTAACAGTATGAGACAATAGAAAATAGATATACTGTAAGAGAAATTTTCCGTTTACACAAGAGAGATTATATTACATAAAGCGAAGTTTTGTTTCAACCATCTTTTAAATTAATGTAAATTGTTAAAATAATTAAGTATATATATTATTATATATATAAAGTTTATCTAATTATCAAGATAGAAGATATATATCTTCTATCTCGATAATTAGATAAACTTTATTCTTAATAAGCAATTTAAAAACGTAAGAAAAGAACTTGATGTATATATAAATGATACATTTATAATGTTTTCTGATACAGACGTCCCTACACTTATCTCTAACAATAGATTCAACACAAAATTAATACTGTTATTACCTATTTACATGTCTTTTAAACTCTCTGAAACTCTGATAATTCTCTCAGATAAATCTTAACAAGCTTATTTCAATTGTTATACATTCTTATTACATCCTGTAGATTAAGTGATGAAACGGAGTCATAGACGAGGTGTAATAAGTCTCTGCAATCAGCCAACTTTTGGCTACATCAGGAAACATTAACCAAGACAAGAAGCGAGATTATTTACATTTGAAGGGACCTATCATTAGCTTATCATAGAAAACAAATTCTTATTGTATTCTTATAATATTTAATCACTTAAGATACTCTTAAACATACGTAAAAGCCTCAGGAAGAATTTGAATATCGCTTGAATGTGTCCCGTGTGATCCACGGGTGAAGACATTGAGGAATTGTGAAACTTGAAGAGTTTTCTAATGTTCTAATGTACAATGTTCTAACGTACAACGATAATTTAAAATGGTAAAATTCTTTTTGGAAAAGCCTATATGTATTTTCCAGATATGACTCTATCTCACATATAGTGTAGGTGGATCTATACAGTCGACCCCCCTATAAGATCGTTGATTTTTCCGTTTTATCTGAATTACATGTTGTACGAGTCACTTAGATTTTACAAATATGTGAGCCGTTCACAGCCGGGCACACGTATTTGTAAAATCTAAGTGACTCGTACAACATGTAATTCAGATAAAACGGAAAAATCAACGATCTTATAGGGGGGTCGACTGTAGTTAAATAAAAAGAATATGTCTGTTTGTTGTTCTTTTCTTGTGTATTTTCTCAATTCGAACTCGAAATATTACATACTTTAATGAAAATTTTCAGCAAATTCAAATCTTTCTTTAATTTTGTCTCGAGTGGATAAAACTATGGAAAAGTGGTCGCATGACCAACGTGAAGTTTCCAGGTTTCTTCTGTCCAACACCTAAATAATTTCCCATAAAAATTCCTCTGAAAGGCCCTCGTTTCTTTTCCATATCTCATCAAACCAAACAATATACTAAAAATTCTAGATTTATGGCAACCTCACGACCAATACACACGACTTTTTGCAAAAGGGTACAATTCTATCTGTATACGTTTTAGCATGGTCTTTCTAACATCCGTTAGGGGAGAACAAGACAGGTTGTAACATGGGATAAGTAGTAACATAATCAAATTTTCCTAGGCCCTATCAATCTATAATGTGCCACTGTGTAAACTCCAAATACACTGTACTGTACTTCAAGTATAATGTTCTAAGTTCAAGCCAGTATTTCACAAAAATGCGTGCAAAATAACCTCCAAAACAGTAATTATTTATAATGACATTGTCACAATGCTCTCAATTTTAGTAGTGTCTTACTCCTGTACATCATACTTTTCCTGTTAACAATTGAATAATGCCAGTCATTTATATAACTCCGTTCAGGAGAAAATTTTGAATTGAAATAACATATCTTCTGCTGTAAACTGGAGGTTCTTATATAGTTAATCAGGGTTTCTTACCTCTACACTTTCCATATCTGCTCTCAATTTTTATCTATATAATACCATTCTTCAGTTTAAAGAAGGACAGACAAGCAGGCAACGGATGCCAGTGAGGAGTTATAGGTCTACAGTTTTTGAAAATTAATTCACCTCCCAACAACGGCCAGTTTTTATGGTTTCTGTCAGTGGCCGTCATTCGGAGGTTCAAATTTATGTATATAAAATTCAAAAATTCAACCAAATATAGTCAACATATTCATTTTATATTTATATATTCACACATTTTAAACGTATTTATGCATTTATGCGCTTGTTTTTTCGTTCGAAGTGTCGAGAATTGTGACTTTAATCGTTTTTCACATTAGTTTATCAAAGAAATGAATCAAAATGCAACTCAGAATGTCTTGAACATTATCCAAATTCCTGCATACATCTACATGCAAATAAGGAGATTTTCTAACTCTCTAGTTTTTTGCTGTTTAGTATAATGTATATATTTAAATAAAGAAAAGCATTATTATATATACAGTAATATTTTTAAGCATTTTGTTAGCTTAAAAATTAACTTATTATATTAAAAAATCGCGCGACACTAAAACTTTCTAATCTGTTGGGGATCGCGAGCTACAGATTGAGAAATCAATACGAAACAGCTTTAACATTTTACTTAATAAATATTGTAATAACTTCATAAACTTGAATATTTATACGATTTAATTAACTGAACGTTACAAAAAATCAGATAGTTTTAAAAATATTTAGCTACGATCTGGATAATAATTTATTTTTTATTTATAATTATTTTTTAAAACTTTATGCATCTTCAACCTTTATTATGAAGTTTAAGATTAAATTATTTAAAAACCATTGATTATTTTCGAATTTATTTTAATAATAAGTAAAATGCTATCGATTTTTAAAAATTTTATAATATATTTAATTATATTTTCTTGAAAATAAATTCATTTTAAGTGCTTTACTATGAAAACATTGAATATGAAGCACGTTCCACTATTCCATTCATTTTATTAAATAAATAGTCATAAAAATATTTTTAAATTCTTAAAAAGGATGTTTTAATAATTTATCAGACAAGATGAAGTTTTTTATAATTTATTATTGAGTACTTTTTTCTAAATTATATTATAAAATAGGATTAACATCATATAAAAT
>NW_019384316.1:92527-98148 GCF_000671375.1 Centruroides sculpturatus | reverse complement strand
TGGCCGTTGTTCGGAGGTTATTTCTTTACTTAAATATATTATTTTTAAAGAATTATATAAATAAAAGAAAAATGTAGATGCAAAAGGATGCGAGGTGATGCGGAGGATGAAAAATGATCCAATTAGAAGAGAACAAGACAATTCGTTTAATTCAAGCGGTATTTATGAATTCATATAATTTTTTATCTCTAATAATTCTTTATTTTTAATTTAAAATATATATTTAAAAGAAAAAAAAACACTTGAAATAAATGACTTTTATAAACCACACTATCAGGATGGATGTAATGGCTCCAAAAAAAAGAAAAAAAATGATATATGTTCGTCCATTAACAAGTGACATATGATATTCTTGCAGTTCTACTATCAAAGAGATGATTTTTGGAGACATTTTTCGCACTTTAAACCATTTACTATCGTTGTATTCTGTCATAAACAGGCAACATTTGACTACCTTCTCATCAATTAATCTTTCCTTCTCTAACTTATTCTAAAAAAAATAATAATTTTAAACACTATAATAAGCATAAATCACGAATTCCTTTAAAAATTTAAAATTATAAAAAGTATGACTTTAACACGTATATAATGCATAATAATATAATAAATTTTATTTGGTATGCTTCATTCGAATCTTATGTATACCTTATTCTAAAAAAAATAATCCCAAAAAACGCAGATTTTACGGTTTCTTTACGTACAGACACACATACGCACACACACATATATATAATGTGCTTGAGAATTTAGTTTTTTAAGAAGCGTTTATATTTAAGAATATTTTAGTTCGTAAAATGTAAACATTTTATATATTGTTCTGTTGTTTTTTCAGGGGGAAAAACTATATTTTGTTTTAGTATTTTGTAACATCTGCAGAACTTTTTGTTTACAATAAACAATATTTGTAGAAATCTTCCCCCTCTCTCTTTATTGTCTGATACCATTTCTAAGATTAAAGCCCTCAGGATGTCAAAATTCTTCATTTATTTATTTATTTTTTGAATTTAAATCATTTTTAAATAATACTAAACTTAATTTTCTTACAATATAAATACTATACACTGTACAGTACATTCTACATAAAAAACAAATATATAGCAACTGAGGTGAGCTAAATATGATTTTAAAGTACGAAATTCTTATAAAAATTGAATTAATTGATTAAACTATATTTACTAACACATTAAAATTAAACTTTATTAATATAAATTTATCTTATCTTCTAAATTCCATTATAATCTTCGAAGCATCACCTATGTACTTGAATTGGTAGTTCTGTCAATATTATGATTGTATCAATACCGGATTATCTAAATATTTAAAGCTCATATGTATACAATATCAATTTTAAATAACTTATCTTAAAATGTCATTAATTTATAAGTTACATTTTGTATTCTTATTTAGAAAATTTTAAATTTCTTAACACAAAACATTTAATATTTTTTGTTTTTTTGTGATAAATATGTAAATAATTTATTATAACTTTAGTATTTTTTAACATATGTATCTAGTATAAAATGAGTGTTTCTTATATATAATTTACATGAAATTTGTTTATTTTTCTTACATTTTCTTTTCTGTAGAAGCTTAAATTATACAATTTTCAATTTTAAAGCTTTCTCTTTCGATAATGCTGTATCAACTTTTCTCCTTATATCATGCCATTTAAATTATTTATTATTGGTAAAAGCGTTTAAATTATTTATTTTAAAGAATTTCTGTATAGGAAAATGTTATTTTTGAATTCGAAAATATATTTATAGTCCATATTTTTATCAAAGAAAAGCAGAAAAACTCTTATCATGTGCTTGGTAAAATCTCACTTTAAAAAATTACTAATTTGTAATATTTATTTATTTAAAATAAATATTATAAATAGTATTAAAAGTAAATAAAATAAGTTTTATAATAAATAAACTTTTAAAATAACTTGAATAAACTTAAACTTTATTAAAGTTATTTTTTTTAAATTAAAATCAAACAAACTCGTCTATCATCATGCATTTCTAAAAAACCCATTTTCTCAGGTTATGTAACATGCAAAATTATTAAGTTATAATGTTTATTTTAAGTAATTAAATAGATAAAATAAGTTTTATAATAAATAAACTTAAAGAATTTAACTTCGTNGGAAACACAAAGAAAACCATATAAAACATGGTGGCAGCGGATAATTAAGCCAGTAAAGGAAACGAGGCTTAACGAACATGCGCCTGCTTAACTATACAAGTAATTAGAAACTTCGTTCAAAGGTTGACGCTGCGGCAGACAGACAGTCTCCTTTATATAGTAATATAACGATTACTTTAAAGCAAAATATATATTTAAAAGAAAAAAAAACACTTGAAATAAATGACTTTTACAAACCACACTATCAGGATGGATGTAATGGCTCCAAAAAAAAGAAAAAAAAAGATATATGTTCGTCCATTAACAAGTGACATATGATATTTTTGCAGTTCTACTATCAAAGAGATGATTTTTGGAGACATTTTTCGCACTTTAAACCATTTACTATCGTTGTATTCTGTCATAAACAGGCAACATTTGACTACCTTCTCATCAATTAATCTTTCCTTCTCTAACTTATTCTAAAAAAAATAATAATTTTAAACACTATAATAAGCATAAATCACGAATTCCTTTAAAAATAAAACCTTAAAAAAAGGGGGTAGAAAATTTATACTAAATTAATTTTAAATATATAATACCATCAATTAAATTATCTGTAATTATCTCTTAATTTATATAGCGAGCTTCTATATAAAGTAAACTTTCTATACGACGGTGCTTTGATATTATTTATGTACACAGAAAACTTGATATAGTGAATAATTTAGTTAAATCCTATGAGAATTCAGTACATCGAGAGTCCATTATATTTATTAATTTAAGCTAGTTCTGTATAAAAATCGTTTAAAATAATATATTTCAGATGACTTTAAAGATGCTAAATTCTTAATTATTCTTTGTATAAATTTATGAATTTAAATAATCGATTAAAAGGCGTGTTAAATATATTAATATGTTACTGTACAGGTAAGATGTTTGAAGAATTCGACGTCGGTTGTTATGAATTGCAATTTCTTAAGCAATTATTATATTTTATTTACATCCTTATGGGCATAAAAACAGTTTTCCAAGATTAAATACTTAATAAAATATATCAAAATTACAATAAAATTAATTTATTTTGCTTAATAAAGCAGTATAATGTTTCCTTATTATTTAAAAAAAATCCAGTAACGAGTTGCGTGACTTTTCCGGCAAAGGAAGTTAAAATTGTGTTTGGTCTCATCTGTTATGAGATATTTTAAAAACCTTTTACACTATTAAACGAGGAAAAAAGCTTAATTTTTAGGGTAAAGATGAGTTTTATAATAATAATAATAATAATAAACGAGTAAAATCTTAAGTCCGACCCCATTGGAGATACGTCATACGATTCCCTTTATCTCTCCACCCAATTGAACTTCAACCACGAAAATTTAATAGGATAAATGCCCCTAATATACAAAATTTCCTACAAAATTTCAGAAATTTTCGACAAAAGGCACGGGAGTTATTAACCTTCAAAATAGTGAACAAAATCGTGCCTTTCCCCACACACACACTAACATCCATACATACAGGAAAAAATACCAATAGGGTTAATTAAGATCTTCAAAATGTAATTATGAGTCATCGACACGAAATAAGGAATGTAAACTATACTTTTTAAATCATTTTTAAGATGATCTTCTCATAGAAAAAGATGCTTTAAGTAAGTTCAAGGAGGACTTCCTGTTATAGAAGGCGATATAAATCTACACAATTCATTGTTATTTTTTTGATTTTTTCCACTAACTTTAGTTGTTTTCGAATTGGATTTTTCTCCCTTTTTTCTGTTTTTTTAACGTTTTTTTTCCTCCTCCCCTCTTCAGCATTAACCGTAAAGTATTTTGTCAGCCTCTGACAATTGCATTACATTCTTGGCATTCAATTGATACGGAAGATTCGAGAGATGGAGGGGGGAAAATTGGATAAATTCCAAAAATATCTAATATTATTTTTATTTATAACATAAAAAAAAACGTCCTCCTTTAAAATTCTACATACATAATTGTGGCTATGCATAATTTTCGAATAACAGTTTGTATACTCGCGTCTAGTCTGAACTTTTATACATATACCTGGAATTTCTATACATTTATATATTCAATCAATGAATTAAAGATATATATATTTTTAAAGTAACTTTTAATCCTTACGAATCTATTAAACGAATCGATCCATCTTAATTTATGTTAAAATATTTGCATTTCTTTTTACTATGCCTCGTGAAAATTATATTTGTTTACAGTTTACTTTATAAGGTATTATTTCAATTTAATTTTAAAGAAATTCTTCTTAAATTTACATATTTTATGGTTAGTTTCAATATATATTTATATATTCCCTGTTATTTTCATAAGAGAAGATGTAGGCTAATAACATTTCTATGAGTCGTATTTAATTATTAAACGACTTTTCTAAAAGTAAAAACTTTATCTAACTTAAATTTTCCAATAGTACTTTTACTTTATTATCGATTTTTTTAAGAATTAATGTAAGAGTAGAACACAATTCATCATTTCTTTGAAAGCCAAATATATATTATCAATACGAACAATAAAATCTAATAAAACTTCTCGATTACTTTAATTAATGGACAGTTTTCTAATGATTTAAGATGAGAATAATTGAATGGAAAATGTTTATGTACAAGAGCAAGAGGTATTATTTAATACCTCTTGCTTGTTGCAATGAAACTTGGCAATGTAGAATGCCCTATTAAGTTTCATGTTCTGTAAGAGTGATATAATAATATTTATGATTATCCCCTTATATATTCTCGTTTATTAAATTTAATTAAAGGTAAAAAAATATAATATAAACTCTTATATATTTCGAAACATACGTGACTAAACGGAAATTTTCATTAGAATCTCTAGAGAGCAATAGATGATGTGTATCAGCCTCTAGAGATTGATGCCAAATTATATTTCACTTTATATTAATGTCTGCTTTAAAATTATTGATTTATTTTTAAAGAGAAGAAGCACTTTACTTTGTTATTTAAACTTTAAATGTGGTGTCAAGTTCACTTAGTTTTAAAAATATATAAAATGATTATGTTGTATAAGAAAGTATTGAAGAATAAAACAGATGGTTTTCTCATATTAGTAACTAAATATAGCATTATAATCTGTGTGTCCAACAAGTAATCCCTCAGCATTTTCACTTACATCTCTCCTGGTGAAATAATTACTAGTTTTTTCTTGTAAAAACTGCTTTTATAGCCCTAACTAACAAGAGAAATATGAATTTTTTTATAAAGTTTAACAAGATACTGGAATAAAACTTATATATTAAATTTTTACTCGTTTATTCTTTTCTTAAATTTACATTTTATAAGCTTTAACTCTTATATTAAATCAATAGAATACGTAATTAATAAGAAAAAGTAAGTTCGGCTTCCCTGCTTTACTCTAACGTTTGAGGGAAAGATGCTTTTACAGGGTAGTTATCAATTCGATTTTTACATTTTGGATAATATTTTATTTAATAATATTGAGAAATTTTTTAATAAATTTATT
>NW_019384316.1:78629-92366 GCF_000671375.1 Centruroides sculpturatus | reverse complement strand
TATATATATAAATAATATTTTTTAAATAAAATTCAAATAAAACACTTAATTTTATTTGTTCTTTTTTAAATTAATTCAAAAATTCGATAGAAACGAATCACTTCTTACGGTACATTATCGACCCAAACACTAAACAAGTTAACCAATGAAAGAACGGGATAGAAAATCAAGATGGCCGTACACTAGATGGCGTTATTAGAAGGCCGTAAAGGGCCTAAAAGGCCGGAGTGGTGGATCAGTTGATGCAGGACGTTTGTATCTAGCATGTTGTCCGTATCTATAGCGGATCGCGTACGTTTTAAAGGAAAGAAAGGCGATGTGGTAACGGCACTGCCCGTCACTGTCGAGTTTGCTAAGTTCGTAAGGGGTGATAAAACGTCAAGACTTGCCAATATAGACGAGTGGAGCAAATTAAATTTAGGTGGATTCGATTCGGAACAGGTGAGAGAGACTTACTTCCCCCCTTTACAAGACTAGTTTTATTGTTAATTTAATACAAATTTAGTGCGAATAATTAATAAATATGTACGTTCGAATAGGGGGAATGAGTACAGTTAATTAGATAAATTTCGTAGTGAGTAGTGTGTGTGTTTTTTTTTCGTTTTGAACACGTGTTCTATCACTCGTATCGATTTTATTTTATTTATTTATTTATTTTTAAATGTAAACGATGCTTGTGTTGTTTAATTTATGTTGTTTTTTTCTGTTTAAACATTGGTTTTGAAATTGGAAATTTGTTCTTTTCGTGTTATTTAAGTCTATACCAGTCGTACGAATTGGTACGAGTAGATGTAAAGTATACGTGAAACGTTGCGTAACTATCTTCTCTTGTATGTCACTAGATCGATCTTGGTGTTTTTTTGACCCAATTTTAGCTTTTTTTTTGATTATTTTCGACATGTTGAAAGATTTAATATGTGTGATTGATGAGTGTGAATGTGGAATTTTAATTCAGCATCATCCCTTCTGTGAAATTGGAATATTTATTCTAGTTTTTTTTGGTATTTTGATAATTGATTTCTGGGTGATTTTTTTATAGATTTTTGTATCGTTTTTACGGAATTTTTTTCTTATTTGTGGCGTATTTTTTGTTGTCTTATTTAATTAATATTACGTGAAAAATGATGATGAAGTTAGGGAGGATAAGGTGATGATACTGAAGTGGTAAAGATGTTGCTATGAGGAAGAATGTGATGCTATGAGAAAAGGGGGATGCTGTGAGAAAGAAGAGGATGCTGTGTGGAAGAAGGGGATGCTGTGAGAAAAAAGAGGATGCTGTGAGAAAGAAGGGGGGATGTTTTGTAGCGTAAGGATGATGATACTTTAGAATATAATGATAATCAGAGATGTAAAATTAGCTTATCTTCATTATTTTTTACATCATGCATTTCTATACCAGCTTATTTTCATAATTTTCTACAACATTAACCTCGTCTTCATTACTTTCTATATCTAAATGAGCCGATATAAAATCAATTCATCCTCATCATTTTCTGCATCAGCATCACTTGATTAATCCCGTTTTCTCACTTTTCTCGTCATTTCTTTTTAAAAAATTCAAATAAAATCACGTTATTAAATCAAAATTAAACATTATTGAGATGCTTTGATCTTAAAAATCCTAGAATATTTTAATTAATAACGAATAATTTATTATTTGATAAATGCTTAAAATTTCTTATATTAGAAAAAAAATAGGAAATTAAATATGGAATATTTAAATTATTCCAGAAAAAAATTTTTTTTGATATTTTCTGAAAATAATATTATAAAAGATAATAATAATAATAAAAAAAACTGAGTTAATAATATTTTTTTTATTAAAGTAATTTAAACAAATGCACAAATGACTTTCTTCTATCTCCTTTCCTCTAATAAAGTAATCGTTCCAATTATGTTTCTATACATTAAACAGCGTATAAATTTATGAATTAAATTATTTAAATTTCTTATTAAATTATTATAAATTTATTATTTTAATAAATTAATTTTCAAATAAATTATTACAGTTTTCACTCTCTCTCTCTTATAACCAACTGTGCAGAAAGACAACCTCCAGAAAAACTTAAAAAACTCCTTTAATCTCTTAATAAACTTAAAATAAACAAATTGTATAATTTAAATTAATAAATTTTAGACTTGTTTATATTATATTTATAAAGAAATTATTTATTAATTAAAGTTTTAAAGGCGTTTATAGCTGCAATAGTAGACTACTTCTTATTTTTCACATATTCTTGCAAGCCTGTCTGGGTATACTGACAAATAAATTATTCTGGATGTAGACTGTACGTCACGCAAAACGTGACATGTTCGTGAGAGACCTGCTTTAACAGAAGATGGGCGTGGGCTTAATATTTTTTTTTCTTATTTTTCTGTTGCTGTACAGAATTCGGAAGCGAGATACAATCTCTGACAATCTAAACTTTGTATGGGTATATTTATTAATATTTAAATCATGTAATAATAGGAAACAAGACGTAACACGCTGATATTTTAGACTATAATATAACACATTTTTAGCTATCTTTTGATCGATAATTTCTTCTCCTTTTCGTCCTATGCATCTCTAGTTTCTCGTAATTCCTGAAATGGTTAGTGAAGATTTACCTTTTCAGTAGTAAGAAATAAAGTAGAAGTCGAAACGTGCTATCCAATAAAATATTGGAATATTTTCCCTTTTTTTTTTTCTTTATTTCCTAGCCAAATAAAGTAAATAAATGATCATAAATGTAGAAGCACAGCAAATCGAAATGACTTCTACACGTTTACTACAGAAAGTTCGATAAATGATACATTGTTAAACGTATTAATTCTAATTAAAATAATAATAAATATTTAGTTTTATTAATATTTTACTTAATTACAAATCTAAAACAATTTTTTTCCTCCAGATAGATGAGATGAACGCCTGTAAATCATACTTTCCCTCATGGCACTAGTGCCACGAGGGAAAGTATGATTTACAGGCGTAAGGCACGACTAAAATCGAGAGCGTATATTTTAAAATGAATTCAACCGAGTATTGTGACGATGCCACAAATACTTGGCTGCAAAAACTATTAAGTTTATTCACTTAAAACAATATTTCCCTGCCTTTTATCATAAAGAAAAAGAAGGGTAAAAAGTTTCTTTTACTCTTTCTCTTATATATAAGATAGCATCTCTGAAGAGGAAGAAGATGACAAAATTTTATGACGGTTGTAAAATGGTCGTTCACGTTGTCAACAGATGTCTAATTGCAATGTTTAGCCAAACTTTCGTTCTTCTAAGCTCTAATTCTTTAATACATAAATAAATTTTACAGTAAAAGACCATAAAAGAACTCCTAAAAATGTTAATTTATCTAGACTTTTTAGAAATAAATTTATTATTTAATATTATTAAGTATATATTTGTCTTAAAACTAACTTCTATATATATATATATATATTCTGCTTTGTTTAGAGTGAAATTAGCGGTTTATAATCTTGAAACTTTCAAGAATTTAATGTATTTGATAGAATAATACGCTAGAGAATATGAATTTATTCGAATTGGTTTGTAAATTCGTTCAATATATTTCAGTAGAATCTCATGAGGAAACAATTTTCCGATACGTATTGAAAATATATTTTAATCCCAAACATGTAGAGAAAGTGGAATATTTTAATACTTTATCGATAAAATAAAACGTTAAAAACATAGTTTCTCGGAATTTGACAATTGCTATCGAATGGATGATGCCTAGATACATGTCACACCCCTTTTGCCCTAGAGGAAGACACGTTGATACAATCACATAATGGATGTGTCATAGAAGAAAAATCTCGATGACAGTCACACCCATTAAATATTACTGTAAAAAAAACATTTTTATTTATTAATCCGAATCACTAATTAGTTAAAAAATTTGATAGAAAAAAAAAATAAAGTTTTTTTTACTGTTATAATTTACTACATTTCGTCTCTTAAAAGTATCCACTTGATCAGATCTGATGCTGTGTTAACAAATAGTAAATGACCCATACTCTTCTTTTTTTCTTATTGAACACTTCTCACTTGGTTAATGTTAGAAAAAAGTAGGAGAGAAATGTTTACATTTAGTGAAAGGTTTAAGGAACAAAGATTGATCTTATACACACACACACTTAAGCTATTTCTTTTTTTTAGTATTACGACACCGTTTCTCTTGTTACATAATTTATAAAAAAAGATCTTTTATAACCAAGCCCTTTCGGCTTTATAAAGTAGACTTTTTAATTTAAAATACATTTTTACAATTTAAATATCAGTTTCCAAACTTAATCCGGATGTTGATTTCTCCTCAGCATCACCTTAGGCTAGACATAACCTATGACAATTTTCAGAATATAAAATGTATCTCTTGACAGTTTAACTTCTTAAATTGTTATCAAATCTTTCTGGATGTGTAACAAAATTCAATATATTTTCATTCTGACATCTTGGCTATCTCTTTTCGCTCTCTTAGCTTTATCAGTTATATAAAAAAAATAATTTATATTAAATCCTTCGATCCGTAAGCAAACAAGAAAACTTTATATTTATATATTCAATCAATGAATTAAAGATATATATATTTTTAAAGTAACTTTTAATCCTTACGAATCTATTAAACGAATCGATCCATCTTAATTTATGTTAAAATATTTGCATTTCTTTTTACTATGCCTCGTGAAAATTATATTTGTTTACAGTTTACTTTATAAGGTATCATTTCAAGTTAATTCTAAAGAAATTCTTCTTAAATTTACATATTTTATGGTTAATTTCAATATATATTTATATATTCCCTGTTATTTTCATAAGAGAAGATGTAGGCTAATAACATTTCTATGAGTCGTATTTAATTATTAAACGACTTTTCTAAAAGTAAAAACTTTATCTAACTTAAATTTTCCAATAGTACTTTTACTTTATTATCGATTTTTTTAAGAATTAATGTAAGAGTAGAACACAATTCATCATTTCTTTGAAAGCCAAATATATATTATCAATACGAACAATAAAATCTAATAAAACTTCTCGATTACTTTAATTAATGGACAGTTTTCTAATGATTTAAGATGAGAATAATTGAATGGAAAATGTTTATGTACAAGAGCAAGAGGTATTATTTAATACCTCTTGCTTGTTGCAATAAAACTTGGCAATGTAGAATGCCCTATTAAGTTTCATGTTCTGTAAGAGTGATATAATAATATTTATGATTATCCCCTTATATATTCTCGTTTATTAAATTTAATTAAAGGTAAAAAAATATAATATAAACTCTTATATATTTCGAAACATACGTGACTAAACGGAAATTTTCATTAGAATCTCTAGAGAGCAATAGATGATGTGTATCAGCCTCTAGAGATTGATGCCAAATTATATTTCACTTTATATTAATGTCTGCTTTAAAATTATTGATTTATTTTTAAAGAGAAGAAGCACTTTACTTTGTTATTTAAACTTTAAATGTGGTGTCAAGTTCACTTAGTTTTAAAAATATATAAAATGATTATGTTGTATAAGAAAGTATTGAAGAATAAAACAGATGGTTTTCTCATATTAGTAACTAAATATAGCATTATAATCTGTGTGTCCAACAAGTAATCCCTCAGCATTTTCACTTACATCTCTCCTGGTGAAATAATTACTAGTTTTTTCTTGTAAAAACTGCTTTTATAGCCCTAACTAACAAGAGAAATATGAATTTTTTTATAAAGTTTAACAAGATACTGGAATAAAACTTATATATTAAATTTTTACTCGTTTATTCTTTTCTTAAATTTACATTTTATAAGCTTTAACTCTTATATTAAATCGATAGAATACGTAATTAATAAGAAAAAGTAAGTTCGGCTTCCCTGCTTTACTCTAACGTTTGAGGGAAAGATGCTTTTACAGGGTAGTTATCAATTCGATTTTTACATTTTGGATAATATTTTATTTAATAATATTGAGAAATTTTTTAATAAATTTATTTAAATTATTTGTGGATATAGTTTATATATATTTTAATGTAACAAACTAATAGAAAATGAGAAAAAAAAAGACTTTAATCTAAAATTAAAATGAAAAGAAAATACACTAAAATTAATTGAAATTCTAATTCATATAACAAATACAGAGTGAATAATATTAAGAGCTTTTTTTTAGTTTTCTTTGTATATTTACTAAAGAAAAAGTTTTAAATTTAATAAAACTTTCTATAGTTTGAAGTAGTTATCATATATAACGATGCTATAACAACAAACTCATAACGTTATCTCTAAAACTCTTTGATACATTTCTCTCATCTCAACTCATGTATTTTTCGATAAGGTTCTTTGCCCTTAAGCTTCTACTATAGAATCAATAGGCTGAGTCGCCACTCGTTTCATTAAAGTAAGCAAAAGAGCATCAGGTGAAACACTAAGGCACTTAAAGTACAATCGTTACAGCAGCAGTTTCGAGTTTCGAGTCAAACTTTTTACTTTTAAAGTAAATTTATCTGTATTATTAATACAAATTAATTATTAAACACGTATTAACCTAAAAATTTTATAAGTAGTAGAGTCTAGAATGGAGAACGTGTTCTATTATAGGGAAGAAGGAAAAAAGAGTGATTCCTTCCTTATTATTAAAGACTGCGGCTTTTCTACGGAAGTTCCTATCCATCGTGGACACAGGATGACGTCATATCACACATTTACTAAGTTTTCCAGCAGTCTAAACGATCAATACTTGTCCAAGCTGTATTTGGGTCGATATAACTTGCTAACGTTAACGTAAACAGTACATAGAAAAATCACATGATCGAAAATATTTTAATTGTCGACATTCCTGTGAAGAAATCATTAAGAATTTCATCATAATTTAAGTATAAAAAAAGAACAAATTAACACGATTTTACTTTATTATAAACTGAAATTAACTCAGTTAATAAAGTATAAAATACTAATAGATTTTTAGATATTATTTTTCAACTGTTCAGGAAATCAATGAGTATACAAGTACATGTTGAATAAATGCTTTCATTATTTATTCAACTTTATACTTCTATAGAAATCGAATTTAGGTAACGAAATTACACGCAACATACGAAATATACATATACATATATAAATATGAAAAGAAAGAAAAGAAAATTTGAGGATAATTAAGCATATTTACATTATTAAATTATCGTTATTAGATGATAAAATTGAATATTATTTTATTCACTTGAAGATAGCATCACCCAGTGATCTACTACACGCTGTAGTTGCCCTTTATGATACGTGTCTACCCGATTTAACAGCTCAAGTTTTATATAAAACTGTTTGCGTGGAAGGATCAAAAACACTGTTTCTCTTAAGAGATACGTCAGGTAAGAGTGGAAAAAATCGTTTATAACCAATTATTTTATCTATTAATAACGAATAATTTTCTTTAGAAATATTGAAAGAATGGGAAAATCAAATAATCAGTAGCCCAAGTTCTCGTTCCAGAGAAGATTCTTTAGGAGGTAAGATTATACTTTTATTTACTTTTCTATACGTTTAGTAAACGAAATATTCTAAATTTAAACGATGGTAGCGATGAGAAATGACCCAAATCTTCTAATATTTATACACTTTTCGACTTGTGTGGCTTTGAAACATTTAGAAATGTAGACAAATTTGGAGGATTTTTCTGTTACTGTTCTTGGTGGCACCTAATTTGAAGCTTAATAACTCCTGAGCCTTTCGTCGCAATCTTTTGAAATTTTGCAGGGAAATTCGTATATTAGGGACGTTAATTCTGTTAAATTTTGACGGTTAAAGATCAACTGGTTGGGGAGATTGAATTTTTTATGTAAGAAAAAAAATATTCTATTTTTAAAGCTTATTAAGTGGTTTAAAATTTAAAAATTAAGTGTTAAAAAAGTAAATAAATAAAATTCTCTTAACTGAGCTTTTTTTATTCAGTATTCACATCTTATGTTTATTTATGAATGATTTAAATAGNGCGTAGTTGAACGGTGCACACTCGGTAAGTAATCCTACAATTTTTTGTTTATAGCATAGTTTATATGGATTATTCCCAAAAAATTATACGTATTTTGGAAATGTTGAGTTGAATTAGTCTAGAATCGATTAATTTTATGGAAGGAAACCTTTCAAACAGCTGTAGTCTATAAACTGCATACGTGCCGGGCTGTGATTGACTGTACTCGTAAAAGCTGGATTCATAAAACTCGGAACATATCTACCGTGTTACAGGGGGGGTCGACTGTATAAGATATTATTCAAATTAAAGATTCCTATTCAGAGCAGTTAGCAGAAAACCAGTAGGCAAAACACCACCATACTTGGTGTTCCATTTTCAGATCTTAGGAAGAGAGTTTAACAATTAAAAAAATAGTTCAAATATTTATTGATAGTAAAAATATGCTGAAAGATAAAAACTGGAAGAAATTTACAGAAGAGTAAACTGGAAACTGAACCATACTCAACAGCATATGAAATTTAAATCAATAATTCTTATTGAAATTCATTTCATACATTAATTACAGCAATTGATTATGTATCACAAAGAGCTGACTAAAGTTTCAGAGAGTTGTCAAAGCTTATCAAATGCAGTGTTCAATGGAGTGACCATTGTGCAGAATCAAAAGCTGATACTGCAACAAAATTTATGTTTAAATTTTTATAAAATTTTCAATTAACTAGAAAACAACAATCAGAGGGTTTTATGAAACTAGGATAGTGGTTTTCAATTGGGATGCACAAGGACACTCTAGGAATGTCACATAACTTGATTTTAATTTATGTTTAAATTTTTATTTTTGCGTGTTGCTTAACGTAGAAAAGCAATTTCATAAACTTTTAATGCTTTCATTTTTAAATTATAACATAATAATGGCTTTTGTATCGAATGTATACGTGATGTATGTCGAATAAATTAATGTTATAGTATTTAATTAATGCTTTAAAAGGGTAATTTAAATATTTTAGAGATCAATAACAATCCCTTAACCGGAAACGATAACAGAAAAAGTGTCAATAGTATCGTTACCACCACTCAAGATCATGATAGATCCGCAGCATCCACTCCGAAATATCATTCTGGAGATGATGATTATAGCAGCACTACAATATCTCCTGTTCAAGACGAATGGCGCCCTTGGTCCTCCAGGTAAATTCGTTAATTTTCCCTCCAAAATTTTCGTGTTTTATACTTATAAATTGATTCCACATCCTTAAGTATAAATATATATAGCCTATATGACCTTGACAGAATACTATCGATTTAATAAGTAAAAATAAAAGAAATTTCCATATATATTTTTTAAAGATAAAGATTATTTTAATTAAATAAATATATTCTCGTTTTTTTAAGGGTATAATTTTTTAGGGATTTTTCTATATGGAGATTGGTGATACAATTATGTTTATTCTCTTTGAAGCTTAATAACTCCTGTGTCTTTGGTCGAAAATTTCTGAAATTTTGCAGGGAGATTTCTGTAATATGGATATTGATGCTACTAAATTTTGGTGGTTAAAGGTCAACGGGGTGGGGAGATAGAGGGGAGGATCGTGCATCGCATCTCGAGTAGGGTCGCTGTTAATGACGATTTTACTCGTTATTAACGTTTGTAATCTTTTATAAAACTCATCTATACCCTCAAAATTAAACCTTTTTGGCCATTTTATAATTAATTAATAATATAAAAAGTGTTTTTTTTAATAAAATCTCATAACGTATGACGTGCCTGGAAAGTTGAGCAAATCTTTGCTAGATATATTTTTATAGAAATGGTAATAAGTTTATAAAATAAATTCTAATACAGATAGGAAAAAAAATTAAGAAATAAATTAAAACATAAACTAAAATTAGCAAGCAATTTACCGTCTATTTTTATCATTAATAGTAGCAATTATCATGTTGAATGAATGAGAGAAAATCAAAAATGATTTAAGTTATGTTACTAAATCATTTTAATTATTAAAAAATTACCTTTAAAATGCTTGAAAGAGAATGTCGTAATTCTATTTTTATCTTCAATTTTTTAGCCATTTAGTAAGCTTATAAATCGCCTAATTATTTGCGTTGTGTTCATTAATGAGTTGAAATATACGATCGCATCATTAAGTAAATTTTAAAAATTAACGAAAATATTAAGTAAAAATATGTAATTAATTAATATTAAATATGTTATTTTACTTATATAAATATAAATATATTTTATTCGGTATTTATATAGAGATTCTCTTATCAGATGAAAAATTATAGAGGAATATGAGAACAAGTTTGCTGTTTTCTTTAAAATAAATTATCTTTTTTTATTATTATTATTTGCCTTTAAAAAATTACTAAATTTCAAAGTTTTTAAGCTTCTAAAAGCTCTTTGAANAATCTTCAAGGCTCTACATAAAAAATTACTAAATTTCAAAGTTTTTAAGCTTCTAAAAGCTCTTTGAATCAAATTTCTTACAGTAAAATATTATTCGAAACTTCTCCAACATCCGATTTCATCTCTCCAACATCCGATTTCATCCCTCCAACATCCGATGTGTTTTCTTGATTATCAATGAAAATTCTTTTATAAATTCAATCATTTTATACAAGATAACAATAGTAATTAACATATAAAACAATAATAAATACATTTTTATATATTTAAAGACGAAATTCTAGTACTACTAAGACTTCTTTACGTATTCTTAGAGTACTCGTANAAGCTTCTAAAAGCTCTTTGAATCAAATTTCTTACAGTAAAATATTATTCGAAACTTCTCCAACATCCGATTTCATCTCTCCAACATCCGATTTCATCCCTCCAACATCCGATGTGTTTTCTTGATTATCAATGAAAATTCTTTTATAAATTCAATCATTTTATACAAGATAACAATAATAATTAACATATAAAACAATAATAAATACATTTTTATATATTTAAAGACGAAATTCTAGTACTACTAAGACTTCTTTACGTATTCTTAGAGTACTCGTAAGATAAAACATAAAAGTCAGAAATTAAACATTCCACAGATATTTATGTAGCAACCGTTATAAAATATCTTAACATTAGTTGTAATTATAACCCATTTTAACAGAATCTGGAACAAATCCAAGAAAGAGAAACGTGTATGAACATACCTCCTAAAGTCTCTCTTCTTGAGCATCTCTCTCTCTTCTTCCAGATGCGAGTCTCCTGTACATAGTTAAGTAATGTAACTTATTTATTTTGTTTACAGGTTATTTTCTGTCTTTTTTTTTATACTCTTCTACAGTAGAAAAGCGTGTGATTGCTTGCTGTTCTATTTATCATGGTTTTACAACCAATATCACAAAAGAACACAAAAAAAATCTTTCTAAATCTCAGGATTGAAACATAAACCATGCATTGCTTCTAATGCTGTTGTTGTTTGATGGTTTGGTCCATTTATAGATATTGCTGGAGGTACAATATTTCATTTTATTATCCGATAAACGTCATCTTCTTCATACCAGAAAACGAGATAAATGTGTTCAAGTACGTACAACATCGCAATTTTATTTTTTATCTATGCCTACAACACTGCAAATTTATTATTATATATACTAGGAAATTTTCTATCCCAGCAAAATTCTACAAATAAAACAAAAACATATATTTATCCATTCACAAAAAGACAAATTGGATTTTTTAGCCATCTCCGGATCCATTTTCTTTTAGTTAAAAATAGAATATTTTAAGAACTATTTTTATACATTTTTTTAAAGAAAATATACTGAAATGACCCTTTGAGTTTTTTACATTTTTGGACTCGAAAACATCAAGAAATTCCAAAAATAAATTAAAGATTTTAGGGATGTTACTGTGTGGGGGGGTGATCACGATTTTTTCATCCAATTTGAAGCTTAATAACTCTTGTTCCTTTCGTCGAAAATTTTTGAAATTTTGCAGGGAAATTTATACATTAGATATAAATATCCGTAGAAATTTTCAGGAAAATCGGGCTATTCGTTCGAGAGAAATGGCCCTTATCCTCGTAATATCTCCCTAGCCCAATCTGAAGACTTAATAGTAATGGTAGCAATTATTAGGGTTGAAAAAACAAATAAAGAATGCCTGTAAAGTCTAGTAACAATTTCGCCAGTATTTTTACTTGTTACTATGATTAATAATTTAAATTTTACGTAAGCAGAAAAGATACAAACGAGTTTTCACATCGCATTAATGCAATTTCCTTTCAGCTTGACCAATTGATTTTTTTATCTGCAAGAAATGCGCTGGAAAAATAAAAAAAAATCAAATTAACTAATGCATAAAATGTGAGAAGAAAGCAATTATCGAACCTTTAAATTCTTTCTTTTAATACTTTTAACTCGCCCTTAAAAACAACGAAACACAATTACTAGAATGTGAAGATAAAACTTTTCGATTAATTACATGTAAAAATACGAATGTCTTTGTTTAGATTCTACTTTAACAAAGAATATGAAATAAGAAAAGAACTTTTTTAATTAAATTTCTAATATTATGATTAGAGAAAATGATAAATTTATTTATTTTTTTTATTATTAAACTGAATCGGAATTAATTAAAAAGTTTCTCTACTCGTTTTTTATATGTGACCTGAGGAATTGAGTGATAAATATTTATCTTTTCAAGCGATTAATTTTTAAAATTTACATATATTTTTTCCTTATATAAAACCACGAAAAGGTAATAAACAATTCTAAGACTGTTTACTAATGATTTTTTTTCTTCTTTTTCTTTATTTTTACTCGAATCACAAGCAAATTTTAAGCTGAATTTATTGCTTCAGTTTATTAAACCAGTCAAAATAAATTATTAAAATTATTCTGAATTTAGAAGCATATTTCAATTTTGATCTTTATGACTCTCATTCTACTCTATTTTAAATGAAAAATGGATTTATATTCAAATTAAATGTTGTCGCTGATCAATATCTAGTTATAAGAGTTGATTTAAATTCAATTTTCTCACAGCTTGATACATAATCGATCAAATATTTGCATAAGAAGAATATCTGTGATCTTTTTTTTACACTAATTCGAATTAATTTTCTGATTAGCAATTGGTAGGATCTTTCTTTAAGGATTCCTCGAATCGTGCATAAAAATACAAATATCTAATTACTACATCATCTCTCTCCCTCTCTCTCTCGTTTTAATTTGTTATTACAATAGATAAAAGTTCTATATCTTCATTTGTTATTGAAGCAAATAAAACTGTATATTCTTCTCCATTCGCATCTTTATCCGCATCTTTCTCCTTCCTCTTCCTCATCTCCATCCACATCTTTATCCTCGTCTTTTTCCTTCCTCGTCCTCATCTCTATCCTCATTTTTCTCCTTCCTCTTCCTCATCTCCATCCGCATCTTTATCCGCATCTTTCTCCTTCCTCATCCTCATCTCCATCCGCATCTTTCTCTTTCCTCTTCCTCATCTCCATCCGCATCTTTATCCGCATCTTTCTCCTTCCTCATCCTCATCTCCATCCGCATCTTTCTCCTTCCTCTTCCTCATCTCCATCCGCATCTTTTTCCGCAGATGAAGATGCAGATGATGCTGAGGAAGGAGAAAGATGCGGATGAGAATTCATAAAAGAAATTACAGATACACACGTGGAAAGAGAAGGGTACGGATAAGGATTTAATGAAAGAAAAATGTCAATAAGGATGCGGAAGAAGAGAGATGCAACTAGAGGAAAGAGGATGCGGATGAGGAAGTAGGAGACAGGATACAAAAACTTACTTCTTATTTTAAAACGTTTTTATATTAAAATT